>NC_060084.1:38475121-38848871 GCF_922984935.1 Meles meles | reverse complement strand
GAAAACTGCAGGCTATAATTTTTAACACTTGTATCTGTTATTTTAAACATGAAACATTGCATCAGTTTGACATTAATTTATATAATGGGGACTGAAAAGGATAATGCCATCTTAGTGACCACCTCCGTTTAATTAACTGACAGTGAGAGCCCTCACCAAAAATACGGGATTACCCTACACAAAAACAAAGACTGTTTGTACACCTTCTATCATGCATTATTGAAATGCACCATGTCATTAGGGCGAATAATCAGGATCCTGGGGTAAAACCAGTCCCTGATAAATGCAGACACAAAACTTGTATGAAAGTTTGTAAATACAGTATTGTATGGAAATTCTGATGCATATTGGCTTTCCTGAGCACTGTAAAGTGTTTTATTATGAAAAAAGTGGATAAGATACTTATCTTTTAAATTGGAGTTTAATATTTTATTAGTGCCAGGCACATAATTCTCATCAAATGGCAGGAAACTCTTTTTTGTATGGATATAAATGTCTAGAGTTTAATATTTCAAAGATAAGCACCTACCACTACATCGATCATTCAGCGAGCTTAATGGAATTTACTTTTTCTTAAATATTTATACTGTATATGTGTTTGCTAGTCAAGTGATTACAGAACTCGAAGGTGGAGGGCGAGACTGGTCACGTGGTTAAGAAGACAAGCCTCCCATGCGTTTTTGCCTTTTCGGGCCATAAGCCATTGACCCATATGGGGAGAGAAGTCATTAATTCAGAACCGGGGGATTTACGAGGGACCAAGGGACCACAAGGAAGGTGTACTCTTCAGAACCAAACAGCCAGAAAGTTTCTCTGATCTAACCTGAGTTTACAGACAACTCAGGAGAAATTAAGTTTAACAAATTAGACCAAAATGAGGGAGAGAGGAAGGCGCGCGGCCTTCAAAGGGAAATTGCATTGTGTCGAGAATCCCTCCCTTGGCCCGACTGGGGCCGGCGGTTTCCCAAGGACCCAGTGCACACTTCCTCAGCCCTGCAAACTCTTTCATCGGGCCTGAGAAATGCTTTCTGATCCATGCTGATACAATTACCAAGCCTTTATTGGCAATTTAGACCTGCTTTTAGGGACATTTTAGAGCAAATGATGTTTTCTTGATATTTTAAAAAAAGCAGTGCTATTCCTTATACCTTTGGGATAAGGTAGAAACCAAGTTACAGGCTCATTAGGAGGCTGATTGCTACAATGCGGTTTTTTTGTTGTTGATGCTGTCGGGAACTGAGCCACCGAAACCCAAGGTGTGGGCCAGGTGATTGTCCTCTCTCAATCAAAAAGTATTTGGATTTTGTATTTTGGGGTGAAATAGAAGTGGGATTTATTGCTACTATGCTTAGAAAGGTCTTAAAATCCTCCCACCAGTCGAAAGGATATTAAAATGGGTTCAATAAATTTTTTAATATACACATATGCCAAGGAGAGGCAGGAGGAGGGTTCTTTGTTCCCTTAGCAGGATGGATGTCCAGTTTATGAGACAACGGTGTTTCCTTCCCTGATGGTGTTTAGACCGGTACTAGCCAAGGAGCAGTGATATTGACAGTAAATAAAACTGGCTGTCCTTAAGGGCTCTCTGACAGGGATTTAAATAGAGTGACATTGAAAGCCACACAATGAAATTAGTGAGGGCCCAAAAGCCGGACGTTTCCTGTTCAACCCAGGGAGCGCTCTGGACCAGTGGTACCCTGGAAGAATTTAGCGGGCGGGATTTAATTCAGACACGGCTTCGGCAAACCACATCCGAAAAGGTGACCATCTCCTGCCCCATTGTCTGCAGCCAGGAAAGAGGAGGGGACAAGACAGAGTCCCCTGCCAGGGACAGGGGGCCTTGGCTTTCCCTCCTACTTTACACACCCTGGGGAGGGGTGGGGGAGCAGACAACAAGAAAGAGCCCCTACGAGGCACACTGTCTTGCGATAAATAAAAACTGATAATTTAAAATTATCTTAAATGGAGACAAGAGAACTTGGGTGTGGTTTAAAAAAAATCCTGTTAATTAAAAAACTTATTCAGGGCCCTTGGGTGGCTCAGTGGGTTAAAGCCTCTGCCTTTGGCTCAGGTCATGATCCCAGGATCCTGGGATGGAGCCCCGCATCGGGCTCTCTGCTCAGCAGGGAGCCTGCTTCCCTTCCTCTCTCTGCCTGCCTCTCTGCCCACTTGTGATCTCTGTCTGTCAAATAAATAAATAAAATCTTTAAAAAAAAGAAAAAGAAAAAGAACTTATTCTTTCCAGAAAACAATGTTCCCCAGACCCCAGTTGGCACCTGCCGGTGCTAAACGCATGTTTTCCGCACCTGGAGATGGGGTTCAAGGCAGTCCAGAGCAGGGTCCCCCCCCTCAGCCCTCTGGGAGCGTCGCCCCCACATCAGATGAGGTCTACACCCCTCACAGTGGTCTGCGGTCTGGCCCCTGCCTGCCTCCCGACCTCGCCCTGCAGGGGCTCCCCGGGGCCTCCATGCCCAGAGCCATTGGCGAGGACCGCCCAGCTTGTGTGCTAGTTCTTTCCTCTGCCTGGAGTGCCCTCCCCTGTCCCTGCGTGGCCACACCTCCATCACTCGGTTGTCACTTTTGAAGGGTCACCCCCTAAGGGAGGCTGTCCCCGACTGCAACATCTCACAGGACACCTCTACCCCCTTCTCTCTCTCCTTTCGTTCATGCCCCTTCTCACTATCTAAAATGATCTTTATTTGTGTGTTTCCGGGTGGTCTGCCACCCTGGCTGAGCTTAGGATCCAAGGGAGCCACGGCTTTGTCTTGTCTGCGGTAGCCCCGGCTCTTAGCCTCACAAAGGTATGCAGTAGGTGCTTAATTCATCCTTGATGAGAGACCAGAGATGGGAAAAGACGTTTTCCCTGGAGAGAAGCAATCTTGTGTTCTGATGGGGAACCTGCAGGCCACGTAGCTCAAAGCCACATGCAGTGTGAAAACGGGCCAGCAGGGGGCACTGAGGAGGCGGGCGCTAGGGAGAACCGGCCCCAAGGTGCTACAGGCGGACATGGCCATGCTCCCTAATGGAGCACATGGACGCTCTGTCTCCTATCTCTCCATCAGTGACCATCTCAAGCCCCCCAGTGTTCTGTGTTCTAAGCTAGAAGTGAAGACTAGCAGGTGCCAGGTTCTAGCAGCGGGCCTGGACCACCTGGAGAAGTCCAGAGTCATAGGTGCCACCAAGGCTCCGGAAGGCAAAGTGCACTCAGATCCAGCTGCCCTACCAGAGTGGCCCCAGGAGCCTCTGACTCAGACCCCAGGGCTGAGAAGGACTCTCCGGGCACCAGACCCGGGCACTGGTGGGGTAGTGAGTCATGGCAGAAGGAGAGCAAAGTTTGGGATAGGCAGAGCTGGACTGGCCCGTGCAGGATTCAAGAGCGTCCCATTGTGAGTGGCCAAGATCTGCACGAGTGGACCAAGATGTCCTCAAATGGGGCCCTCGGCTCTGGCTGGTGGGCACTGCAGGGAGCCCTGGGTGGCAGAGGTTGTGTGTGTCGGGGTTGGGGGGGGTGCGAGGACTGGACGCCAGCAGGTGAGATAGGGGAGGACACAGGGTCTGCACTGCCCAGGAAATGGCCTTGCCTGGGGCTGAAACAAGTGAGAAATGGGATGACTGTTCCCTGCTGCCTTCTCTCTTGCATATTCAGGAGGCTAGTTTAGGCAGTGACCAACGTAAGGGAATGTTATTGCCAGGAGAGACAGAGTCAACCCATGTGGATCTTGGGATGGGACAAAATTTCTCCCAGGTGCCACAGGCATGGCAGTAGTAGCTTAACTAGTTGCCCACCCCCAACAGGGGGCCCAAGGCCACGCCCTCACAGAAAGTGAGCTGAGTACTTGTTTGGGGACTACTTGATTCCTTCCTTTGTGCCCCTCTCTGGACAGATACCTGTCCACAAGGGCCACTGGCTGGACGCCCCTTCTTCCACAGCTCACAGCAGTGCTGGGGTGCACCTGCCTGGGGCTGGGCCGAGAGAGCGCCCAAGGGGATGCCCCCCAGCAACAGTTTACCTATTGTCCCCTCGGCATCTCTGTACCCACTGTGGCTCCTTGCACTAAAGTCAGATGAAGAAGGCACCCGAGGGCTCCAAAACCCTTGTTGCCGTGGGATCTGGGACCCTTCCCACAGCCCTCAGTCCACTTGCACCTGGCGTGGCCAGCAGGCATGTTCAGTTCATGTCCAACAGGGAGACCTGCCTTCCTGAGAACAAAGATGGGACCCCCGAGGGCCTTATACACTGAAAGGGAACTCCCTGGTGGGATCCCTTCACCTGGCGATCAGCTCCAGGCAGACAAAAAGGAGACACTTTAAATAAGGTCTGCTTCCCACGTAGCTGCGAGCGTGCGGAGAGAGGACTATGTCCAGCACAGAGCAGAAGCGGGGTTCCTCCAGTGAGAGCAAGGGAGGGCACCAGAAGTCTCTAGACCCAGGAGCAAATACTGTGCTTCTTCAAAGATGTTTCCATACATCCAATTGCATGGAAGCACATTCTTCTTCCTCCTTTTCTCCTTTCTAGGTCACATTTATGATTTGTGTACATGTAGGGTATAGGAGGGTATGAGGGATACCAATTCCTCTTTGTGTGTCTAAATTCTCATAGTCCTCATACGGCTTCCCCCAAGTGAGAATTCTCATCGACATGGCTCCCCACATTTCAGTAAAAAACATAAATAAATAAAATGTTAAAAAAGAGTATGAAGATGGTGCGATATGAGACCTCTGGGTCAGGCAGAGCCTGCAAAGTTTGAGCCGGTTCACAGACAAATCCAAGGGAGCCGTAATCGCAAGACCATGCTGGATCCCGCTTAGCATGAAGGAATCATTTGGGGAGAGAGATTCAATTTCATAAAAATGATTTTCAAGAGCTGTTTTGTGAGTAGTAGAATGTTGGGTATCTTTTTTTTTTTTTTTCCCTTTCACCAAAATGAATAAAAACTTTATGTTCAGTGTGGTACTTAGGTATTGGTTTTGTTAATTTCTTAAAACAAATTGGCTCCCCAGTAAATCCCAAACTTGGACAGCCACATTAAGCTAGCAGTGGGGAGGCAATCTGAGCATGATTATCCTGCAAGAGAATTCCCAGAATTTCATCCAAACTGTGATTTGTTCTGTTATAAAAGGCCTATAAAACCCAGTATAGAAATTCCTGCAGGAAGCTCGAGTGTTTAACTATCTGCAATTACTCTCTCATGATTAAAGAAAGATATGAAGGACAGGACATTAGTGCATAACAGAAAGTGCGAGGTGTGGTGTGAGCGATAAATCACGGGCCGGTGACACAGGCGGACCTTGAGGCTCATTCACAAATCAGCACGGGGCTCACGGAAGCTCTTGAGGGGCTGGTCCGCGCAAGAGCCTGGGAGGGGCATAGCACGCCCTCCCCCCAACCCAGGCTGGTGGGAAGTCCCCTGTGGAAACTTCTGGGGAGGGAGTACCACAGGGCAACTCCGTTGGGAATGGTCTTTTTGCTCTCTGCAGCAGCATTGCTCCCTGACTGCCTACTGGCCTCCTTCCGAGCCACAGGGCTGTATCCTTCCCACACGCCCACAGCGCTCCCCAGACTCTCGCCCTCAGTACGAGAGCTGCTGGGTTGGCTTAACGGGCTCAGAGATGGCCTTTCTGGGCTGGTTTGGACTCAACCTGTTCGCTATGATGGCATCTAAGGGAACACCTTGGAGTTTCCCCAGCTGTCCCACGTCACACAGGTGAGGATGCTGAGGTCCCGTCTGACCTGGAGACCAGCCCTGGGAGGAAACCTGCCCTCCTCGTTCTGTGCCTCCATCAGACTTGGGAAACCCCATCATCTGCAGAGACCCCAGCTGGGCTGCAGGGGACTTTCTTCCTCCCTGGACTCTCCCCACCCACCTTGCACACTCCCCACCCTGCTGCCTGGAGGGTCTCCTTTCCCTTCGTGGCAAGAAGGGGCTTCTGAGAGTGAGCCCGACTGACCGTCTGCAGGGAACCCTGGGGACAGCAGGTTTGTGGAGGTGTGCCCCATCCCCCAGTGGCTGCGTCTTGGCCTTGGCCCCACAGGACCCTCGGGCAGCCCTTCCTCCAAGATCCCAGCTTGTGGGAACAGTCACAGACCCCAAACAGTCACCTCTTCTCGTGTTCCCTCCCACCCCAAGGGTGCAGATATATCCTCCTGCCCTTCAGGAGGGATCCCAGGGTCTGGGTTCCCCCATCATCTCCAGTGAACTCTTCCAACACCCTGGTAGCTAGTCTCCCAGATTCAACTAGCACTTGGGCTGGTAACAGGTGTAACACAGAGCTCCTGGGTTCAGGCGCCGTCTCCTCCCCTCCCATCTCTTGCACTCAGTGCCCGGCCACATAGAGGATAGGCTGGGGGCAGACAAATGAGAGCCCTTAAAGCACAGTTGCTGAGCTTGCCTGCCCTTCACCCTGGAGACCGTATGTTGACTGTCTTGGTCCATTCACTCCCCTTCCTTCTCACTGGACTTCAGAGAAGAGCAGGGCTGAGGGCCGATCCCTCTCGGGGAGCCCCCGCCTGCCTCACCTGGAAGCCGGTGGAGAGTACCAGCTACCTGGGGCTACCTGACCACAGAGAGGTCACAGTGATGCTGGCGCCTGGTGTCCACACCAGCCAGCTGGGCCAGCACTTTGGACAGGTGTGTTAGCTTGTGTACGCATGCGCTCTCGCTCTCTCTCTCTGCATTCCACCAGCTCCCTCCCTCCTTTTCGCAGTCTCTCTCTCTCTCTCTCTCTCTCCCCACCACCCAGTCTCTCAGAACTTGAAACAGTATTTTCAGGGGTCGAAGTGGAGGATAAGGGGGACCATGGAGACACACATAGCACAGAATCGCGTCTGCCCCCGGAATGCCTGTGTAGGTCAGGGATGACAAATGGCAGAGGCTCGAAGGTGTGCAACCCATTTATTGATTTCCAGCCGTCCCTCCTTCTTGCTCTGTGGGCCACTAGGGAGGGAGAGTCACAGAGTCTTAGGGCTGAGATTGCACAGGAAAGACACGAGTTTCCTATTGGCCAGACATCTGAAGCTGCTTGGCCAAAATATGGAGCCCATTACACGGAAATGTGGTTCATGTTTCCGATGGAGACAAATAACCCTGCTCGGGCTGATGGCCTGGGTCTCTGTTGTCACTGGAATAGGCCAACGGCACTGGTCATCCCTTCTAGCTGGCCAGCTGAGGCACCGGGGTGAGGGTCATGGAATAATAGAAAAAGGGAGAATAATAATATTTAACCAGGACTGAGGTTATGCTGTATGCTGGGGACATTTTTCTCAATTCCCATTTACTAACTTACTTAATCCCCGCAACTCCCATGCAAAATGAAGTTTGTGCTTCAGGGCCCAAATCTGTCATTAACTTGCTGTGCGGCTTCCAGAGGTCACGGAAACCCCTTTACACCTGGTTTCTCATCTGAAAGGCGTGGTCATTTCCTACCCCCCCCACCCCATTTTTGGTCCAGGTCAAGAAATATAATTTCTTTACAAATGCATACCTTCCTGAGCCAAGACGTTTCATTCTTCCCAGAAACATTTCCACTAAGGATATGGGAAAACCAATCCCAGGAACAAAAGAGAAGAGAATGGAAGGCTGAGATTTTACATTGGGGGACGGGGTACAGGCAGGGGGCTGCAAATGTTTTCATAAAGAGCCAAATCATATAAATATGGACGGAAAGTAGCCAGAGAAAGTAGTTAAAGGAGAAGGTGTGGCTGTTTCCCCCCATAGGACACGCATCAGGCTGGCCACGGGCTGGGTTTGGCTCGCAGGCTTCTCCTGGCTCCATCCCACAGGGCCCCTTTGCCCACCCTGTTCAAGGTCAATCAACCCTAAAATGAGGAGTTCTTAGGAAGTAGTGCCGAGAGGCAGAAATCAAAGAAGACCACCTCCTCTCCTCTCCCTCCTTACCCCAAGGATGTATAAACGAAATGCAGGAACTCCCCGGACCAAGACCTCTGAGCTCCGAAGAACGGACAATGTCTAACTTACCCAAGTGGATAAGCCTGGGGTTTTAATCTTACACACAGAAAGTTCATGAATGTAAGACCCTGGCACAGTTTACCGAATTATAATTGGCAAAAGAAAAGGTAAAAATAGATTAATGCACCCAGGAGTGATCAATTTCTGCCGAAGGACCACAGAGGATTCTTCCGCACGTTTCCCTTCCTTCTGACATCTCAAAGCCTCTACCGAGGACGCTGGAATTCCTTGCACACGGGGGTGACGGTACCATGTTTCAAAGTTATTCGGAACCCGATTGGCCGTGTTCCTGTAATACATTTTCCTAACCTCAAGATAAAGATCCATGCATCTCTTTACCCTTTAAACAAAAAAGCCATTGTAATAGCATGTAGTCTGAGCCATGGTCTGAATACCAACACTCACACCTGCACAGCTAAACTGTTTAAGTATGGAAGAAGTAGTGTCTAATAGCATCAGGAAATTGAAATTTAAAAATTTTTCTCACTCACTTATTTGATGAGAACGGGGTATGCTGACAGGTGAAGCAGAAAGCCATTTTTCAAGTTAAATGCCAAGTGGTTATATAGCATAATATTCAGTCAAAATTAACCACCTCACTGCCGCACTGACACCCAGCGTATTTAATGCCAACGGCTCCTGCAAAGAAAACACCAGACCCTTGGGAGTGCCTGCAGAAGGGGGAAAGAAACTGTTACTAATACTTCAATAATTTAGTCGGCACCCTGACTCTCTGAGTGGGAAAAATGGACTGGCAGGCCACACGGACTCTTACAGACGCCACACGGAGCTGAAATCGCTCCGTCTTCCAGGCCCCTCTGGGTCTTCTAAGCCAAACCCCCGAAATTTCTGGATTTGCATGGGCCTTGGGCAGATTCCCTACAAGCAAATCCTTTCTATAAAAGCAAGTGGATGCCTGCCGGCAGGCGGAGGTGCCAGGAATTTGGGGGAGAGGCTGTTTTTCTGCGCCGGTTTCCTACTGAATGTAAAGTAAGATTGAGAGGGTGAACATGCACGCGGCACAGGGCGGTGGGTGGGCGCGCCGGAGCAGTAGACAATAGGGAGTCATCCTTGGGGAGATTTGGATTCCGTACAGGAGCCTGGGAACCCCCCTCCGGGGGCAGGCAGGAGGGCAAAGACAGCGCCCCCGTTGGAAATTCTAGCCACTCTCTTCCTGGACTGATTTCATTAGTGAACACGCTCTAATGCTCCAGATGATGGGAGAGGAATGTACCCCTCAAATCCCAGCCACAAACAAACACAGACTGTGGGATCTACTCGTAGCTCCAAATCCTCCGTGGCTGAGGTACTGAAGGCGCCTCTCCTTCCCTCCTGCAAAGGTGGGGACATTCATCTGCAAAGTGCAATGGTCCATGGTGGCTCTTGGGCATCCCAGGACTTGCCAGGAACAAGGGGACACTAACAAGGTTAGATCCCAGCTCATTAAGTGTTGATCAAACCTCTCTGCCAGAAGGATGAACTCGAAATGTTTCGTTTCTCCAGCTTTCCCTTGGCCTCCCAGAAGCACCCGGAAAGACTAGAAGGGAGAGGTTGGTGGGGGTCCTTGGGGACCCCAGAAGCAGGTCCAGAAAGGGATATGGGTTGCTTGAGGGCATGGCACCTGCTGGCCAATGGGCCGGCCCTTGTTTCCTAGCCTCATCGGGTTCTTTAAAAAAAAAACCCACATTAAAGATAATTTTTAAGAAACGAAAGCAAAATAAGGAAAAATGTGGAGTTTTTTTTTTTCTGTTACTGTTTATTCTCAAGAACTTGGAGAATACATAAAAATTAAAGTACATTTAAAAAAAAGACACCGCTTCTAATTTTACCATCTACCAGCATAGGATTAACCCATAGGTTTATTTCTCTCAGTCTTGCATGTGTGTGTGTGAGAGAGAGAGAGAGAGACAGAGAGAGAAAATGTGTATTTGGGGAGCGACAGTCTTTGTCAGTGAATTTCAAATGACAGACAAATATATGTCCGTAAACGACTAGCAGGCATCTTAAAATCCACCCCATGTCCTGATTTATTTAGCTGATCTATTAGTGTTGACTATTCAGGTTTTGAATTCTGTACTTGTCGCTCTTGTTACCGCAGCGTTGAGCATCTCTGTGCATAATGTCCTACCAGCGACTCTGACCGTTTGTCTGGGGGAGAATTTCTCCATGTGAGATGACCAGGGCACAGGGAAAGGCCTGGGCTCATCTCCCTGTCCGGGATGGGCCCCCTGAGCCCAAACAGGGCTCCTCCCTCTGAGGAGCTCAAGGCTGCCTCTCTGGCCTCATCCAAAGGGCCTCCCCTGACTCAGGACCCTTTTGAGCTACCCCAAGGTGTTCCCAACCTTAACCTTGGCACTATGGAGATTTGGGGCCAGACTGCTCTCTTGTTGTGGGGCTGTGCCGGCTGCTGCAAGGGGTCCGGCAGCACTTCTGGCCTCTATCCCCTAGAGGCCGGCAGCTCTCTCTCAGTCGTGACAACCAAACGTGGTTCCAGAAATTGCCAAAGACTTCGGAGGGCAGAACGCCCCCTGGCCAATAACCGTTGAGCTAGACCATGGTCTGGGCAACATCGTCCTATGGATGAGTTGCCAACTGAGTGGTGGGAGAAAAATCTAATTCCAAGAAAAACAAAACAAAACAAAACAAAACAAAACAAACAAAACAGCAGATTCTTTCCAAAGTAAGCCCTGTGGATAGACATACAGATCTACATAGAGACCAAAGAACCACTCCTCTAGAAAACGAGCCCCTCCTCCTTGCTCACACACGGTATACACATCTCTATGCTGCTTAATTACGCTGTGTACATTCGTTATTTGATTACCTGGTTTTTCTCCTTGGTTAGACCCCTGAGTCTCTTGGGGCAGTGTGGTTTTTTGTGGTTTTTTTTTTTTCCATTTTTGTCTTTGGCATAGAGCAGCATTAGCACAGGCTGGATTAGGAATGAAGGAATGAGTGAATTTAAAACAAGACGAAGGCACAGGCATGTAACACGTGTGTGCACACACACACACTTACACATGCACACACCTACATCCACAGTAGTGGTGGGGCGAAGCCACAGCGACCATCTACCAAAACATCAATTGTTCATGACTCCATAGAGATTTTGGAAAGCAAAGTTTCTCTGTGTAAGCCCTGAAAATTCCCTAAACGTGCATAGAATAGCATTTGGGGAGTCAGGAGCAATGCATTTTCCTGTGAGCGAGGACCCCTACTTTTAAATAAGGGTACTTAGGGCTGTCAAAGGAGAGGGAAACTTTCTCTGTGGCTTTAAGAGACAATTTACTGCATCATTAACGCATGTCGTTTAATGGAAAGTCCTGTTATTTTTGGAGGAAGAAATGCATATTCCATACTAAATATAATAACAGCATAAACCTTTAATAAATAATTGTAACAGTTTATAAATATTTAAATAGTAAATCTAAAAGTCCTGAGGGACTCGAGAAAGCAAGAAGGGAAGATCTGACTTGTAAAGCACTAAAAATAAGTCCTGACACATAAGATTTTGGACTCTTTTTGCAGTGGAAGAATGTATATTGGGACTTTCTTGCAAAGATAATGTTAGAGCAAAGTGACCGTTCCGTGGTTACTAAGTAAAGGAACTCTTGCAGGTGAAATTAACCAACAACCTCAACAAAAGAGGGACGCCTGGGTGGCTCAGTGGCTTAAGCCTCTGCCTTCATCTCAGGTCATGATCTCAGAGTCCTGGGATCAAGCCCCGCATCGGGCTCTGCTACCCCCTCTCTCTGCCTGCTTCTCTGCCCACTTGTGATCCCTCTCTCTCTGACAAACAAATAAATTAAAAAACTAAACAAAAAGCAAAAAAAAACTCAACAAAAGAGAGAGGAGCCCCCACACCTTCCATTTTCTGACTCTCACTTTGGGTGCAGACATCTGGAAGATCCATACTCAGCACTGGGTGGGCAGAGACCATCCACGCCAGAGCATGAAGACCCGATCCACTTGTGGACCTGCCAGGAAAGTCAGGCCATTCATTGCTGAGAACTACTGTGTGCCAGAGCTGGGGGGAGGGTTTCAGGGGGATCTCTCCAGTGATACTCATCAGCTTTTTTGATTTCAGAATTATCATCCCTTGGATTACAGATGAGACCACAGAGGTCAAGAAAAGCTGCCCCAGGCCCCCTGCACTCCCCTGCGGTGGAGCTGGGATTTGAGCCCAACTTGACAGAAGCGCTCCCATGCAAGGAATGCTTTTTACCTCACATTGACCCCAATGTCAGAGCATCTATGCCTCAATGTCTTGGGTGGGCACAAAGCTCATGCTTGTATCCAGCTAGATGCAATAGTGGTTATGATGTTGCTGCCTTCCCACTACCCATTCTATTCACAACCTTTGTATTTTAGCCAATTATACACATCTCCTAATTCTGGCCAATGAGAGGAATCCATCATGGACAGCAGTGATTTGGGGGAAATGGTCCTCTCTCCCCAGAGAGAGCCACAAGAAATGGTTCCTTCCTGTTCCTCTGGATTGACATGTCTGGAACTGCAACGGGCACCTCTGGTACAAGGGGAAATGACTGTGGGGTGTAGGGGATGATGAGGACAGGAGAGAAGAGCGATGAGCACCCTCTCCAGGGGACACATGACATCTGGCTGTGAGATAATCATAATCGACTTCCTTATTTAAGCAGTTGGAGTTAGCTTTTCCATGTCATGAGCTTGAAGGAAAGCTTTCCCAGGAGCGTCTAGCTACCTCTTGGCCTTTCGTGGGACAGAACTTACCTAAACGTCTCACACATCTTTCTATTCCCAACATCATAAAGCGTTAGATTCTGTTAGTGTTTATCACTGAAGTTAAAATCTCCACAATGCATTAGCTCTGTCAGAACCCGAGGCATGGGCTGATTGTCTAGAATTGGCAGATGGAGCTTGTCTTCAGGTGATATTTGCATGGTTCCTTCCCATTCCCCCAAATCTTGAGCTCCAGAAATAGTCTTCCCTCCAATTGCTGTTTCTGGGCCTAGAGGAACTGGGGTTCCTTCTGCTCACTCCTGTTTGGGTGTGAGCTGGCACTGGGTGTCCTGTCCTCACTTGCCTTTGTCTGGGGAGTGTTGAGCCTGAGGAAACCCATAGGCTGGAAAGCAGGGTTAACACTCAAGGAGGGCTCCATGTCTAGGGTCACGCGTACAATTCAAGGATGATGCCCACTCTGTTGTCAAGCTCCAATCATACCCCAAGTTCCATTTCCTAAAATACCGTTTTTCTTAAGTGGTTCCCCATCACCGGAATGATATTGGAGCCTCATGACGTGTCATTTAAATGTTTTTGTTGCCTGTTTGCAGCTCCTGGTTCTACAAGACTTCCCACCCCTTCTGCCTCCAACTTGAGCCAGGATATTCACCAGCTCTCCCAGATAGACCTTATGTGGTTCTGCTTTTTCAGACCGTCTTCACGTCTACCCAACTGTTTGAACTCCGCCCCCCATCAGGTCTTACATCCATCAGAATTCCATCCCATAGGGGATCTCCATGACCACCTCATCTTTGATGAGGTTTCCTTTCGGATCTCCCGGAGCTGTTTACACCTGCTGCTTCGGGTCGTCGGTTGCATCCATGTGCGGGGCCTGGTTTCTTTCCCCAGCTGGATCCTGAGCTCCAGGTTTCCTGCAACACTCCCTGCAGACACATGCATGGAGGGTAGAGTCCCAAAAGACACACTGACAGGTGCTGCCATCATCCTACAATGTGCCAGGTGCATTCTGACAGTAATCCCACCTGAGCGGCCTCAGGGACCAAGGCTCACCCAGGACTTCACCCAGCCCAGGGACATTCCAGGGCAGAGCCTGTGACTGGCGACATGTGTTGAGGTGGGTGATAAGAGAATAGATATCCCTCCACCAGATGCATCCTAGCAAGTCTGAGAATCATCATCTATGAGACCAAGAAGGATCTAAGGGATTATCTAACTTCAGTCTCTCAGTTTATAGGCAAGTAAACTAAGGTCCAGAAGGATATGATTTCCCCAAAGTCACGCCGCTAATTAATGGAAGAGTCTAGACCAGAATCCAGCTCCCCTGACCCATGGCAGATGGTTCCTTCTGTTGCCATGTCTCCTTTGATTGATAATCAGTTTCAATCCAGTTATGCCCAATTAGGAGTTTTTCAAAACAGATTCTTGGAGTTTTTCGTAGGTATGACATGAAGACAGGGTTCTGTGGTCAGATAAGTTGGAAAAATGATGAACCAAAAATTAAATCGATTTATTGATTCAGAACATCTCTGAGCTTTTAGTATGTTAATCCAGGAGGGCAATATTGTGTGTAGCATTTCCCAAATTTAATTGATCATGGAGGTCTTTCTCATCTATCTCTCCAACGAAATGTCTTGAAACATAAATGCACAGGGGCAGCCACATAACTAGGAAAATGGTGCCAGTTGACATTTTCAATGAACGAAGGCTCATCCTTTCCCTTTTGAAAGCCTGGCATCCACATGTCTGGAAACCTTTGCAGGCCAGTGACACGTCCCCACCACCACCAGGAAGTAATCCGGGCTTGTCTGCTTGGACAGCTCTAGATTTTCACTCCTTGAGAATAGGGAATGAGGGAGTTTCCACTCCCTGAGAATATGTGCAAGGGGTGTTTTCAGTTCTGTGAAATCGTTAATGAAAATTTAATTTTTAAAAGTTAGTATTTAAATCTTAAAAAGCATCCATTTCTAATTACCTCTAATGTGCCACAGCCAAAGGGCCGTTTGAACACATGGGTGTGCGTCTCACCAGTTAAAGACAGGCCCCTTCTAAGACGGCTGACAGGTCCCTCCAGAGCCATTGGAGATAGAATGACACGAAGGGGATCTCGGTTGTGCAACGGACCCATCAGCGAAAGTCCCTGGTTGGCTATGGCTCAAGTCAGCTTAAGAAAAGGCATTATCATTACTGCATCTTACCGCATATTTCCAATTGAGTTATCACAAGGGTATTACAGAAAAAAAAATTGTAGGAGTTGGCAGTCACTCAGTAAATAAAATCACCACTTTAATTGCTCTAGTGTAACAGGTCGATCATTATCAAGAAAGGTTTTGATATATTTTTTAATTAAATGGTGACTCTGTTGATCGATTTCACTGATAATCAAGCCATCCCCTCCTCTTTTCCCACCCTCCAAAACAGTTTGCTTCCTGAATAGGACCAGTGATGTGGCACAAGGGTAGGGACCTAACTAACCAGCTAGGTAGCCTTTGGCAAGTGACTTCCCCTCTCTGCACCCCAGATTTCCAGTCTGTAAGGGGAGGAGAAGGAGAAAGTACTTTCCAGAGCCCCGCCCCACTGTAGGATGCTGTGATAGGAATGCACGAACTTACTTTCCTAGATGATCTTTTTATAGCCATAGAAATTTTTCTTCCGTCTTGAATTTCCAGGAGACCTACAGGTGTCCATGCTTATCATGGGCCAGCATACAATCCTCCAAAGAGCGCAAGCTGTCTGTCTTCTCCCCATATCTGGTTGGGGGACGCTCCCTTTGCTAAGCCTGATTCCTGGTTTGCAAAATGGGATGCTGGTTTCTGACCAACTTATAAAATCCTTCCATTCCTCCTCATGGAGGTGGGACACCTGCATGCCAGGAACACATCGGGGGGAGTCCAAAGCCCCTTCTGCCTTTCTCAGCCTCGCTCCATGGGATCCCTTGAAGGCAGCATGGTGGCGGCATCTGGAAGTGAAACAGAAGTCTGCCTAGGCTACCAACTGGCTCCAGGGCTTACCAGTTCCACGACAGAGGTGGGCGTGGCAAGGGCCCATTTTACAGATGGGGAGGTTAAGGCCCCAAGAGGTTAACAGCAGAATATTCCTTGCACAGTGTCGCGAGAACAAATGATTGCAAGTGCTCCAAGCAGGGCTTGGCATGTGATAAGCCCACATTACATCTTACCCGCGCTTGTCGCTGTCTCTACTCTGCCCTGAGGTGACTTCCATAAAATCAACCGTTCCAACCAGTGAATCCATCAATGGGACTAGTGACTTCGGGGCAGTCCCGGGACTACTTCGCTCTTACTCTCCCCTCCAGGGTCTCCCACCTCCTGAAGCCTATACCCACATGCACCGGCTTCCCCTCTGTCTTCCAGTCCACACTCCCCGACCTGTGCCAGCTTGGCCTTCCCCCCATTTCCAGGGGCAAAAAAAAATTTCCCTCCCTCTTGCTAATTTTGCTTCTCAAGGATGCTAGGAGTGAAATTTCTAGAGAAAATGAAATTGTTGGTGGAAAGTGGAAGTATAAGCTGGTAGTTTCCTTGGATGCTTCCTTATAATTTAGGGAGGTGACCAGAGGAGGGACAGCTGGTGGCATGCCTCTAAGTCTGACTCGCAATGGTGTCTGTCAGATCTGGCTTTCAAGGGCCTCACTTCTCACAGGGACTGGCCCTGCACTGGTCATGTCCCTTCCGGGGGTGGGCCCACAGCAATGGTCAGCCAGTGTGGGACCACAGAGGCCTCCTTGCCTTGACTTGAATTGTGAAGGTCGCTCCCAGCCCCAAAGTGCCTTGTGGGACCAGCTGAGGTCTGACCTGGGAGGGCTTGTGGCTGCTCTCTCTCTGCTCACTCCTGCCCTCTTCACCTTCACGCAGGGCGGCTCGCTCCCAGGAAACCTTCTGCCTGCAACTCTCCGCATGAGCCTGTCACTGGGAACACAGCCTGAGACACAGGATCAGCGACGGACACTTTCTTCTCCCCACTGCTTTCTGGAGCACCAGTTGGAGGACCAAGGGACTTGGGGCTGCTGAGCAGGGAAGGTGCAAAGGGACCAGGAGGGGGAAACCTGAACCAGGGACCTGGTCCAGGGGGGCCCTTAGAGGAGGGTGAACTGTACCCTGCCTGCTGTGGGGAGACATCCATTCCCCAAGGCCTCTGCAGACCCAGGACCAGGAATATCAAGACGTTCCCTCCACCTCCCCTCGGTCTTTGGGTGGGGGGCCTGCCCACCACCGGAGAGCCCCGTGCACCTGTCCCTTCCTCGGATGCCATTTCTCTGCCCTGTTTACGATTAGGACATAACCCCGCTGGGCTCCGCATGACCAGGATGTGTGGAGCGCTTTGATCCTTCTGTGGGCCGCTGGGGAGAGGGCTAAATTTAGACCCAGAGTCCCGGAGGAAGTGGAAACGGAGGGGAGAGAGATGAGGCTGTCCTCGTGTTCCTGTTGTAGGGCTGCCGGAGGACCACTCCCCGGCTGTGGGAGCCTTCATCGAGGGAGCCCCACCTACACTTTTCTGTTTTGTGAGGGACCTTTTGGACCCTGGAGGAGCTTCCGAAAAACAAACAAACAAACGAACAAACAAAAACTTGAGGAGTAAAGTAATCATAATTCTAAGGGGAAGTGGAACATTCTCTAAATGTAGAAAAATGGTCTCAGAGAAGGACAGCGGCTGCCCTCTGCGGCCAAGGGCTTTGCTGCTCACACAGGCTGGGCGGCGGGTGGGCACAGCAGCTCCCGGGGCAGCTCTGCCCAGGGAAGCCTCCTGCCTCCTTTACCCGAGGCTGGCGTTTCCTCCAAGCAGGCAGGTCAAACAAAAAGAAAAGAATGGGGCCTGAGTCCCCCAAATGAGGGGCTTTGCCTTCTGCACGTCCTACCTTTGGGATGTTCAGCAGCATTTCTGACCTCTACCCATTAGATGCCAGGAGCAACTCCCCTCCAGCTGTGACAACCACAAATGTCTCCAGATGTTGCCAGATGTCCTGGAGGGGCGGGGGGGGGGGGCGGTGGTACAAAACCCTGGCCCCTCTCCCACGGAGAACTGTAGCTACACACACACCCATCACTGTCCTCACTGGGTAGGACTGAGGCGAGGTCTTTCGGATTTACCCGATAGTTGATCATGGACAATGTAGGTTTCCTTACCTCCGCTCACCTTTTTACATTACTTTTTAATGTGGGCGGATGGGCATGCCCCTCCGAGTTCACACGTTGATGTCTTAACCCTCAGGAATGCAGAATGTGACTGCATTTGGGTCTTCAAAGAGGTGATTACGTTAAATGAGGCTGTTGGGGTGGAAGGGGGCATCACTCAGGATGAGTGCGGGGTCCCTACGAGAGGAAGAAGTTAGGGCACAGACACACACAGGCACGCACGCACACACACATACACGCACACACAGAGGGAAGAGCATGTGAAGACAGTGGGAGAAGGAGGTCACCATAAGCCCAGGGCAGAGGCCTCAGAAGTAACATCCCTGCCTGTGCTCCGTCCTCGACTTCCAGCCTCCACACCTGCGAGTCTGTGTTTAAGCCCCTGTTGTCAGGGCACCGTGAGCAGATTAATGCACTCTTACATGAGCTTGGTGAGACGGACATCCCATTGAGGAGGGAGGCAAGGAACTATGCCAAAGGCGTTGAGCCACTTGTGGGGTGGGGGTCCAGACAGAAAACATGGATGCCCCACGCACCACTATCCCCCCACAGCCCCCCTGCCCAGCCTCTTAATATTTGTCAAATGCAGTTAGTACGGCCAGGCAGAGATTTTCTTTGCATTTTAAAAAAGATTTTATTTATTTATTATTTGAGAGAGAGAAAGATTGAGAGAATGAGTGGGAGGAGGGACAGAGGGAGAAGTCGACTCCCTGTGGAGAAGGGAGCCAAACGCTGGACTGGATCCCAGGACCCTGGGGATCATGACCTAAACTGAAGGCAGACGCTTAACCACCTGAGCAACCCAGACACGCAGGCAGAGATTTTCAATGGAAAGAAATCGTAGGCTTCTTTCTTCATGATCAGTGGAAAGGGCGTCGTACCTGCTTTGAACATACCGTTCTCTTTTATCTGGAATTGTCTCTTAATTCGGCGGGGATTTTTGGTCACAAATCTGGATACTATTATCCACTCCCTCATGCTTCCTGAAGATAAAAGAACCTTAGGTAGGTGAAACTAAAACACTGTATTAAAAAAGTTTCATCTTTCCAGTCTGACTTCTAGTTTAATGACCTTAACCAGAATTCCTCCCTCTCCTCTACTATGAACTTTTGCTTTGGTTTTTGTTTGTTTGTTTCAATTTCCAGAGCTTCCTGGGGACCTAATGTGGGTTTGTAATTTCAGACAAAGTACATCATCCGTCTTTGGCAAATAGCACGCTCCCATGCATTGTTTGATTATTTCCGGGACCGTTCCACCAACTTCAGGTGCCTGGCGGGCCCCTGGTCTCAGGATTGAGGACAGGTAGCAGCACTGTGGGACGCAAGGGGACGTGCTATAGAAACGGGCACAGCAATGCTTTATGGATGATGAGGACTGGTGAGGAATTATGTTGTAGATCTCCCTGCTGTGGGGAGAGTGCGACAAACCCCCATTCGGCCCCTTGGGTGAAGGGGCGTGGCCTGAGATAACTAGCTCTCTTCTAGAAATATCCCCCACCGAGGTGGACCTGGTCTCCTCCTAGCAGCCCCTCCCACATTGATCTTGCTTTGTTTGCGGGAGCAAAGGAAATCAGTTAGGACACTTCCCCTGCAAAGTCCTCTGACAAGAGACACACCTCTGCCACTGAGAAAGATCCAAGCTTACCCATAGTAGACACAGAATGTCCCCGGGGCCTCTGCCGGCTCTTAACCATTGTTCCCCACAGTCTCTGTCAAGGGACTTCCGAAAAAACCCCACTGAATCAAAAATCACTAAAATTTCACCTAGCTCAGATTTTCGGGCAACGTGTTATTTTTGTATACGGAGTGTATTTCAAGTTCTGTTGCTTGAGCTTTAAAAAAGAATGGGCTAACAGTAATAGGCACATGGGCTATCTTTAGGATTTATAGCGTATGAGAAAAAAAACAGAAAGTACCATAGATTTGTATAATTTTTTTTTCCAGAAAAGATGTATTGTGCTGGTACTAGCAGTAAGATGAAGAAAAACCATGAAATCCTTCATGGTTTTATATGAAAATTGTCAAACGGCTGGGATATCCTCATCGCCCGTGAGCCAGACTCAAACACAGTATATTTATCCTGAAATTTTTCAGTTTCTTTGGACAGTAGCTTTAGCCTTGTGCCGTTGTACAGTCCCACAAAAGAGTATTTACTTTATCTTGTCAGAAAATGTAGTCATAAAAGAATCATAAACACCCTGTGTTTATCGGATTGTCTCTGCATACTGGTTGTCACTGGAGACAGAGTTTCCTTTTTTTTCTCTTTCTCTCTCTCTCCTTCCCTCTAGAGAAAATAAAATGTCTCATTGCTCTCTTCAACAAAAATATCAAGGATCCTAAGATATCAGAGAAAGCCTGTCTTCCCATTAGTACTATGTTAGTGATAAACAATGTTTTATGCCCCATAATTAAGGTACAGGTAATGAGCAATTATGTAGATCATGAATTAATTATATTTAAAACAGAGGCCATTACAATCAATATTCACCACATTTCAACTGCATTCTGGAATTAATAAATCTAATTAAAACTTTCAATTGGCAGTGATCTGTTTATACCACCTTTCCAAAGAATCACAATTAACAGCTGTCTATGAATTACTCCAGGTTATGGATACACAGATATACCACGGATTTGGGGGTGTGGGACTGTCATCTTTGCTTAGGTAGATTGATGAAGATAAACCTGGGTTGGAGTGATTCCTCACTGTCGTCACAAGCTGACCGCCCCAGGGGGACAGTTTACACATCTTGATGTTGGGTACCAGGGCCTGGTCCTTCTGGTTTTAAGTCTCAGAGCAATTGTTGCTAAGTGGTTTGTTGGTTGGTTGGTTGGTTGGTTGGTTGGTGGTATTGAGCTGTGTCCGAGCACCTGCTTTTTGCAAGACCACCCTTTCCCCCATCATCAAAATAGGGCTGGTGCTCCTCCCCTCTCCGTCCTGACCTCTGAAATCACCGTGCTTCATTGGCCAAAGCACTTGGTTCAGGGATGGTCCCATGACCCTATCAGGGCCTGAGAGCCACAATAACTTTGCTGTGACTTTTGAGAATGAAGTTTTCTTGGTTTCTGATGGGTTCAGACCCAGTGAGAGGAGGTCTGGAGTTTTGGACAACAACCTTACCGGCATGTGGAGCAGGATGGAGCTGGGGCCAAGGCTGGGTCCAGGTCCCAGTGATGTTCCTTATGCCCCTAAATCCAGCTATGCCTAAAGCCATCTAACTCTGGAGTTTCTACGTATGTAATCCAGTAAGAATATTGTCTTTTTTATGTAAGCCTCTCTGGGAAGGGTCTTTGATCACTTGCAAAGTATCTGATAAAGCAATTCCCACGCTCCGCTGATTCGTTACTTCAATAGAGCTATTTTACTAAGTCGCCCTTACAGACATACAAATCCTGCCCAGAATAAGGGTCTTGGGGTGAGACAGGGTTGGTAATGGGGCAGTGAAGACTGGTATCACTTTAAGCCGAAATATCTGTGGTTTGATATCTGCGTATGGTTAGTATTCCAAACACATTTTCAGTTCATGGCAGGTACGCTTCTGAAGATACTGACATTACATAAAACCTGGTTTATGGTCTGGGGGCGTCTCCTTTCCACTCTCCATGCACTTCTAACGACAAAGGAGAACATGAGTTGGCAAGATTCTTTAGACTCCTTTGAAGATAAGTCCCTCTTTTTAATTGATTTGGTGAGTGAAAAGGATGTCATCCAAAAACACTAATGATTATCTTTAGTCAATTGTATAGGGAATATCTAATACAAACTGACCTCTCTTGTTAGACTTATTTTTGGTACAGCAACTTTCTATTTACAAAACACTTTTATATCCATTATCTTGTTTGATCCTCACAGAAAGATCCATGGCCCTCATCCATTAAACCATTCATCAGTTCACTGAGCAGATATATGCTGGGGGCTAGTAGGTAGCAGGTCCGTGGCCAAGGGGAGATGCGGAGTTGTGCTGGGATCCCAGAGACATGGATCTTCTCTTCTCCAATTTAGAACACTGTGCTTCAAGAGATTGGGCCAAGATCAATGGCTGTTAGACTCCAGTCCCCTACTCTTCACTCCATTTGAGAAGAAAATAAAAGGTGTACCCCAATTACAACCCATCCAATGAATGCATCCATTTCTGCCCTCGGTAATATCCAAAAACATTTACACGTGGACAGAGGGGATTTCACCTTGAAATGGACATAACCCAGTCCTCATGACCTCATACTGTGCAGGTCTTTTCCAAAGTCTTGGAGGGGGCCTTGGGAATGGGATCATGGGATCACACAGTTTTGAAGGTTTCCAATGTTTTAAGAGCAAACACTGTCTCTTTCCACTTTCACTTTCTCTACACCATCTCTGGTGTAGTTTAGAGTAAGCATGGCCAGGGGCATTTGGGGATCTGGCTAAGAGGAAGTTGAGTATGGATACATTCATTTTGGGTTTGGAGGGATGTAGTAATGTACATATAGTTTTTCTGTGTGTGGTTGTACTCTTGCTATCCTGAGGGCTTCAGGAATTACTTAAGGAAGATTCTTCTTGCCCCCTATTCCAATCTACCCCAACCAAGCTTTGGAACTACAGGACCGAAGTTTTTATTGAGATGCACATGTGTCCAATGATACCTACACAAGAAAGATGCAGAATGGAGGATTAATGACGTTGGAGGTATATAGAGCAGAAGGTCATCTGTGGAAATTAGTCCAATCATCAGACCTGTATAATTATTAATGTAGGATCCATTTTTATTGATGCCTCATCAAGATGGAAGTTATCTTCAATCAGGAAAGTACTTAACATAAAATATACTGTTAGAAACACACCATACTATTTTTTCCTTTTTGATGGGGAATAAGAAAAACAGAATGTATGAGAATTCATGTATTTAGAAATCGCAAATCTAAAGCATGACATCACTCAGCAAAGTCATCTGAATGTGAATGCCCATTCTTTATCCACACTAGAGGAAGTCTTTCTAGTCCCACCATGGAAGACTATTAAAAAGAAGGTAGACAAAAATGGTAGGATAAAGCGTACTATAGAATTGTGTCAGAATGTTAATTAATCAAAGAAAATTCATAATGCATGCTATTTTCTGAGATATTTGTGATATTTGTCAGCTTTTTCAATTTTTTTGATGATTCTTTTTCCTTGCAAGTTAATATTAACCCAAATTTTGTATGCATCATGTATTCTTAGAGAGGGCCTCCAAAATTTTATAAGCTTGTAGAAAATCTGGATCCATGTCCAATTAGAACTCCACTCCCCACACTGAATTCCAGGTTAAGCCCCCAGGACTATATCTGATGCTATGGAGGCATAAAAGACAAAGAGAGGGATAGAAGGATAGAAGAGCACAGTGACTTACACCTGATAAACTTTAATATAATTGAGAAAATATGACATATAGTAAAAAAAAAAAAATGTTAGAGTTAGATAGACTCAAAAAGTAATGAATGGCACTAAATGGTACTAGCAAGTAGAAGAGTTAACAAGAAATATCTATCAGATACCATGTTCTCTCTATTTGTATAACAGGTTTGAATATCTTAGCCATCTACTGGAAGATCAATATGGGTAGTGGTTTGTCCATATATTGGATGGTCTGGCCTTCCTCCATCCCTTTTCTGGAAGCCCCTTATCCTCTCCATCTGTAGGAGTCCTTCATTCCTTGTGTGGATATAATATATCCTGTTGACCCATTCATTCCTTCGAATTTTTAAACCTGGAAACATCCTTCCCCTTGGTTTCCAGGTGAAACCTATGCATTCTTCTCATTCTATGTAAGATTGCTCTCTCCCTCTCCCGCCCCCCGCCTCTCTTTTTCTTTTACTTTGGTCCACAGGAACCAGCTTTACTTTTCTCCATTAGTTCTAACTAAAATAAGATGTTATGATTCCTGAGGAGTCCAGAGCCTTGAGCAGAGCCAGAAAAGAAGTTGATTTGATAACAGGAGAAGAAGTAGTACAGGAGAGAGATGGAAGCCATCTGGAACAGCAGGAACAGAACTAGAAAAGACATGGCATGTCTCCAAGCAATGGAGGGGAGCAGCTGGGCTGGAGCATGGGAAGTTTGAGAAGGGGCAATAAAAGTGGACATATAGGATAGGGTCTAGATAAGTAATTATTAGGCTGAAGTTTAAAAAGTCACCTTTTCTGATGAATGGATAAAGAAGATGTGATATATAGATACACAATGGAATATTACTCAGCCATAAAAAAGAATAAGCTCTTGCTATTTGCAACAACAAGGGTGGACATAGAGGGTCTAATGTTAAATGAAATAAGCCAGACAGAAAAAAGACAAATACTGTATGATTTCACTTATATGTGGAATCTAAAAAATTAAACAAGCAAACAAAAGCAGAAACAAATCCATAAATACAGAGAACAAAGTGATGGTTACTGGAAGGGAAGTGGGAAAAAATGGATGGAAGGGAAGGGGAGGTACAAGCTTCCAGTTATGGAATGAATAAGCCATGGGGATGAAAGTCACAGCGTAGGGAATATAGTTGGGAATATTGGAATAGTAATGTATGATGACAGATGGTAGAACACATAGAGAATCACAACATTGTGCACCTGAAATTAAGATAACATTGTGTGTCAACTGTACTTTGATTAAAAAAAAGTCGCCTTCTTTGTATCCCTGTCCTTCTAGAGGCCACACTTCTGCATACTACAAAACACAATGGACATTGCCAATAACTGCCTTCTGAGTTCTGCACACCATGGGCAGGCTGGACCAAAAAACCTTAATCTAATCTAGTCAATTGCTCCCCAAAGCACAAATGGTGGGAAAACAAGGGACAGCATGTAGGCCGTATGACTATAAGGTCCCTGCTCATGCTCACTGCCCCTTGAGGTGGGGCCAGCAGAGGAAACCTCACAATTTGCCCACAGTCCATGAGAGAAGGAAACCTGAACAGTGGGACTAAGTTCTTCCTGCTCAAAAATAGCTGGCAGACTTTTAGCAGTTGGCTTAATCTCTGTGCCTTGTCCTATGGTCTTTATTGGTTTGTTTTGTCTAGAACATATCTCCCTGTTGGTGGGTGGATCAAATGAAATGTTGAGTTGTCTGTGCAAAGACTTTGCAACATCTAGTGTGTGACTCCCGTGTACAACCTCCTTCAGCTGCTAACCACAAATATTCATTGAATGCAAAGGAGCAAGACACTGGGTTGTGATTCACCAACATGAAAACAAGTCAACTCTGCATGCATTGACCCAATGGGCAGATCTCTCCACAAATGCAGAGGTCTCCACACCATGGCTATATTCTAACATGAAGTCATAATCTACAGAATATGAGTCAGAGGCCCTCCTTATCCACCCCCTTCCGATTTCACCAGCAGCAGCCTGAAGATTCACACGGGTACCCACTAGCTAGCTTTTCAGGCTGGGTGGATGTGCGCCATCTTGGTTTCTGGAAGGTGTCTTCGTCCGTAGAGAATCCCGCTGTTTTTGCCCGTGGCCTGGCCCTGTGATTTTACACTTTGCCTTATGTTTAAATGAAAAAAGAGCAGGCCAGGAACGACCCAAAGTGATTGAGCGGATTCGCACTGGCCGTGTGTCGTTCTCCACGGCTGCACCTTGCCGTTCCCCCGTTCATGTTTTAGGCTCTGACACCAGAGTTTGCAGTCCTTTACAGTGCTGTGTTCCACGTCAGCGGCTCCCTGTACAGCTGAATATCAGTCCTATTTAAGTCTGCATGAAAATAGCTGCCGGTGACATAACCTTTTGTGTCGTACCACTGTGTACATACACAAATAATTGGGGCTCTTGACCCTGTCTGGGCCCATACAACTGTAAGTACAAACTTGACATTTTGATACTGCTTGCTAGCCTTTCTCGTTGTTATTTTCTGTTTCAATAATCCATTGCAGGTAGAAAAATGAAAGAAGGAAGCATGAATGATTAATGCTGTCAAGCTAAAATAATGTATTTAGAAAAATCTATAAATCTGTTATTTGTGGCATTTTAAAACTGAACACGACACTTCTCGGGGCCGCCGCCTGTTTCCCGGCAGATGAATGGGAGTCCTCTGCAGCACGGGGAGGCCAGCCGGCCTTTGGAGTCTGCACTGAGCTGGGCTGCAGTCTTCCTGGGACAGGCACAGCAGGAAACTTGGGAATCTCCCGGTTGCCAAGGTCAGGGGCAGAAATCCCAGAGGTCTTTGCAGTGCGCTAGCCATTTACCACTTGCCTCGAGGTGAGACTGGGCTTTGCCTCTCAGAGTTCCTGATCTGCCACTCCCGGGGGCTGTAGCCCACGAGCCCAGGCAGCCAGCTGGCTCTTGCTCCAACCTGATCTCTATCGGATTTGGTTCAAGCTCATGTAGAAAGTTGATCAAGTTAGACTCCTCGGAGGCTCGGCACGGCTCCTGGCAGTAAACTGAATGCTGGTCCCAGAACACAGCTCCCCTGTCTCCACGGGCCTCAAGCTGGGCTCCTCCAGACTCCAGGGCAAACAGTACCCAGTGCCCTCTGCCCCAAGCCCCCAGGATTCAGAGACAGACCTGCCCCCACCCCCCACACCTTCCCCCGCTCCCCCGCCAGCATACATTCTCAAGTGCAGGCTGCTCCACTGTGACCAGAGGAGCCCCGGTGAAGGATAGGGCCCACAGAAGGCATTACAATGACCTGCGATCAAAACCACTGAAGAAACTTGGGCGCCCCGAGCTGATATCATCACGGTCTTCGTTGGATTTGGAGAACACCTTCAATTTCTGCAGACAATAAAATTAGCAATTAAGGCCAATAGGGTGATGAGTTGCAAATTCAAAACTGGTTAGCACCTGGTCAGAGTAGCCACAACATCACCGTAAGTGGACCCTGGGGATACGTGTGCGGACCACTGGGAATTTTGATGCCCTGGCAGTGGGAGTCGGGGCCGGGGGCTCAAGAGGAATAAGGATTTCCTAGGGGACATTGGCTGCTGGGAGAGAATGGACACCCCAGGAGAGTGTGGGTGCCCCAGAAATGAGCAACAGACTCAGAGAGATACCCCTCCGGTAGCAGGCTGGTGACCCAAACCCCTTATTTCCTGGAGGCAACCTTGGGAGCTGGGGAGGCAGCTCACCTGTTCCATTGGGCAAATTCTATTGTCAATTTCTGTCCAATGGCTGGCAGTTTGATCTTAAAGCAATCTAGGGAAGGGCACTAGGTACCTCCCAGGATGGTTTTGGGAGGTGGGGGGCTGTAGACTATAGGTTACAGGAAGCATCAGGCAACTAACCACGCTTTAGCGGACACTGGCCACACACGATGTTAAGGGAGGCTCAGCAGATCTTGGAAGCCACTATCTGAGCTCCTCGGACAACAGCCTGACGTCCTGCCCATCAGCAGGTGGAAGCTCTGGCAGAATGCACTAAAAATGAAACAAATGGGCCCTAGATCCTTTCTTCCATTAACTATAACAGAATTTTCATTTGTCTTGAATGCCTCTGCTACCTGGGACTCCTTGAGGACACAGACTCATTGCCCAGCAACTGGGCCGGCAGAGAATGGGGACTAGGTAACGAGAGGTCTCTCACGCCTTCCCTGGGTCACCTGGGCCGATTCCACCTGTTCGCAACCCTCTGTTTACCTAAGCGACAGAGCCTGCCCTGAGCCCGCTCCGGCAAGATTGACAGCAACCCCAGTCTCTCTCTCTCTGCTGCCCCGTACACAGACATGCTGGCCAGCAGAGGAGAAATGGATTTTAATCCAGGTTGTTTTCCTGCATTAGCAGAGCCCACAGATGCCTGACCTGCTTGAAGATGCTTGCTTCACTCAGGTGCCGGGCTTCAATAATTTAAAATTAACTCAACTCTCTCAGCATAAAAAGTAATGGCTCTGTCAGAACCCGAGTGCAGAATGCCTAATTTAGGGTTTTACATGCTAATTCTGAATAAATGGAGGTGTCATGAGAAGGAAGGGTTCTCTTTTTAAGTGCATAAAGCCAGACCATGAATTAGCGGAGACTATTAAAGTTACATCTTCAGTGTCTCAGGCTTCACGCATGCCGAACCAGAGCATTGCTTCCTGCAAACCCAGACACCTCCCCATCCTGTCCCCAACACAGGGCAAGTTTACCATCATGATGCCTGTGCAGAGAGCTGTCCTGGTTACTTGACCCTCGAGCAGGTGCTGGGTTGTGTTGGTCATGAGACCAAGGTCATGAGACCATGATAGGCTCAGAAGGGACAGAGCATGGAAGCTGGGGAACCCCTGAGGGGCCGTCCCTCTCCTTAAGCAGACATGGGACCCGGCACAAATCCCAGGGCTTGTGGAAGTCAGGGCGGCCCTCTGACCCCCTTGGTTGCTGGGAGGGTCTGTATTAGATGAAGGCCTTCAAGCTGTTTCATAACCTTGGTGTCTAAGGTGCCGTTCTCAGCTCCGTGCTAAATGCAGAAAATGAGGAGCTGACTGGTCCCCAAGTTCTGGCCACTTCTTTGTATTTACTTTATTATTATTATTTTTTTTTACAGACTTTATTTATCTATTTGACTGAGAGAGAAAGAAAGAGAGGGAGAGAGAGAGAGAGAGAACGAGCAAGGGGGAGGAGCGGAGGCAGAGGGAGAAGCAGGCTTCCTGCTGAGCAGGGATCCCAGTGCAGGGACTCCATCCCAGGACCCCAGGATCACGACCTGAGCCGAAGGGAGATGCCCAGCCGAAAGAGCCCCCCAGGCGTCCCTCTGTATTTACTTTAAAATGAAAAGCGGAATTGGTGTTCAGAGCCCTTCACTCCCAGATAGACTCAGAGGCACCTGTGACTAACTTCTCAGATGTGACCAGGCAGGTGGTTTCACACGTCTTTTCCCTAGAGTAGCAATCAAGAAGAAGGACAACGAGAGAGAGCTCTGGAAACTTAGCCCCCCATCTCCCTGTCTCTCCTTGGGATCCTGGGGCCGGCATTTGCCTAAGACCATTTACCGTGGGGCTCCTGGCAGACTCAGCTGTGCTCTCCTCTTCAGGATGAGTGCCCCACAGCCGGGGCTCCTCATGGGCAGGTGCCCTGCCTGGTCCCTCTGTGCAGCCCAAAAGCCCAGCCTGCCCAGCACCAGGCTCCCTGTGGCTGCTGCAGACCTTCCCCTGAGTTCCTGACGAAATCAATCCCAATGTCACATGGCTCCCGGAATGAGACGGAGAAGGTTCATTTTAACCTCGAAAGGAAGAGAACAAACATTGGGATAACTGCTCTCTCCATGTTTCTCTCCATGTTTTGTCTCCCAGAGGAGTTTGACAATAATGCCTTTGGAGAAGACTGTTTCGTCTTTTTGGTAACCCACCTAACCGCCCTGCGGGGTGGGAGAGCAGATTGTTCATTCCGGCAAGGTTCTTAAAAAGGCAGAACACGTGATGGCCCTGCATGCAGAAGCTTGGGGTTGGGTCAAGGCGAGTCAACACACAAGGCAAATCCAGGGCTGGATCTCAGATGGTGTGGTTGCTCTAGGGAGAGGGTAGCTCTTATATTTTTGGATTTAGACAGGAAACTACTTATAAGGGGCTGAATGTAAAGTTCCAGAGGTCACTAGTGGGTCCTAACTGAGCTCCCTCCAGCTGCAGGGAGGACAAAGCCAAAGAGACTCCCCTCCCACCTTTCACCACCAGGCAGGGCAAGGACTAGCCCGCCCTGTGCTCCGGATGCCTGGGGCAGGGAGGTTCAAGAAAGGTTCTAGGGAGGTTCAAGAAATGCAGCCTCTGGCGTGGACTCTGCTGTGCTCTCCTGGAATCCAGCTCCTGTGGCTGTAAATGAAGGAAGGAGCAGATGGGAGTTTCCCTCGAAAGAATGAGGTTCGCCTACTGTCAACCATCCTAGCAGGGAGTCAAGGAACAGAATCAAACAAGACTTTCTTTAGGGTGGGGGAACGATTTTTCTCTCTGGGCATCTTTGCTGGCTAGTTCTAGACTCTGAGGCGATGGAAGACTGGGTGTGGGCACTGCCATTGTTGGGGACAAGCTGGTCCCTGGCACAGGGATGCATGTTGGCAGGGAGTTAGCAGGCTGCACCATGCCCTGGGCGTGCCTTGTAGGGCTGCTCCTGGGCCCATGGGCTCTGGGGACAGCCATGGCTATTGGCATCCTAAGTTCTTCATGTCCTGATGCTATCCTAGGTGTTCAGGAAAGTCTTGCCAGGTTTACAGCCTGCTCTGAGCTGCACTGGAGGTGGTTAATGAAGGGGCCCATCCTCCCACTCTTGCCTGGAAGGTGGGTGCTCTCTGAGCTTTGAATGGAGTCAGTGGGCAGAGTAGAATCACCGTCTGGGGGGCAGACAGCCTGTTGGGGTAGCAATCCATTAGAGATGTTAGCACCCTGGGAACTCACAGAAATAACCAAGGGAGACACATGGTGGAGACTGGGATCCCAACAGGAGCTGATGTGGGTTTGGAACTCAGCGGGGATCCAAATAATGAATATGGACACACCCCCCCGCGACTTCCAGGCTGACCACATGGGGCGTAAGGATGGCCCAGTTTATGGCCCCATCCGCCACTCCCAAAAGGCCAGAACCCTTGTCCAACCCTGATGCAGGATTTCACATGTTCTGGATGCTTGTCCCGACCCAAGGTCAAGACAAAGTCAGGACTCCCCAGAGCCACCCGCTCTCTGGAACTTACGAGAAAGGTTTGTCCCACCAGGCATTCCACGGCCCGCACCCGCCCCAGGCAATCCCACACTCACACCCGCTTCACAGCTCCATGGGTCCAAGCCCTGAGCCCCCCACCGGGTCCCCACACACTCACTCAACTCACAGCGCCCTCCAGCTGAGAGGAGTACCCCCTGCTCCCGTGGCCGCACCCCCCATCCATCCAGTGGACGCGTTTTGCTGGCCTGTGCGGGGAGAATGGAGTTATGTGTGTTACTTTTTGGGATCAATGCGGCAAGTTCCAAATGATGTATGCGGTAAAAAAAAATCTCTGCCCTGCGCACGGAGAACACAAAGCATTATGTGTTGAGAGCACGGCACCCGGCTGCCTATTTGTTGTTTGTTGACTGCTGTCAAATAGAATAAAATGAAATAAATCTCTGCAAACAGAAAAATTAAGGCACCTAAATGTGCTATTGTTTTTGATTTTGTCCTGGGCTCATAAAATGGTACTTTTCTTCCCTTCCCGAGTGGTCAGATAAATAAATTAACTATAAAGTCGGAAAGAAAAACACATCCATGGAAAAGTGCTCTGCAGAGGCCCTGACTCTGCTCTCCTCCCCTCTCCCCCTCCCTCACGGGCTGGCTTCCCGCTTCTCTGCAGGTGCACGGATCAGTCCTTGGGAAAGAGGCTGCGGGATTTCCTGGGACTGCTTTCTGCCCTGGGGTCCTCCTTACCCAGTATCACTTTCGTTTCCCACAGAGGCACCATATCGTGGCTCTGCCCAGATCCCTGCTGATCCCGTGCTATGGTTTTCCTGGTACCCCTGACTTCGGTGCACCAGCACAAGTAGTTCATTTGTGAAGGATAAGTCTGGGGAGGTAGTTGGAAATTTCCTCATCTCCCCAGACCATATGAGGGTGGGGTCATCCTTAACCCAAGACTGGCAGGTGGGAAACCACCACCCCTTTGCCTGGGATGGAAAGATCCTGGATCTTAGCACCCCAGAGGTTGCTATGGGCTGTATCCACCCTCTGGGAGGTTTTGCCTGGCATTTTGACCAGGCTTGGTCTCGTCCTCTTCCCTGTTCTGCTTCTACCACTGCCTTCCCAGTTCCCCCAGGAGCATTGCCCTGCTGAATCCACGCACACAAACCCCAGGCTCAGGTCTGCTTCCTAAGCGGCTCTCTAATAGGGTAGCAGAAGGACAGGCTGGGGAGCAGGCGTCTTTCCCTCTGCGTGCCCTGTCCATACCATGCCGGTCCTGATTCCACCAGAGCAGCTCCCCTGAGGTCCATTTACATGATGGGATTGCCTGTGAAATCTCTCTTAAGATTTCCGTTGATGAAAATACTTTTTTCAAACCACTGACCAAAGTCAAACTACTTATTTCCGGAGGGGGAAACTGGTCCCACCATTTTCATCCTGAGCACCGATGCCAGGAAAGCCTCTCAGGGGAGCCAAACTTGTCGGCAGAATAGAAAGGACACCCAGGTCCCCAAAGGGAGACCCCCTTCCCCTAGGAATGTGGGAGAAGGCATGAGGCTAGCTCAGCAGGGAGGTCTGGCTCTAGCCAGGGGGAGACTGAGGTAGGAGGTTTCTCTGGATCAAGTCACTTGACAAGGTGTTCTACTTGGTGGCCAAGCTCAGCTGAGAACAGAGGAGCAATAACATAGATTCCTATCCTAAGATTTGATCATGGAAGGCTTCCCTCCTGGCATCCTTCCCTCCCAGCAGCAGCCAACAGAGGCCAGTGGTGTGGGTGCTCTCATCAGAAGCACAGCAGTAAGTCAGGCGGGTGTGGTGTTGCTGGGACCCGCTGGACACTCCAAACTATTCTTGACTGTGGAAGCAGGAAGTGTCCCTGAATCCCGGGTCACTGAACACAACGGGAGGGCCATTTTCCCATCAAGATGAAGTTTCTGGGCATTCTGCTTTTGCAGTCACTCAAGAAATTCGCTGGAAAGATATGACATGGGGACAGTTTCCTCCCCAAAGTTCTAGAACTGGTCATAAAATAATACTTCTATAACTCTGACTACTGACTACAAGCCAGACCTTGTGCTTAGAGTTTCATATATATCCATTCACTTAATCCTTGCAATGACATTATAAACCACTATTATTCCCATGTTACCAATGAGAAAATAAGAGCACAGAGAGGTTAAACAACTCACCAAAGGCCACACAGCTAATCACTGGCAGGGCCAGGAGTCAAACCCCAGCAGCCTGTGGCAGTCCCCTCGTGAGCCCTCTAGATTCCTTTCTTCATCCCGACAAAGGCATCTCTGTCCTGTCTGCTGGGCCACAAGCAGTCAGGCTGCAGCAGACTTCTATGGAAAGGAAGTCCCAGCACAAGGCCACCTGTGGCTCTACTGAGTGAGGGGCTCCGGGAGACCCAGATCCCAAGTCCCCATGTGCTCGGTGGGAGGAGAGGGTCCAGCAGGGTCTTGAGAGATGACCCCTGGCTTTGCTTCAGCAGGAGAGGGCAGAAGGGAGCTCCAGACACCGGCAGGGGCAAGAGTGACAGCAGGGTGGTTTGGGGGCACACAGTGACTAGGGTCAGGGCAGCGTAGACATGCGGAAACCTCCGTGGGCTGAGATCATGACGGGATTCGAACACTAAGTAAGAGAGAACAAGCTTTGTCCTGCCCGTGAAGGTGCCACATAAAGGCAAGGAACACCTTTTACTGCTGGATCCTTCTCAGTTGAATGACCTGAGCATCAGCCTTGCTATGGGTCCAGGTCCAATGTTTGTACTGTGTACTGTGGAAGAGAAGGCTCTAGACTGTGACCACACCCCCTTTACTCACCTGCCCCACAGTGGTTTATCCGTGTCCTGTGCTCTTCCCTGAGGACTGAGGCTGGGAAGGAGGCAGGTGTCAGATCCCCTGAGCTCTCACGAAAAGATCTCCCGATCTCCCGGGCACTGGGAGCTAAGGGTGTTTGTTGGTTTGTTCCGTTTTCTTTGGGTTTTATTCTTCTAATTGTCCAATGGGTTGAATCAAGCATACACACACACACACACACACACACACACACACACACGCCCGCACGTGCACAGGCACGCACGCACGCACGTGCGCACGCAACTAACCAAAATGAGCATTGGTTCTCGAGACAGTGTGGTCTACACTACAAGGGAGAGAAAAGTGCCGGGCTGCTCTGTTATTGCACAGAAGCACTGTTAAAATGACATCCGTGACTCACAATACCTTCAGCGGCCCTGTTGGTTCCTTCCTCACCCTCTGCTCTCAGTCTGGGTCCCCTCTGGTTTTCCTGTCAGTAATAAGAAAAAGACACTATCCTGAGGCATGTCTCCCATGCTAGGCATTGGTGGCTGGCAAACCCCTAGCTTTTCCAGTCCCTTCTTCCTCCCATCTCTTCCAGATTTCTAGGATCCCTGCACAGAAGGCTGCATATGGGCACAGGTGCCTTTCTGACCAGTAAGAAATAAGGGAGACCCACCGGCAGAATTCTGAGAATGGAATTTTGCTTTTTGATATAAAGGCCGTTATGAAATCAGAGTGTGCCAGCAGGGTGCTTTCCTCCTTCTTCCTTCTTTGAACACAGATTCGATGTCTGGAGTGGCAATAGCCATCTTGACACCCTGAGGCAAAAAAACAAACACACGAAAAACAACCAAAAAAATCACATGTGAGAACCTAACAAGCTAACGGTGAGAGAATAGAAAACCAGAAAATCCCGGAACCTTGATTACTTTCCTGAGCTGCCTGCCAACCTCCAGACTTCTTAACAATAAATGTCCTTCATGTTCAAGCACAGTTAATCTGGTTCTCTGTTACTTAAAGTGAAAAGCTTTCTCAACTGATAGACACTTCTTAATGGCCTCTCTCTTAGCTATGCAAAGGCCCAGTAGAAGCTTTGAAATGACTCCCCATAAATACTCCTTTAAACTAGCCAGGGGCCATCCCTACCTCTCTTTGGAGGAAGGGAAAGACAAAGGCAGTTCTTTTATGGGATATCCTCTCTCCTTAATGTAGCCCTTTCTCAGGAAGAATGCATTTTTATGTTCTTTTGTCTCCTCAGTAACACCCCAACTACATCTATGCACAGAGAAGATGTTCAGAAAATTCCTGGTGAATTGTGCTGACTCAATTTGTTAGTTATTCTTCTAAACAATTGCAGTTGGCTTCCATTTAGGTTTGTGTTTTTTGTCCCCCCCCCCCCCCCTTAGGAACATGTCTCGTTTCTCCATTATCTCAAATCCTGTTAGGGCAGAGTCTGGGTCTGTTCATTTTATCTTCCCTGGAATGTCTTGCACTGTTCCAGGCATGGAGAGCATAGTAGCCCCAGATGCCTGCTGAACACGGGGACACTGACCCAGAGTTGGGGATCCTGCACTGGATATGAAGGCTGACTCCCCAATGCCAAATCCGTTTCTGGGTGACAAGTCTAAAGCAATCCTGGTCAGTTCATTCCTGCCCCCAACTGGCCAATCAGATGTGTTAAAAACCAAGATTCATCTGAATCCATTTTAAAGACCTAATTGGCTTTATTCAACTCTATTCATGAGTCAGGCAGTGTCTCATATAGTACGCAGAAGAGAGCTCCAAATTGCTGAAGGGGGCAGGACAAGGACGTTTCTAGCAAAGAGGGGATTGTTCCAGGCAAGGCCAGCTTCCTTCAGGGGACGGCAGAGGCCCAGCAGGCAGATTACCTCACTAGTGCTGACCAGGTACTTCCAGAGGGACTGGGTCCTGACTCCACTCCCCGCTCCTGCAAGAAGTTGAAACAGTAATTAAGTGATGAATTGAGTCTCGGTTCGGTGACATGGGCTTAGCACAAATGACTCCATTTTGGACGAGCTATCTCTTTTTAACAATTCCCTACTCTGCTTAACTGAGGGATGTGATAGGAACATAAGGCACCACTCCCAGCAACAGCTCCAAAGTTCTCACAGTTTTAGCTGATCCTGTGCGGTGTTCACAAGTCATGGATGATGTTTGCGGAAGCTCTGTGATATTCGGAGGTCATGACGATGTTTGCTGATCTGTGATATGCGGAGGTCATGAAGATGTTTGCTGATCCTCTGTGAAATTCAGAAGTCACAACTTTAAGTTTTTAAGTCAGTTGTTCTCTTCATTCCTTTTTTGATGCTCCAGTCTTAGGGAAATCATTTGTTTGGTGGTAAGTATCTGCAAACGTGCATTTAAAGTTTTCAAGATACTACAACACACAGGGAAAGTACTATGATTATTATAAGTAGTAGAATGATTCCCAAAGTCTGAAGTGCACTTCAAAGTGTGGTCCCCAGGAGTGCATGGCCCCCAAGAGCAAACCAATCAAAATCAAGAAAGTCAAAGAAAGAGTCCATTGAAGGAGTCACCTTCTTAAGCCAAGCTGGGGGCTCAATGACCTTATGCAACTAAGTTCCAACTTCCCCAGAAGTGTGAATTCAGCAGCAGCAGGTGCTCCTGGCCACAACACAGATGCCCTCCTGCTCAGCCAAAAGATAATCAAGCACTAACCTATTATCCAAAACAAATTTGGCCAGAGACTCTAGGGATTTTTGTCAGGCAGCGATTGTTTGAGCAGGAAATTCTGCAGTATCTTCAAGAGTAAAGAACAGGCTCCTGATCATATCTTCATTTGTGCTTACTCCTAGCCAGGGAACAGTGATCTACCAAAAGGATGCTAATTTTGAATCATGAATGTCCACTGGTAATTCCTGTTTGAGTCTGTGGCTCAGGGCTAGATAGGTGACAGCCATGGAGGCCAGTCACATTTCAGGGTCTGGAGACCACACAAGTTTGGTTCTCATTCTCTTGTGTCTCCTTCTTTAGGTAGCAGCAGGACACAGACTTCCCCAGCTTTGGGGTTGGGAAAAAGAGAGAGAAAAACAAACCCTAAGGGTTAGGGGGTTTGACACAATACAGCGAGAGCTGAGTTTGTTCCAAAGATACTAAGGCTTTGGCAATCAGGGAGGAGTCTGTGGGGCAGAACTGTAGGTTGCCAGTGTCATGAAAAATCCACCTGTCATGTGAAGGTCGCATTATCTCCCAATTTGTAATGGCCTGTGATATTATCCTCTGGGTCACAGAAAAACCAAAGAGGGATAAAAGAATCATAAAGACCTTCATGTATAAGAATTAGAAAAAGGGGGACGCCTGGGTGGCTCAGTTGGTTAAACAGCTGTCTTCGGCGCAGGTCATGATCCCAGCGTCCTGGGATCGAGTCCCACATCGGGCTCCTTGCTCGGCAGGGAGCCTGCTTCTCCCTCTGACTCTGCTTGCCACTCTGTCTGCCTGTGCTTGCTTTCTCTCTCTGACAAATAAATAAAATAAAATCTTTAAAAAAAAAAGATTTAGAAAAAGGATGGTTAGAGAGGAAAGGAGGAATGGGGTGGGATGTTCTTGATCTTTCGTCTTGAGAGGAAGCAGTCTGCTCTTGCTGTCAGCTACTACTCCTCTTCGTCAGTTGGATTCTAAGGTCTCCAGATCTTGGGCAGTTCCCAGAGTCTGAAGGGACCCTTTTTAATTAGGAGATATAAACCGAAGGTTCAAGTCCCTAAAGTTTGGCTCCCACCTGGGTGGTGAGGAGGACCTGTCTAGTCCCTTTCAAGGAGAATCAAGGGCAGTTTCTGTTCATAGTCAAATCAAAAGAGTGGGAGAAATTTGGAAACATTAGTTTGAAGAGTCATATGTGTGTCTGAATTCAGATCCACTCCAATTTGGGGGTATACAAGTAGACCCCAAAGCATTAGCAAGACTGTAATCTAATATCTGCGAAAGTGCAAACTTATTTTTTCTCTTCAAAATCATCCCTATTTTTGTAACCAAAAATAATCACAGTAATACTAATTTGCTTTTATTATATTCGGCCTGATCATTTACATCAGTGCAACAAAAATGGTGATTGACCATACAAGCTCTTCTTAAGACTGTTTCCCTGGAACTTTTCATAAGGAATCTCAGATTGAACTCTTAAAGTCCTAAAGCTGGAAGCCAAGCCAATGAGTCACCATCAGCTTTTACATGGAATTTTGTTGAATTCCTCTTTTCTCCAAGTCTGCATAAACATCCTGAGGTTCCTGGACCTGATAGGAACTGACCTTCCTTACTCATCTGTCGAGGCAGTTGGGAGCTTTCTAAGCTTGACTTTTCCAGGTCATTCCTTAAAGTTGTCTGGTCACATCTGAGTCTATATACATCTCTCTCCAATATGACCTTTCAGTTAAAGCCTGGGTAATGATAGCCACTATTTCTAATTGTGTCCTGTTACAAGGGGAACAGTTTCTTACTGAACTTTCACAAATAACTAACGATATCACCATGAAAAGAATACAAGAGTTTCCAAATTCTGGAGGGATCGGGGAGGGAGAAAAATAAACGTTTCATCTCTGTTTACAAGGTATACTTTACCAAATTGCTGTAAGTCACAGATATCTGAAGATAAAAGGTTTCCTTTAGGATGGAAAAATAAAACATAAAGGAACCAGGAATGTTTCAAACGAACGTAATAAAATATTACATTCCTTCTCCTCAATGCATTCAGTCCCATGTAATTAATACTTGCTCTGCTTGAATCCAGTTTTTCCATTAGTTCCAGACATTTTTATCCAGTTTATTTTATGATCTTAAACTTATCAGAAACTGTACTTGTCCAAGTCTTTTCCATGAATCTCCTTGAAGATGAAGCACTTTGGCAGAAATACTTTTGCAAAAGCATCACAGTAAAACAATAATTCTCTGTAAATGACAAAAGACTTTAAAATGTCCATAGTTAAAGACCTGATGAGATTTTATTATAATGGAATTGACAAGGTAACTTGGTTATTTCTGTGATACACAACATTTTAAGATAATAACTGAAATTATGATTGATAGCATTATTCTAGGACATACCAGATTTCTAGGAATTTCATGCAATTTTTAGTACACCTATAACATATACCTATACAAATACAACATAAATAAGGCTGAGTACTGGGGCTAGGGCGCCTGGGTGGCTCAGTCAGTTAAACCTCCAACTCTTGAGGGTTTTGGCTTGAGACTTTTGGCTCAGGTCACATTCTCAGACTTGTGAGATCAAGCCCCGTGTCCATTTCTAGCTCCAAGAAGGGTGTGGAGCCTGCTTAAGAGTCCCTCTTTCCTGGCACATACCTCAATATTATCAAAGCCATCTATGAAAAACCCACCACAAATATCATTCTCAATGGAGAAAAACTGAAAGCTTTTCCACTAAGGTCAGGAACACGGCAGGGATGTCCATTATCACCACTGCTATTCAACATAGTACTAGAAGTCCTAGCCTCAGAAATCAGACAACAAAAGGAAATTAAATGCATCCAAATCGGTGAAGAATAAGTCAAACTATCACTCTTCGCAGATGATACTATATGTGGAAAACCCAAAAGACTCCACTCCAAAACTGCTAGAACTTGTACAGGAATTCAGTAAAGTGTCAGGATATAAAATCAATGCACAGAAATCAGTTGCATTTCTGTACACCAACAACAAGACAGAAGAAAGAGAAATTAAGGAGTCAATCCCATTTATAATTGCACCCCAAAATATAAGATACCTAGGAATAAACCTAACCAAAGAGGCTAAGAATCTGTACTCAGAAAACTATAAAGTACTCATGAAAGAAATTGAGGAAGACACAAAGAAATGGAAAAATGTTCCATGCTCCTGGATTTGAAGAACAAATATTGTGAAAATATCTATGCTACCTAAAGCAATCTATATATTTAATGCAATTCCTATCAAAATGCCATCCATTTTTTCAAAGAAATGGAACAAATAATCTTAAAATTTATATGGAACCAGAAAAGACCTCGAATAGCCAGAGGAATATTGAAAAAGAAAGCCAAAGTTGGTGGCATCACAATTCTGGACTTCAAGCTCTATTACAAAGCTGTCATCATCAAGACAGCACGGTTCTGGCCAAAAACAGACACATAGATCAATGGAACAGAATAGAGAGCCCAGAAATCGACCCTCAACTCTATGGTCAACTAATCTTCGACAAAGCAGGAAAGAATGTCCAGTGGAAAAAAGACAGCCTCTTCAATAAATGGTGTTGGGAAAATTGGACAGCCACATGCAGAAAAATGAAATTGGACCATTTCCTTACACCACACATGAAAATAGACTCAAAATGGATGAAGGACCTCAATGTGAGAAAGGAATCTATCAAAATATTTGAGGAGAACACAGGCAGCAACCTCTTCGACCTCAGCCGCAGCAACGTCTTCCTAGGAACATCGGCAAAGGCAAGGGAAGCAAGGGCAAAAATGAACTATTGGGATTTCATCAAGATCAAAAGCTTTTGCACAGCAAAGGAAACAGTTAACAAAACCAAGAGACAACTGACAGAATGGGAGAAGATATTTGCAAAGACATATCAGATAAAGGGCTAGTATCCAAAATCTATAAAGAACTTAGCAAACTCAACACCCAAAGAACAAACAATCCAATCAAGAAACGGGCAGAAGACATGAACAGACATTTCTGCAAAGAAGACATCCAGATGGCCAACAGACATATGAAAAAGTGCGCCACATCACTTGGCATCAGGGAAATACAAATCAAAACCACAATGAGATATCACCTCACACCAGTCAGAATGGCTAAAATTAACAAGTCAGGAAATGACAGATGCTGGCGAGGATGCGGAGAAAGGGGAACCCTCCTACACTGTTGGTGAGAATGCAAGCTGGTGCAACCACTTCTGGAAAACAGCATGGAGGTTCCTCAAAATGTTGAAAATAGAACTACCCTATGACCCAGCAATTGCACTACTGGGTATTTACCCTAAAGATACAAACGAAGTGATCTGAAGGGGCACATGCACCCGAATGTTTATAGCAGCAATGTCTACAATAGCCAAACTATGGAAAGAACCTAGATGTCCATCAACAGATGAATGGATAAAGAAGAGGTGGTATATATACACAATGGAATACTACGCAGCCATCAAAAGAAATGAAATCTTTCCATTTGTGACAACGTGGATGGAACTAGAGGGTATCATGCTTAGCAAAATAAGTCAACCGGAGAAAGACAACTATCATACGATCTCCCTGATATGAGGAAGTGGAGGTGCAATGTGGGGGGTTAGGGGGATAGGAGAAGAATAAATGAAACAAGATGGGATTGGGAGGGAGACAAACCATAAGTGACTCTTAATCTCACAAAACAAACTGAACGTTGCTGGGGGGAGGGGGGGTTGGAAGAGGGGGGTGGGGTTATGGACATTGGGGAGGGTATGTGCTATGGTGAGTGCTGTGAAGTGTGTAAACCTGGCAATTCATAGACTTGTACCTCTGGGGATAAAAATACATTATATGTTTATAAAAAAAATAAAAAATAAATAAAAAAAATTTTTTTAAAAGTCCCTCTTTCCCTTTCCCTCTGCCTTCCCCTACTCTCTTTCTAAAAGAAACAAACAGACAAACAAACAAAAACAAAACAAACAAACAAAAAAAATCCCCCCAAAACAAAACTAAATTAAAAAAAACCCAAAACAACAACAACAAAACCCAGGGGGAAAAAACACAAAAAAACATAAGTTTTGGTATTACTTTTTGACAGTGCTTCCCATGTAATTTAACATATCAAATATGTCTAATTAGTTCAGCATTTCCCTTTTTATAAGAGGGAACAAATCAAATCTTTTTGCAAATTTCCAGGATCCCTCTGGAAGATCTCAAAGTAACTTCCAGATCAAAAAGACTTCATTCAGAATTTAATCTGAGGAAGTGTGTCAAAAATATCAAAAGCTTTTAAAGCACTTGGTCAAATAGAATCATAGGTCACTGTGAAACAATACTTCCTTATCCATTTACCGGCGTGACAATTAAAGATTTCACAGGGAAATACCAGAAGTTATAAAAAAAAAAAAAAAAAAGAAAGAAAGAAAGAAGAAAAAGCCTTTAGTTCTTTTAATAGAGAAGACTCTGTTTTTCTTAAATAATCAAAGACTTCTTAAGACAACATATAACGCAGGGAATTATTCTGATAAGACATGAAATCTTTGTTTTTTAAGCAGATTACTTCAAAGGTAAAGAAAACTTTTTTTAATTTTTTTTAAAGATTTTATTTATTTATGTGACAAGCAGAGATCACAAGTAGGCAGAGAGGCAGGCGGGGGTGGGGGCGGGAAGCAAGTTCCCCACTGAGCAGAGAGCCTGATGCAGGGCTCCATCCCAGGACCCTGAGATAATGACCTGAGCCGAAAGCAGAGGCTTTAACCCACTGAGTCACATAGGTGCCCCTTTTATTCAATTTCTTATTAAGAGCAGACCAGTAGTAGTCCAAGCAAACATTGTCCTTTTTAATAGAAGACTGAATTCTAATTTTGTGCCAGTCTACTTTTGATATTAAAGTTCATTCTTAAAAATCAAACGTAATTCAATGTATTCTAATTTTAGCCAACTTGAGCATACATAAATTTCCTTCCCAAAGACTCCTTTTCCACAAACTTTCTACAACTTTATCCTACTTCCCCCCTTCTTTCTCATTCTGAAATAACCAGCCTTACTTGAGGACTCTATTACTTTATTTTCCTTCAACAAAAATGTATCTCCATTCCTCATACCTCGTCTCACTGAAAATACACATCCTACTTTCCTCATGCGTGGAGCTGTTTCCCTTCTTATTTCTAGTAGCTTTAATTATGTATATTAGAATACTTAATCCTCCAAAACTTGATTTTCTAGTGAACATTAACAACTATGCAATTGTGGACTGTGTGCCCCATTAGCATCTTGCAGATTGGCAGATTTATAAATACATTTCCTAATTTCAACAAGTAAATTCTTCCTCAAAAATTTTCAGGTGGCAAAAAACATGTTTACTAAGAGACCCAACTATCTTTGGCTCTTTTGCAAAAAGAAGCTGAAAGTGGATAACCCTATGTTCAGGAATTAATGTTTCGGTATTTTATCTCATTCAGAAATGATCTACATATTCAATAAATAGCCATCATTTAACTTATTTCAGTATAACTTTAAGGCTTCAAGTAAACAGAGAGATCTTTCATGTTAGACACATACCATAAAACATAATTTTTGTTGAAAAGTTAATTCATTTATCACTTGCACCTAAGAATTTGGTGTTGACCATGCACAACAACTCCTCAGACATTAGACCATTAGCCATCATCCCAAACTATTTTCCTTGCTGAGAAATTTTTGTAACAGAGATGACCTGAGCTAATTTTACTAGTTAACCTAGGCAGAATGAAAGCTGCATTGGAATTACTTTTAATGCAGATAACTCTGAAGCCATGCTTATTTTAATGAAACCAACAACTTCAACTAGCTTTCATTTACCAAAGATTATCTCAGATCACATGAACTTGAAAAAAATGTTTGGGTTAGTTTCCCTTATATTTATGAGAATTTTAGGAATACATAATTTGTATGAGCTCTTGACTTTTTCTAAGGCAATTAAATAAAACTCTTTTGCACATTAATTTTGGCAATATCACCCAGGGGTAGGAAAGCATAGACATCTATGATATACCTACACAGGCATGCCTAAACGGACCATCACGGAAATGGTACGGCTTTTATTCTAAAATTACAGTCATGAAACAGACACAATAATACAAACCTCACTAGTTATAAGAGAATTTGGATCCAAAACTGTTTCTGGCAGATGGAGTAAGTTACATTTACCTGCTCAGATGGCTGAAGCTTTTTACTAATATTTGTGGAGAAGACACGTAAGGTTTGTTTATAAGTATCTTTGACAAGTAATCTTATGAAAACTGTGGACTGGATTTGGGGCTAAGGGGCTTCTGTAAGAGCTTGTAATTTTTAAAATCCTCTTTTCTCCCTTGTTTTTGTTTGTTTGGTTTGGTTTTTGGTGTTGTTTTTTTTTTTTTTTTTTTTTTTGCTTGTTTTGTTTTTTGTTGTTGTTGTTTTTTGTTTGTTTTTTCCTTCCGTCCTAGGATTTGGAAATGGTAAAGATAGGTGGACTTTGAATTGTTTCTGGAGCTGCATTTCTGGTTTTGCAAAGACTTGTAAGATATGAACAGTTGCTCTTAATTCCTCAAGTAACTGGATTGTAGCCTAAATGATATCAAGGGCTTGACCCATTCATCCAACTCCATTATCTTCAGTTTGATTCTTTGTATCAGAGGAAAGATCTTCAACTTACATGGAAATCGAAAGATATCTATGTTCTGGATTTGGAGCTTGGTGTCTTCTGAATGTCTTAGCAAATCCTTTAACAAAGGCTTGGGGTTTTTCTTTGCCTCTGGATACATAGTTTCATTTTAGCTTAGGGTAGAAGGACTGGAAAATTCCTTTATCGGACTCTGAATATAAGTTTCCAATTTGACCGATTTTGTGACCACAGAGCTATGTTGGGGGTGGGGGGATCTTGTCAAAGATCTTTTCAGCCTTTAGCTGGGATGAACAGTAAATATTTCTGTCAATATTAAATGTCCCTTTGGATCCAGGAAACATTCCCCAAAACGGGTATACAAGATATTCCCCTCCCAAGATTTAGAAGCACTCTCAAAGATAGCCAAAAGAAAGACAAGACAAAGGAGATGGTAATGGCTGTCCCTGGGGAGGAAAGGATTAATAACCAATAGGTCTGGATTTGGAAAGGGAGGGACAATGTGGAATTTTATTTTTCTCTCCTGACTGGGTACTATAGACAGAGACTGGGGAGAGCTGATTCTGGTAAGAATTCTCACCCTTCACTGGCTTCTGCCAGGATCCCATCTGTGGGCCCTGGTATTTACCAGAATTTGGCAAGGTTTTCCATTAATTTCAATTTTACTTTCCCTTTGCTGTTTGAGGGAATAATGTCACAGTTTACCAGAAAATTTCTCAGTGTCCGCTTAACCAAGAGGCCCACACAGACATGGGAGTGTCTGAAAGGCTATTAGCTGGATAGACTTTGGTTTAAGGTCATGTAGTCCCTTCAGAGTGTGAAGACAACTGAGACAGAAGATTAACAGACACTGAGTTAAAGAGGGAGAGAGGGCAGCAGCAGGAATCACTTGTCCAAGGGGCCTCTTGTGTCTTTAATTCTTCATGAGCCTTTTGCAACAAATCTTTCAACGGGACTAGTTTGGAATTTTGTAGCTCTTTGGAGTCCTTTGTGTGGCCCATGAAATAGGTATTCTATTCTCTTTGTTTGATTTGGGAACACAGGCTTTCCAGTGCCCTTCTTAAACGAATTTCCCTGAGGGCAGGCAGCCGTTTGGGAGGACCCTAGCCACAGATGGAGTTTAACGCACATTTTTGTCCAGCTAGTTGAAGCTGTAAATGGAATGCAGCCCGCATTTCTGTCTGGCTGTATTTTGACATTCCCCAGGCTGACAGGTACCAAGCCACGTTCTCAGGACACAAGATGATTTTGTCTAACTGGATTGTTCCCTGGTAGTGGCTATTTCCTTTCCCTTTTTTTTAAATATTTTATTTATTTATTTGAGAGAAAGAACGTGAGAGAGGGAAAGCACAGAGGAAGAATGAGAGGGAGAAGCAGACTCCCGGCTGAGCAGGAGCTTGATGTGGGGCTGGATTCCAGGACATTATCATGACCTGAGCCAAAAGCAGATGCTTAACCGACTGAGCCACCCAGGCGCCCCTGGGCTATTTTTCATTCGAGGTTGTTTCTAGGAAGACACTGCCATTTCAAAAGATCTTTATCACTTCCAGGACAATAGTTTTTAGACATAAAAAAAGCAAGTATGCCAGAAGGAGACACACTCAACTCTTTGGAATTTAAGGATCCCTTTAATGTTTGTTTTGTTTTGTTTTTTGTTTTTTTGTTTTTAACCTACACCTTGGGTCTCTTGGAGCCAAATGAATAAATAGGGATGTGCCAGGGGGTTGGGATGGTGTGATGTGACATAGCGTACCTCACTGGACAGGAGTTTTCTGGAGATCTGTGGTGATCTAATGTCAATCTAACCCATTTGGTGACTAACTTATCCTAACCTAGGAACCTCAGAGTTTGGTGGCTGGTGGTGCAAGAACGTGAAGTGCTCAACCTGTACCCATCAACTGTGTGGTTTTGGCTTCCAGATTCCCATCGGTAGTAGCCTTTATCCGCACAAAACAAGACAAACGTGCACGTTAACACACCAGTAGTAACCAAAGGTATGCTACCATGGACTAGCCAATAGAAGGTCTTCTGCATAGGACCAGCAATTCCCAAAGTGGAACCAGGGACTGGGGAAGAGACTGAGCCAGTGAGGCCAACGATTGGGGAGGATGGACTGGGATTCCAAACACATGCTTTCCTCCTTAGGGACATCCATTACCATCTCCTTTGTCCACAGACATGAACCAAGGGTGAGGGACTTGAGTTCCAGATGAAACTGTGTGCCCGTATAAGCTGACCTGCTCCGAACTGGAAAGTCAATTAGGTTGGGAGCTCAAAGCAAAGGCAACAGAGCTCAGAACTGAAAGGACCTTATCCATGGCCCTTGGAAATGGCAAGAAAGATAGAACGCTAAAGAGTTCACGGGTATCATGTCTCTCGTGTCCCCAAAGCCAGTGGAAGTTTTCTTCGGATCCTATCACTGCCACCCAACAGAATTCAGCTGAGTAAATGTTAAAGACCTTATTGGATTTATTCAATGAGTCATGAATCAGGCAGCCTCCCATTTAGGAGACAGAAAGAAGCTCCAGAGACCATATACAATGAAAGACTTTTATGAGAGAAGAGGGTAGGACAAAGACATTTCTAGCAAAGAGAGGATTATTTCAGATAGGCCATCTTCCTATGAGGGATGACAGGGTGCTCTTGGGCTATTACCTCACTAACGCTGACCATGTAGTTCGAGACTGACTGGCTTAGGATTCTACTCCTGGGAGAGGTTGAAACTGTAATTAAATGAGGAATTGAGTCTTGGTTTGGTGACATGGGCTTAGCACAAATAACTCCATTTTGATCCTGTTGTCTCTTTTTTGACAGACATGGGTGGAAATCCGTTGTGCCCTCTGGGAAGGGTTTTCTTATTCCTGAAAGGGAACGCACAGGAAGATGGTCCCATTCTTCTTCCTCTGCCTGTCATGTCTGGGTGGCATAGCTGAAAAGCTGCAGCCATCACGTGACTCAAGGGGGCTCAGGTATGTGATGAAGCAGGTGGTGAGAGCAGAAGGGTGGGGAGGTGGAAAGAATTCATATCCTTGACAAGCTTACTATACTGTGAATGAAGTTCCGCCCCCCACCTGTAGCTCTGGACCCAGTTTTATGAACTAATGAATTTCTACCTTTTTTTTTTTTTTTAAAGATTATTTATTTATTTATTTGACAGAGAGAGAGAGAGATCACAAGTAGGCAGAGAGGCAGGCAGAGAGAGAGGGAAGCAGGCCCCTGCTGAGCAGAGAGCCCGATGCGGGACTCGATCCCAGGACCCTGAGATCATGACCTGAGCCGAAGGCAGCAGCTTAACCCACTGAGCCACCCAGGTGCCCTGAATTTCTACCTGTTAAAGCCAGCGTGAAGTCAAGATTTTTTGTTACTTGTAGTTTCATGCTTTCTAAATGGGGCCCATATCTCCACACCGCCCAGCATTGCAGAAATCCCTGGCCTGCCTTTCTCAGTTTCCCAGAAAGTGAGGCAGCTTTACAGACAAAGAAATGGATTTCATGTGTTCAGGAGCCTGAGGGTTGTGGGAGGAGGAATGAGTTCCGGTCCTTGGCTGGCCAAGCCTCTCTCTGAAGGAGCTTAGATTTTTCTCTGGGTCTGCTTGTCATTTCCAAAGAGCCCCCCATAATTACTTGATTTGCATCTTGAAAACCTCTAATGACTTACAACAGTGAGTAATCAACTCAGGGAACATGTTGGGGCTTCTCCCAAATCCCAGCCACTCTACTTTTTTGATGTCCCCATTCTAGATGAGCCCCAGGCAGGGGAAATGGGGTATCCCAGTAAAGGGCCCAGAAAGTCAAGGAATGACTTCTCCGGGTGCACGGCTCTGTCTTCCATGGAGTTGGGTAATCGTGATGACAATGATTTTGCTCAGGGCGGGAGCCCTCATGAATCCCAAAGAACATCCCATAGGTCAAAGGCGAGGTCCCCCAGACTGATCTGCAGAGCTCCGGATTCGCCATGTGAAGATCTGCATTCTTTCCTATCTTGGTCACTTTTTGTGAACTTGGGCCAAAGGCCTACAAGCCCCAGTTTCCCTGTTGGAAAGGGTTCTTTTGTCTCATCATCTTTGAAGCCTTTCTTGGGGATAATGTTCTCGACAGACGTGGGTATTTCTGAGTCAGTTAGTAAACTTCCAGCCACGTTTGGGGCAGCTTGACAAAGCCTGGCCAATAAGGAGTGTGTCCACCTCGCCATACAGGAGCCCTTTAATAAACACGTCACCGGAACGCTGTTCTTCAGGACTCTCTCCAACCAAGGGGGCAGGGGAAAAAGATGGAGGGAAAGTGTAGACATCACTCTCCCATCGATTTCCAATCAACGCTGCTTCCTACCGCAGACACTGAGACTCAGATATGCCTGACTGGTTCAAGAAAACTTTCTCTCACACACAAAGAGCCACATCAGGCTGGGGGAGAGGGGGGGAGGGGCCAGTGGCAGGGAGGCAGGGGCACACAACATTTTGGGTAGAAATGGCAGAAAAATTCTCAGCTATGGAGGACTTTTAAATTGACTCATATCCTGAAAGCTATGTTATTTTATATCCACGCTGAAAGGGTAATATCAAACTTATGAAATATTTACTAACTTGGCTGCATAAACAACAAATCACCTCTTTTCCATTAAATATTTTTGTGAAAGATATTTTAGTAAAATACTGCAGCTTGCAATTTAATTACAATGAGTAATTAAAACTTAGAGCATAATCATTTTTGGCAAAAAGTCAGTTTTTGTTAAAATTTTAAGATAGAAAAAAGATGCATATTACGACCATAATACTGTTAGTAATTAAGATAAATGCATCAATTATTAAAGATGCAAACATGTCAAGCAAGCATAACTAATTATTTGAGCATGTTAACAGTTGTTTAATGTTAACAAGCAGTGAATTATTGAAGACCCGTGTGTCACATTCTGGACTGCATAAAATACAATGTTCTGGAACGTTTTATGATTTTCAGGTTTTCCTTAGATCTTCTCCATCAGATTAACCATAAAGTTAAGATAACTTGCCTTTAAAATGTATTTCCAAAATAATTAGCTGTAATCAGGCTAAAAGAGGCCACATCTCTGAGTTTGTGTAGCAGGAAAAGGGGGGAAAAAAATGCAGCAGACACAGAGAGAAACTGCAGACCCAGCGCCACGTCTGCAAGGAAGACATGTGGGGTTGAGGGAAATGTTTCCCACTAAAGGTCCAGCGTAGGGGCAGAAACCGGAAAATATGGTGTTAGTATAAAAAAGCTGGGTGGGGGGAGAGAGAGAGAGATAAATCACGGGGGGCTTCACGTACCCCTCACAGCTGTATATTTCTCTTTTTTTCTATTTAGAGATACACCTTCTTGAAAGCAGCACTTCACGCAATCATATAATCAAGATGCCAATTAAGACACTTGTATAAATCACATGCAAAGCAATGCTTGGATTATTTTTGACTGTCAAACCGCAAATCAACGCCAGCAACATTATCACTGGAATTCAACCAGTCCTGGGTATTTCCTTCCCCCAGACACAGAGCAGAGCCCACAGGGAACCCATCTGTTTGTGGGCCTGGAGACTCAGTCGGGAAACATCTTGTTAGGGTCCAGAGCCACAACATTCTGAGCTCCCTGGCCCCTTTCCTTCCACTCTTGGCCCTTCTAAATGGGAAATAGGGGGCTTCAGGAGGGGCTAGCTGAGCCTTTTGGGGCTGGAACAGGCTCTCAGGGGAGCTGGGTCTAGAGAGGAGAACGAGAAGAACGGAAATGGGTAGTCTGCAGAGATGGCTGGCCATGCCTACCATCTTCTAAGGGCCACCAGAGCTTCTCCAGCAAACCCAACTTTTTCTTGTGCATAACAGGTGTGCCACCTTTCCAGTGCCAGAGTAGGGTCTCTAGCAGCCCCCTCAGTTCCTTCCACATGCTCTACCAGGCCCTGAGGGATTAACAGTCATGAGTCATGACCACATCCTGCTCTCCAGTCTATCGGAGTGGATAGACTCACCCACAGGAAAAGCTAAACACAGGAGAAACTATATGGCACTGTCTGATCCTTCCACTAAATAAACATATCTTCTAAGGACTACCTGGTGTTCGTCCTTTTATACATGCAACCTGCCTTCCTCCTAACATCTACTGCACACAGGCTGTTCCTCACACCATTCCAGATATAGGGAGTGGGAGAGCTTCCCAGAAAGATAATGAATGCTACCTGTACTCTTGAAAACCCATGGTCTGGTGGAACCCACATGCTCAACCGGAAGCCTGTTGAGACTCAGTGAAAGGGGGGCTTGTGGGTCAGGGGTGGCCAGGGGAGGGAATGGCTAGTCAGAGAACCAGCAGGAGAAGTAGAAGGAACATCAGTTACCCTACCCTTTCTTTCAACCAGTGCCAAGGGCCAAGTTGGCTTTGAAGGGGTACCGTGTTTATGCAGTTAGCCTTTTAGCTCCATCATGGAGCAGGAGAGCCCTCTCTTCTAGAAAGGCCTCCTATACCTCTATCAGTTGCTCCCAAAAATCCTTCAGTCTCATCTCCACCAGCCCCTCCCACTACCAGCCACACTGAGTGGACACGCAGCCTGTCCTTCCCCCACCCACGGCTCCCCTGCACAGTGGGATTCTGATGAAATGAAAGCCTTGGAACCCCACCCCACCTCACTCAGGCACAAGTCTGAGAGGAACCCCAGCAATTTTGTGTTCTTTCTCATAGAGGATCCCAAATATGTTTTAACTTGATATCTCCCAAACCTGGGTTTTCTTCCAAACCAGACTGGTTCCCACTTCCTCTCGGCTTTCCCTCCAGGTTCACAGCACCCTTGGCTGAAGCATAGTCATGCCACAGGAGGCATCACAGACAACAGCAGAGTGGTTCAGCCTGCCCCCCTTCTCTCCCAAACCCTGACCCAGGCACCCGAGGACCAGGCCTTGCAGAGACTAGAACTGCCTCCTTTGTGGACCAAAGGCTGCTAATGTCTTATCGGAAGGCCCCATTTTGATTGGAGCTATCTATCACTTGCTCTTTGCGTGTGGCCTGGATTGGGGAAACAAAGACTGCCCTCCAGTGATGGTGTGGGGAGCTCTGCAAGGGACTCGGGTGGTCTAGGCTGATCCCAGAAATTGGCTTGTCGAGCTCCCCGCATATTCCAACAGTATGTCTGATCATCTGAGTGCTTTTCATGCACCTATAAAGGCCAGGAGAACATTGTGGACATGAGCACCAGGGGTCAGATCTGGGAGAGGACAAATGTTGAGGCTTTCATAGGGTCCCGGCTCCCCTGCAGCATCAGGGCTGAACCCCAGAGAGGACAGGCATTCTTCTCATTTCTGATCAGAATTCGGGGACTCTGGCTGAAGGAAAGGCAGTCAACTCCAGGCACCTGTGCACTGGCCATGTCTGCAGGGACAACAGTTTTCTTTGGGGCTGGAAGATGGAAGGAGACAGGTCTGAATAGTGGGGAACACATGCAAGACACTCCTGGGGATGCTTCTGGGTCTTCCATCTGGGACACACGGCAGCCGAGCACTGAAATCCCTCTTTCCAAGTCCTGGGCACATAGCAAGCAAGTTCTCCTAGCCAACAGAATAGGAAAGGAAGAGAAATGTGTGTCCTCCGAAACACAGCTTTAAGGACAGCAGTGGGCCTCCCCCGGATGCAGGAGGTGATGAGACTCATTATGGGGTTAACCTACAAAAAAGCAGATGGATCCTGGGTCCCCACTTGACCACATGGAACACAACCTCCCACCACCTGCACACCCTAGACGGCTCTCTGCATGGACAAGAAGGTCTATTGCGTGTCTGTGTCCTAACATTTCTGTTTGTAGCACAATATCCGTCCATCCTAATTAATACAGCAGCTCAGAAAATGCGGCTGTCAATGTCATGGGGCTATGACCATGGGGAGACTGCGTCCCCGATTTACTCCGGAAAGTACGGTATCCAGGAGAGGTTCCTCGGCAAGAAGGGCCACGTGGAAGCCTGGGACCTCCTGTCCCAGACCCTCTTCACGGATGCCTCTTTGTGTGGCAGATTTTCCCTTCTCTCAGCAGCCACTGGTGGCAGCTCTAGGTAAAAAGCAAATCCCAACTTAGTTAAAGGAAGCTCCAGCAAAGCTGGCAATCCTCCACTATTGTTTTTATGAACCAGTCCCAGAAGCCAGAACGGGCTCTCTGCTGGGGTCTGCGGTCACCTGCAACACGGAGGACGCGATCCTCCTCGGGCGGTGCGCAGAGACCCCGGGAGCCTTCCGCTAAGCCCCAAACCCCGGCGCTCCCGGCGTTTCGGATCCTAAGATTGGGGGGTCTCCTCCCCGGAGCGCGAGCACTCGCGGCTGCACGAGCGTGTGTCCCGCTGGCGCAGTGCCAGCTGCATTCCTTCATGTGTCAGCCCTGAATCTCTTCATATGTTAGGGTGAGCTGCGTGTACACTAGTTTCTTCACTTGCAAGGCAGTTTCACCATCTGTTTCTATTATGGGAGTTTATGGCACAGAATACCTCAGACACCAGAGCCTCCATTTTTTTCCTGGCGTGCCGTTCAAACACTTTATGAACAGAATGATGGAAAGGTAGGGGCCTCCTTAATTTCCACCCACCCCCCCATCCCTATTTTTCTTGGCACCTTCTGAAATTCAGGAGGATTTTTACAGTTCATCTTATGAAGATGAAAGGTGATCGGGAAAAAAAAATTAGGAAATTAGCGGAGAATGTAAATGTGACTGCAATTGGGCTTTTAAAACCTTTTAATCTCATCGTGATTGACTGGATTTCTCATATTGTTGCCTAACTGTGTGTCTTGAAGAAGGTGAAACTCAAGCATATTCTAAAATTTGCAAATAATTCTGGAATTTGAAAGCACAGAGGCTCCTGTTTCTCTGTGTTTTAAAGCCAAATTAAGACAGCGATCCCAGGAAGCCTTCAGTCAAGGGGGTTTTCGGTGCCTTCTGCATCACGCATACACAGATGATCAAGCTATTTAGCTTTTAAGGCAAGACGTGAAAAGGGTGAGTTCCCACATAAAAAAATCTCACATCTCAAGATCCTCCCTGAGCATGAAAATATGCCCACTCGCACACAGGTGCACACTCGTAGGCACACACATATTTTTCTGTGTTCTTAATAACCTAATGTTTACACGACAGCTACAGAGACAATGTTCTCTCTCTCTCTCTCTCTCTCTCTCTCTTCTGCCTATTTAGGAAACAGGCATATGTCCTTAGAGGACATTAAAATGATTAATGATGACCTGCGACATCTTTGAACACAATAGTAAGAAAAAGCCAGAGGACTTCCTGTAACTTGTGTGTCGAAGTGACAAGTGTATCATATAAAATCCCCAAGAAATCTCTTTGTGTTTGCATGAGGGACGAATAAGACTTGAATCAAAGATTCTCCATTGATGTTTGAGAAAAGGCCCCCACTTTCATGTTGCCTAGTGTGTTCCTTCTTGCTTTAACTAGTCCAAGGACACAATGGTAAAGAAGATAAAGACTGGAAAACCCTGACTCTCCCAGGCTTCCTAGTTCCCGAGACTTCCTCAGTGATTTTCCTTATTAAGCATCTGTTATGTAAAATCAACCCCCCTCTCTACCCCATCAAGTTCAAGGCTAGCTTTTGTGCCCATGTGTTCATGCTGCCGTGGTTCTGACACAGAGTGACAGCAGAACATACCGTAGATGAACCCAGTCTCCCCCCAAACACGGCTGATTCTGGAAGAAACTCCTACTTACACCTTCAGCTTTCCATTCGCCTTCTTCAAAAATCCACTTCCAAGGACACACTCTACATGCCCCAGCTGGTCTGGGTGGAAGCCAGTTCAGTATCCTGCATCCCCAAGGGTGGGACCATGCCGTGGGCAGAACTCACTGTGGCAGTCATCACTTGTCTGCTTTCTGCACCAAGCCTTTTGTGAGTGCAGAGTGAGCCCCGAAGATGAAGAGCCCACCAGACTACATGTCATTGCTACAGTACAGGCTCGAGTCAGAGGAAATCATGTAGAACTACCAGCATCTAAGTCCAATCTCAGTGGGCAAAGGGATGCAATGGACTTTTGCAGAAACTCTTCTCTTGACAGGGTGTTTCCCCCTTCCCCTAAGAGCAGCTGTGGTTTCAAGAACAAGAATGTCCTGGCGGGTGGGGGGAGGGGTGGGATCTGGGTGGCTCAGATCATGATCTCAGGGTCCCTGCTCAGTGGGGAATCTGCTTCTCCCTCTCCCTCTCACCCTCCCCTGCGCATTTTCATTCTTTCTCTTTCTCTCCCTCCTTCCCTCTCAATCTCTCAAAAAAAAAAAAAAAATCCTAAAAAAAAAAAATGTCCTTGAGGACCAAAGAGCAAACAATAAATGCATGGCTCGTTACTGATCACTGACAAACTCTTTAGCCTCTACTCATAGCCAGAAGAAATGGAGAAAGTGTCCACCTTACACTTTCTGAGCCACAGAATGATATCTTTGGCAGAGCTGATGGGTTGGAAACCCACCAGATGTCACATGAGACAGTGCTGGCTGCTGCTGCAGGCAAAAATCACAGCATCCCCATTTCCAGGAACCGCTGTGAATTGCATTGTCCTCTTCACACTGCGGAGCCTAGGGCTGTGTTGTCACTTGCTTTTTCATAGCTGCCTGTCACTTCTCTGTGTGTGGATATGTCTTCTTGATTTAGGTTACACACTTGGGGGTCTCTCCTGGGCATCAGGATTGGCCCAGGAGGAGAGGAAGCCTCCAGCACTTGACCTTTGGCTCCTCTGAACAACAGCAGCCTGAGTCTCTAAATGCACATTAGAGCAAAGAACTAAAATGGCTTAATTGGGTTGTAGTAAAGTGAATATCTCACCTCAAAATATCCCACTTTGGCATAAGAACTACCTATTTACTTCAAAACAGGACATAAATTTACAAAGATGTTTCTCCTCTTTCTCCTAGGAAGTAAGAAAGTTAATGCCTAAAGACAACTTTAGACCCCTTTCAATGGAGAAGTCACCTTTGCTTTTCCTGGTCACCTCCCCAGCACTAGTCTCCCCTACACCTTCTTTCTTTTGATTTTAGCTCAAGATCGTGTTTAAGCCTGAGTTCTGAGCCATGTGTGGAGTTTACTTTTATTGCTACAGTATCTCCCATATATACTGGAGGTATACATGTTAGTAAACATCTGCTTCTTTTTCTTCTCTTGTTAATTTGCCTTTGTTTGGAAGAGCGGTCTCAGCTGAGAACTTGGGAGGGTACAGGGAACATTACTTTCCTCCCTTGGAACAGTGGACGCTGAGATACATGATAGCCCTCCCCAGTTACCCGTCACAGCAATTTTTCCCTTTTCTGTATTAAGACTCACTTCCCTGAACCAGAAATATCACAAATACCAGTGAAGGGGTTAAATTATATTCATAGGGTTTGCTCTACTCACCCGGTCCCCATGGAGTATCAAATAGTTTGGTCTCCTGAGATGAAGGACAGGACTTTGCTCAAGGTTTTTATGTGCTCTAGTAGGCATTCCCTCTTTGCTTATTCAAAGGTGTTATTCCAGGCCCACACACTTCGTGACTCAGGGGTCCACCCATGAAATAAAGGGTTGAGATACACTGGGTGTAAGCTGACTCAGCAACACATTTTCACTAGCCAGGAAGGAGTACTCTTAGTGATGAGTGCTCTTACACTAGAGGTCTTCCCCTCCCTTCTTTCTGACTCTGCTAGGGCTCAGGAGACAAAGGACCTTAGGGAAGTGACTTCCGCTCGTGTCAGATCACTCTGGGAAGCATGTTTCCAGGAGAATAGCTCTCCCTCCTCCATACTCCCAACACATCCATCCTTCCCTCCACCCTGGGCTTATCTCCCCACTTGCAACAAACTCCTAAAAGACAGGATGATGTCACTGCAAAATTTTCACACCCCAGCTTAGCAGGGTACCAGACCACATATATATAATCAATAGATGTGTGAGAAACAAGGCTTATCACATAGCAGATTTTCTTTCTTTTTAACTTGTAGGAAGAATTTCAACACACACACGTTAAAGAGAATATAGTGAGATCCAATTTACACGTCACCTAACTCCAATAATTGCCCCCGTGGCCTGTCTTCTTTCCTTTGTTGCCCCCAACTTATACCCCTTGCATCATGACCAATGTGAACTACCATGACACACACAAATCCCAGGTATCACCTCCTCTCATCAATAAATATTTCAGTTTATATTTCTTAAAAAAACCAACATACTCACACCTAGGAAATGAGAATAATTTCTTGATATCATCAAATATCCAGTAAGTTTTTAAACATTTGTAGACATGAGGGGAAATTTTATTTTCATATTTATTTGTTTACAATTTTTTCATCTTTTACTTATTAAATTATCTCTCTTTATTTTCTTTCCTATATTTTTATTTGTTGAAGAAACCAAGTCATTTGTCCAAGAGACTTTCCTTTATGCTGAATTTTGCTGATTGCACCTTCATTGTGTCCTTTAACACGTTTCTCTCTTCCCTATATTTCTTATAAATTGGGACTTAGATCTAGAAGCTGTCTATAATTTTGGCAAGACCACTTGACAGGTGGCCCTGTGTACTTCTTCTTTTTTTTTTTTTTTTTTAAAGATTTTACTTATTTATTTTGACAGAGAGATCACAAGTAGGCAGAGAGGCAGGCAGAGAGAGAGAGGGAAGCAGGCTCCCTGTCGAGCAGAGAGCCTGATGCGGGACTCGATCCCAGGACCCTGAGATCATGACCTGAGCTGAAGGCAGCGGCCTAAACCACTGAGCCACCCAGGCGCCCGGCCCTGTGTACTTCTGTCAGAAAGCATTTTCACGTGACTCATTTCTTTTAGTCATTAAAAATTGTTGCCTGAATCCATTTTTTTTTTCAGGGATCAAATTCTATCATTCTTTCTACCTTAATTAGTTTCAAGTATTGTATAAAGGGTAATTTTCTTTTATTAATTACAAGGTTACCTTGAGGTGCATTCTTATAGGAAGGGCAAGTTAAATGTTGAATTCTGTCCCTATTTACCAATCTTCAGAATAATGAGTGGATTGTACGGCCTCCAAAGGGGGCCAATTTTATTGTTTAAGTATCACAACGAACTAATGAATTCTGACAGGTTTATTGACACTGTCTGGTTACAGAATTTGTCATATCTTTGGCCAGCAGACACCTCAAATTGTAAACTATGTTCTTTTGACATGATTCCAGTCATCCTTGACAGCTTTCTTGCTTTTGTATATGTCAAGGTATTCTAGGTTCAACATCTACAGTCAATCTCTACCCAGCCATTTTGGTGGAAAATGGTATTTAGAGACCATAATTTGGTGGTAGGGATTCCTAGTATTACTGAGCTGACTGCTGTGTGTAGGCTGTTTTAGTGAACAGATAGGAAACGTTTCTCCTTCCCCCAAAGAAAAATACATCACAAATTGAAACTGGTATTTTCAATTCCAGTTTAGCTTTTCATTTTGAGTTTATATTTATATATATTTTTCTTGGGCTCATGATATTCTAATGAGGTCAACATAATTACTTTATCTCTTTTTCCTAGTACATTCGTGTGTGAGAAAAAGTCAGTTTCAGAATAATAATACCAATGTTACCACTACCCCTAACAATGTGATATTGAAAACCATGTTTGCAGGTTTTTTAATTTTAATTTTAATTTTTATTTTATTTTATTTTTTTTATTTTTTATTTTTTTATTTTTTATAAAATTTTATTTTATTTTTTATATTTATTTTTTATATTTATTTTATTTTTATTTTTATTTTTTGTTTTTGTTTTGTTTTGTTCGTTCCTTTGTTTGTTCTTAGGACATAACCCACTAAGGACTTTGTTTTAAATTCACCTGAAGTAAATTCTCTCTGTAGGTTACATAATCAACCATACACACATTCCATTTCATCTGTTTCATGTTGTTCTTGGTTTTTAGGAACTCCTTTCTTTATTTCCAGTTATTTGTGTATGGTAATTGTGTAAAATATTTATCACATTGCAAAATTAGTATTTCCAAAAAAGTATAATCAGCTAAGTCCAGCTTTTCTCTTTTTCCCTTCCACTCCTTTTCTTCCCTCCCTTCATAATTATACCCATGGCTTATAACTTCAGCAATTTAATATGAAATATGTATATGTATCCCCCTTTTCTTAACTTAATAATATCATACCATATACACTTTTCACTATCTTGCTTTGTTTCACAAAACTATATCTTGTGGAAATCATTCTATCATGGTAGATGGAGATATACCTCATTCTTCTTTACACCTGAAGAGCACTTCTTCTTGACATCTCCCTCATTCTTAAATACCAAGAAAGCCATCTGGATGAAATGTTGCAAATCATGAAGTGTAGTATTCAAGGCCCAGCCAAGTTGGTTGTGTGTGTAAGGCCATAGTGAATTTAGGTAAGGATAGTCAAGGCAAAGCGAAACAAGTTTAAGTAATAACTGTAGGAGAAACACTATTAGGAGCAGTGGCCATAGTGATAGAAATAATAAAGCAATTATGATTACCAATTATGTATCAGTCACTCACACTATACTGGAACTGGGGTAGAGTACTTTGCATCTAGTACCTTATTCAATTTGACTTTCTGCACTATTTCACAATTTATAAATGAGTTCTGAGAAACCTACCTTCTTCCACATGGATATAGCAGCCTACACACACACTACTTCGGGAGTTCCAAGTACAAATGTTCTCTTCTTCAGCAATAGCCAACACAGCCACTTTCCCAAGCATTTCTGTACATTTATCTATTGAATCCTAAGCCAGGATTTTACTGGAATGTAGGACCCCTTCTAAAATTCTCTGTGAAGCCTTGGAAAAGTCCAGGAACCATACAAATCCCCAAATGAAGGCACTTAACTCAAAATGGCCCTTGGTGAGTGAAGAGTGCAAGCCAGTGTATCCCTGACAAACAGGTGCTGATAAGCTTGGGCAAGGTCAAGTTTCACCGAGACCCTTCTTCCTTCAGCATGCTCGGCTGGGAGTTGATGGGTTGCAGCCGCTGACGCCAAGCTGAGCTAGTGTGTGGCATCGACCTTCCGTGTATCCTCTCTGTTAAATGTTTTTGCCTATTCGTGTGGCCACTGTGCAAGTGAGACAATTTGATGTGAGGCTGTTTGACTAGATGCTTTCTGAGTTTTTTGCTTTCTTTTCACTTCAAAATGTTTATGTTTCCAAATAGCAAGTCATGGTTCCAACGAACATGGGATTCTGTAGCCAATTTTCAATTATGGCTATACCTGTGGTGTGTTTGGATGCTGTATCCTGGCACTAGGGGCAATCAAGATCTGTCCCCCACAGACTTCCCACCACCTACTCCATGAGGGTGAATGGAAGGGGCTCCTTGTATAGGCCCCAGTGCACATTCCCAGCCAGGTTACTGCTGCCATCTTGAAAAATCCACCAGGACCCCACAGTTTTGCAATAGACTTTTAGAGACACCATTCTCAGAGATATTACTGCCTCCTGATTACTAGATTAGAGTCAGTTCCAGCTCATATTCCCAACCGCTGGAAGGCACCATGACTTGTCCCGCCAACTCCTGAGATATCTGCCTTAACCCCTATGTGGGAGAGTCTCCTTGCATGTGAATCTTGGGAACAATGTCACAGACACTTTTCTGCACCCTGACCTGGAGGGTTGCTCAGACCTCAGGGGTGGGCAGACCATTCTTTTGTCAAGATGTACCATAGGTGGTTTACAGACGTACCATAGGTGTTTTAATTCATTTTTTTGACTCCTTGCCTTGTCCCCAAGGTGTTATACATAAGCAGAGGGCTGAGGCTTTCAACAGTCCTTGGGCTAGCTTCATTCAAAATCATGAGATAAGTAAGTTTGGGCACTCAACTACAATGAGGAGCATGACCCCACATGGACTGCTGGCTCATGTCTCAGGGGACGCTGACTCAGAACAAGAGTGCGCCTTCTTGAAGAAGAGGCTCAGGTTGTTAGGTTGTCAGGATGTTAGCACAATCCAAAAACTGACCTGGGCAGGAGGGGGATGTGCTTGGGGGGTGAACTGGAGATTGAATCCTGTTCTGTGACTTCCTGTAGGAGCTGGGGGAGGTCACTTGGTATCCCCAGCCCTAGTTCCTTTCTATGTAACAGTGACAATAGGAATGGTACCTACCTTGTTGGGTTGCAAATGAAGAAATTCAAGAAAGAGCTCAGGAGAGTACCCGACATAGGATCTGTGCTTCCAAATGTCGATGACTACTATGTGCCTGGATAAAAGGCTTGGGTTCCTGCAGGGTCTGTGACTCTATCCCCAGGAGCTTGGGATGGGGGTGGCACTTTGTATTTCCGTAACAAGGAGGTGTGAGGAATTTTCTACCCTTGCCTATCATATTGCTGGGACAACGCCAGCTTACTTTATGCTCAACCCACAGCTTCAAATCCTTTCTTCCCATGCAGACCAGCTGTGCTCTAGAAGAACTTTCACAAAGTGTCTTCCTAACTTCTGTCAAAACGCAGCACATTTTCTTTTGGGCACAAAAGGCTAACCCTCATGTTTTCAAGGGAATTAAATTGAATGAGGTCCCGAGACATAGGCCAATAAGGTTACATACACTGTTTTTCTTATGATTTCCAAAACTTGGGTGCATAGGTGGGCACTGTGATCCCCACTGGAGGTGTGTGGGGTCCTGCCTACAGCAACCCAGTGAATAAAGTGAGCAGATGCCCCTGTTGGTTCATGGAGTCACTACATATAAGAAGCACATCTATGTGATTCTTTATTTGTCTTGCTAAAGAACGAATGTGCCTTCTTCCAATGTCTTGCTCACCAAACACCATCAGCATAGTGACACCAACCACAGAGGGGGACGAGTTCAATGATACAGACAAAGACGGACCCTCAGGTTCTCTCTGTATCTCAGATTGGGGAACAAATTCCAGGATTTTATTCATACTGAGACTCCACTCCAGTAACGGCATGGCAAAGCATTTTCAGATCTCTATGTGCAGACTGAAAATATTCACCCAAACCTCACCTGAGCAGACCTTCCAACTAGCTGATTTATGTTAGTGTCAGACAAGACACAAGGTGTCATTTCCACTTTTCTGATGGGAAAGGAAAACGTGCTGGTTAGGAGAGTAGCTGGATGAGCGGGACGACAACTGCTCATCGTCTCTCACCCCTCTTTGTTTTGCATAAACCAACCACAGGGCAAGCCCCCCACCCTGATTTACCCATGCATTATCTATTCCCATCCAGAGAAGCCCAACTCAGATGTCAGGGTCCTAAGAGTTAAATTGCCAGCCCTCTCCACCCCAGCGCTGCTCCTCTTCCTGGGCTGGCTCTCTGTGATTTATGGAGGGCTCCATCCCTGAAGGGATCTGACAGTCACTCTCATTTTCTTGTGTTTCCCCCCCTCACGGCCAAGGTCATGAGCAAGGGGGCCCCTCCAAGTTTTCTCCACTCGTCCTCCTTCACCCTTACTCCAGCGCGGCCTCATGAATCATTCCGTCTTCACATTGAACTCCTGACGCTTCCCTAGCACCAAACTGCCCGACTTCCGCAATTTTTCTTCATTCTCACTAACAATTTGGTAATGAAATATTGATTTTTAGTTAGATTCAAATAGATGTTATTAAGTTTGCATTGATAAATCGTTCTCTTTCTCAGGCTGGAAGTACCTCAGTCAAATTCTAACTGTGCTTTCATACCTGGTGATGTATTAATCTGACGTGTCTGTCGGCCAGGCTGCTGGGGCCGAAGCCGGGGATACCAACCTAATTGCTGTCCCCTCACACGGAGGGCATGATTCTAGCTGGTGCGTTGTAAGGATTTTAGCCCTAAGCCCCAAGTGGGTAAATATTTCCTCTGCGGCTCCTACTTTTTAAAACTGTATCATTTCTCCACCAAGACTGGCTTCAGAGGGGATGAGGAGATGGCCCATTCAATCTGACTTTCCCCAATGCTTTTGTCAACATAATATGTAGCCTGTATTCAGAAACATCGAGCAGATTGACGAGAGCATGCCATTCCCCTGTTAAAATTGTTGGAGCAGTTCTGAATGCTTGCGGGAGAAGAGCAGAAGGTGTCGCACTCTCTAGCTTTGAACAAGCCACCTGGAGAGGGTGTAAAGCAGGCAGCAGGCATGGAGGCTAGCCTCCCGCCACGGGCTTCTGAGTGATGCGTGTGGGAGTGTGTGGGTGACAATCCGGGCTTCCACTGGCTCAGCATCCACCCACATTCCTGCCTCCCTGCCCCTCCTGTGTCTCCATCCCTTTTCCCACCAATCTCACTCTTGACCGAAGGGTCTTCCTGGACCTGCCCAGGTCTACAAAGCAGACACAAATCACCTAGGATTCACAGCTCACCAGAGCCTCCCCAGAGACCACCTCTGGGATATTTGCCACTTGAGGGAGAGGGGATCTTGACTCCAGTAAGGGCTCCCCCTCATCCCTGCTTTCTGTGTCCTGGCTGAAGGTAGACACTCCATCCAAGCTGAGCAAATCATTGGTTCGCCATCCGTGTCTGAATAATCATTCTGTGTAGGCACGAGACCCAAAACAGCCCAGTGAACTTTGTCCTCCAGAATGGTTCCAAACTGAAACGGGGGAAGGAATCCTTCTCTTCCTTGTGCTAAAACAAGGGTATGGGCCCGGAAGCACTGGAGGGCACATTCTCCAGCCCCCACATGGAGAAAGCTGGCTCCCTTGGTCAAGGGGAAGGCTGACCTGGTGCCAGGTCTCCAGGGTCTCTGGCAACACCACTTCCTTCCCTGGCCCTGAACATCGACTTTGGTTCTGGTTCTGGTTCTGGTTTCTCCCCCCAGCCTTCCTCCCTCTAGAACTTCCTTCTCCCCTGAATGGATTAATGTCAGGTGGACTTGGATATGACACTCTCGGTTACAATCTCCAATGGCTTTCCCTCGCCTGTCACAAAACACCACCAACCCTTAGCTCAGTGTTCTGGTTTCTCCAAGACTTCCTCAACCCACTACTCCCCACTGTCAACTTCTCGTTCAAAAGAGCCACGGGGAGGCTCACAGGAGCCTCCTTTCTCCAATTCTGAATATTTTCCAAGGAATGTTTTCTATACTTAGAATGACTCCCTTCATCTCTGCATAAGTGACCCCTCCTTATTCTCCTTCCGGGTGATTATCTTAAGCCCCAAACTAGAATGAGCTCTTCCTCTGCCTGTTAGGCTTTCCGTTGTAAGTCATTGGCAGGAATTCTCTTCTGTGTCAGCCTGTAGGGGGATGATATATACACAACCTGACCTTTTATTGCCCGTACCTTGAACCGCACCCAGGCACATAGTAGATCATTTAGTATAAAAGTGTTGCCTTAAGTTATTAATTAATTTATTCATTCATTCTCTTCTTATCCTACCTATTTTTCAAGGCAAGATTAAATACCACCTCCTCCTCTGAGTCTTCTTTGGTGTCCTCAGTCAGAATTAATCTCTTGCTTCTTCATGTTCTCACATCGCATTGCTTTCAACTGCTAATTAGCATACATTAATTGATATGTACCTTTTTAGGCACTCCTTTAACAATAACTCCTGAGTATCTACTTTCTCAGATTGAAGGTAGTTTCTAGGGTGTCTGTTTTCCACTCTGGACTGTAAGCCCCTTAAGGACAAAAACTGGATTTGTATACTTAAAACCTAGAACAGGGCTTGCAAGGAGCTGAGTAATTGTTTGTGGATTTAAATGAAATGCATTTTTTTGAAATGGATAGATGGTAATATGATAGGCTACCTTTGAGTCATAGGTATTTCTCCACATACCAGCTGCAAATGATAAGAATAATCTTAATTGAACAGCTTTAAGGAAAAAAACAAAACAAAACAGGGAGAATTTGTAAGCTTACACAACAGAAGTCCAGAACTAGATCTGGCTTCAGGCCCTGCTGGATCCTTCATCCCAGACAATGTCATTTGACTCTTTCCATTTCTCCCTCAGTTTTCCTCTGCATTGCCTCTGTTCTCAGGTAGGGCTTTGCCTCATGGTGCCAAGGTGGCTGCCAGAGCTCCAGCCTTCCATCTAATCCTTTTAGCAACTGGAAAAGAGAGGGTATATCTATCTGAAGTGTTTTCCTCCTCAAAGACTTAGATGTTCTGATTGGCTTGGCTTAGGTCATGCGACCATCACTTAAGTCTAGTGACCCTCACTTGGGCTTGTCCAGTAGATGCAATTGAACTAAAAGGGGGGAGAAGTGGTCTCCACTTCTCCAGCTACTGATTCCAGAAGAAGGGACATGGATGCCTGGTAGGCACCTTCAGCTCTCTCCCTGCAGAAGCTGGCCTGGTGTCCACCAGGTTCCTAGCCCTACTCCCCAGGCTACTTCCTTGGATAAGAACAGGAGACACTCATAAGAGATATAGGCCTTTACAGCCTGGCCTCTCTGGGTCTTTCAAAAGACCGTAAAGAGTGAGCATTCATTCATAAGGATGCAGTGGTCTTCCTCCTGCCTATAAGGAACTGGGAAAATGAAATGAGACCAAGACTGTTATCTTAAAGCTACCAAAGGAAATCAGCTGTCTGCTCCATCAGATTCCTTCTAAACTTCCAGGTCCAACACTGTAGAGCTGCTACAGAATGTTCCAGAGGTGTGAATCCCAGGGGTAGAGAGTTCAGGCAGGTTTTAGGCAGGATGAGTATCAGAACAGGACCCCAGTTCCTGGGCAGCAGGACTGACCCCAGCCGGCCTAGAAAGGGTGGGACCCTAGAAAGGGTCCCAGTGCTTTTCCTCCATGTGGACACTTGGGGACAATGACAAATCCCCACCACCCAATGGCCAAAGGCCTTAGGCAGCCCAGCAGAGCTGGCTCTCCCATCTCCGTTCAGCCAACCCCTTCCGCTTCGGAATACTTCTATTCGGTATCATCAAGGAAAACGAAAGGAACAGGTGCATTTATCATTGGTTCCCATCCCCTCACCCCCAGGCAACACCATGCAGAAAACAAAGGAAGTACATTTTGGGGTGACTGATGGCTTGCCAGCTCTCCAGCCCCTTCCTCCTCCACTAGCAGCAGCCCATCCTCTGTCTGGGCCAATTATCCTGAAGAGGAGCCCAGCTTCTGCGGCTTCTCCAGCCCGAGGGCCCGTGGCTCCTGCTGCTCTCCGACCAAGCCAGAGCCAGACAGGAAGGGAGGGAAAAAGCCTCCCGTCCCACCCCTGCTGCTTGGGTTTCCCTCTTGCGGCCGCAGTGAGTGCCCTTTAGATCTGATTGATTTTATCTGTGAAATGAGCTGAAAATCCCTCCCAGGGAGAAACACTCATCTCCCTTCCTCAGCCCAGACACTCTGGATAAATCAGGTTGCCCACCACCAGGGCACATGTGAGCCGAGGGCTGGAGGAGTGCAGAGGAGGCAGGATGGCGGGACAGCGGGACGGGCTGCCCCTGGGGCCAGGCCGTCAGTGTGGAGGCCTTTGGCTTCTTCCCAAGCCTGAAAATCCCAGATGCTGGTATCCTCAGCCACCTGGTCAGAACTGCCTCGTCTTCAAATACCTTACACTAGCTGGTCGAGGCTTGCCTTAGGCTGGGTTGCTACAGAAGTAAATCCTGAGACCAGGGAAACGGGCAAGCCGTGACTTGGGATGTAGGGAGCTGAACCAGGGAGGGCAAGAAACCCAACAGAGAGTGAGTTAAGGATCAGGTGACCTCTGTGGGCAACCTGAGCCATGTCCTACAGCTGGTGGCCTCGGAGAGGCGTGCAGTGCACTGAGGGTGTCTTGCTGGGGGGGACGGGGGGCCTGGGGCATTTATCTGCTAACTTGGGTCCTTTACACCAGAGCTGTTTGACTTCACTGTGCTTTTGGCCTGTCCTGGGTCACCCACACAACCTTAGCTAGAGAATAGCCTCCAGCATCACACAGAGGGACCATGTGCCTGTGACTCCGCAGGTGGACCAGGGCAGTGAGCCTGGCCCCATCCACCTCCTCAGCCCCCGGCCCCTTCCACTACCCTCCCGGACTCCTCCCCTCCCAACTACTGAGCTGATTCCCCACTGGGTCTGCCTGTCCACATGCACCTCAGGAAGCCCTCCTTAGTTCCCCTATCCAGAGACAGAATCTCCCCCCTATTCATCAAGAATGAGCCAAAGGCAAATAGGTTAGTGTTTTTTTGGGGGGGGGCACGCATCTTTAGGGTCAGGACAGAAGCAGATGGAGGGGAGGCTTATTTCTGCCCACCAAAGACCAGGGTTCCGGTCTCCTTCTTCCTCCCTTCCCCAGCAGGCGAAATGCCTGGGCTTTCCAGGTCTCACAGAACATTAATGCAAATTATTATAATTCTTCTCTTCGTTGAAATAGACTCTGGCACAGTTGTCTAAGAGTCACTGATGAAGCTGACGTGAAAAATTCAGTAATTGGTTGCCAATATCCAATTACTCCAGCGTAATATGAAAGTGAGGAGGGAGCAAGCCAAGAGGCCACAGCCCAGGGACGGTGGGTGCGAAGAGGACGCTGGAGGCTTGGCTCAGGCCCATGGATGCAGCCACATCAGGGGAAGGAGAGAAGATCCAGGGTGGTGGAGGAGGGAGCAGGGAGTCCCCAGTGTCCAGACTTTCCCTCTGGCCAAGCTGTCCCCCAGGCTGGTCCTTCCCTCTGAGAGCCTTTCCTTGGAGTCAGAAGTGGCTCAGTTCCTCCCAAAAGCCCCAAGAAAATGGGCCTTGCTGGGGACAGGAAAGGGGACAGAGAGTGCCATGCCAGGGCCTTGGAAACCAGGTCCCAGCCCCCCTACTGTGAGCCAGCATCCTCACTCTGAGCAAGGTGTGGGAGCTCTCTGGGCCCCAGGGTCCTCCCTGTGAACCCGGAGCCCAGCCTTCTGGCCTGCTTCTGCCCAGGGCTATTATGCGAATGTGAGGAAATTACCCAAGGGAAGATACGCCCGCACAAGGACAGGAGGGAGAAGGAGGCCCTGTGACCTCCTCTTCTTTTCAGGTGGTTCCCCCCTCCCTTCCTTGGGAGTTTAGCCTTGGAGGAGAGAACGCTCAGAAGATATACACAGTGAATGCTTACTTAATGAGCATACAGTGGCCCTGAGGGTCGTCGCCCCTGCCAGCAGGCTGGCTGGGCGGAGGAGGCACCCCCAGGTCAGGGGCAAGGTCAGGGGCAGGGCAGGACGAGAATGCACCCTTCTGTTGTCCTGCACTGTATCATGTCTGCAAATAAATGGAATAATTCAGTTTCCAGGACTCTTAACCTTTTCACTTGGCATAAATTGTGATCACCCAAATAAATACAGGCAAATCACATTAAAAACATATATACGAAGCTCATTTATTCAAGACATTTTCCAACTCTGAAAAATACCTGTATCTCACCAAGAAAAAAAAAAAAATAAAGCTCGGTTCAGAGCTGTCCGTCTCCTTGTCGGTCCCTGTCGGCTGCAGACGGGGCGTTGGGATTTCTGATGTCCGAAAGACCTAATGGTCCCTCTTCACCCAGGTCAGAGGTCAAAGAGACCATTTTTTCCCTCCATTCCGAATTGGCCGGGAGAGGGTGAGTTGTATGGGCAGATCCTAATGTGGTGCCAGGAATGTTTGAACAATAATCAATTGCAAATTACATCTTACCAAGTTGGGAGTCAAATGGAGGGGCTGTGGCTGAATATTTTATCAAAGCAATTTAATAAGAATGTAAATGATCATAAACCTTTGAAGAGAGGTTTTTAGCATCCTAACTTGCTGTGCTTTCTAGGCAGCCCTTGACACCTGTTCCAGCGTTTAGGAAGAGGCAGGATTAGAGTGAGGCGGAAGCCTGGGGCCATGGTTTCCAGAAGAAAGGATGACCTCTGCATGGTGGCATCTCCAGAGGGCCTTAGGCCCCAGCCGGGACTGTATCCCTCCTGGGACCCGAGTCACAGGGATGGTGTGTCACCCTCACTGGGACCTTGCATACGGGGCCTCTACTGAGACCAGGGCCTCCCATTCGTGACAGCTCACTCTGTCTACAGAAAGGTCAGGCCTCACGAGAGTGCTGCATGAGAGATGAGCCAGGGCCCAGCTCGGGAAAGGGGACTGCTGGCTCTCAGGCTTCAGAGCACAAGCTTCCTCCTGCATGAACCCCTACAGGTGTCATCGTAGTTGGGGCTCCCGACCTCCTAAGAGCAGAGCAGGAAGACTGTTACAGAATCCTACACACCCATGCAGAGCAGTCCTAGTGGACAAAGGAGTCACGTTTAAAAAGTCATGGGTCTTCACGGCAAAGGAAACCATCAACGAAATGAAAAGGCATCCTACCCAGGTAGAGAAAATCAATACTTGTAAATCATACATCTTGAGAGGAGTTAATATCCCAAATATATAAAGAACTCATAAAACTCAATAGAAAAAAAAAAACTGATTCTAAAAATAGGCAGAAGATCCAAATAGACATTTTTCCAAAGAAGACAGGCAAATGCCCAACAGGTACATGAGAAGGTGTTCAACATCACTAATCATCAGGAAAATGCAAAACAAAACCACAGTGAGATGTCACCTTAAACTTATTAGAATAGCTATTATTTAAAAACAAAAAAACAAAAGCAAGAAATGACAAGCATTGGTGAGGATGCAGAGAAAGGGAACCCCCATGCACTCCTGGTGGGAGTGCAAACTGGTGCAGCCACTGGGGAAAATGGTATGGAAACGTCTCAAAAAATTAAAAATAGAACTACCGTATGACCCAGAAATTTCACTTCTAAGTATTTACCCAAAGAAAATAAAAATGTTGATTCAAAACGCTATGTGCATCCCCATGCTTACTACAGCATTATTTACAACAGGCAAATAGGGAAACAACCCAAGTACCCATCAACAGATGGATGGATAAAGAAAATGTGAGATATATATAATATATACAGATAGATAGATCTGACATATGATATAGATGTGATATAGATGATGGAGATTAGATAGATAGATAGATCGATTGATCTGATGGAATATTATTCAGCCATGAAAAGGAGATCTTGCCACTCATGACAGCATGGATGGAGCTCGAGGGTCTTAGGTTAAGTGAAATAAGTCAGACAGAGAAAGATAAATACCATATGGTATCACTTATACGTGGTATATAAACAAAAGAAAAGAAGCTCATAGATCCAGAGAACAGACTGGCAGCAACCAGAGGAGGGTGAGTGCAGAGGTGGGCAGGAGAGGTGGGGGAGGGGGAAAGGGAACGAACTTCTAGTTATAAAATAGTTACGAAGCTGTAATGTGCGGTGTGATGTCTGTAGGTAACAATAGTGTGTTGTATGCTTGCAATCTGCTGATTAGATCTTAAAAATACTTGTCACAAGAAAAAAAATTTGTAATTATATATGGGGACAGATGTTAACTAGACTTAGTTTTGCAACCTATACAAACATCTAATCATTATGTTGTAAACCTGAAACTAATACAATGCTGTATGTCAATTGCAGCCTAATGCAATTTTTAAAAAGAAGTGTAGCGGGCTATAGATCTATGTGACAAGGGGACACCTGTATAAAAACTCATGAAGCTGAGGGCTTAAGGGAGACTGGGAGGAGGTGGATGGGGATGAAAGCAGAGACACGATATTGTGGTGGCACACTCAGGACTCTCTGGTCAGATTCAGACAGGGTATGATGGCTACTTGCCTATCAGAGAGCAAAAGTGGAGCAGACAAATAGATGAAACATATAGTAGGTAGATAGATAATAGGTGATAGGTGGATAGATGATTGGATGGATAGATATGTAATAGTGGATGGATGGATATATATAGATAATGGATGGATGGATGGATGGATGGACAGATGATAGACAGGTACATAGATAATAGACAGGTAGATAGAAATATAATAGATAGATGATGGATGGATGGATGATAGATAATGGATGGATGGATGGATGGATGATGGATGGATAGATAATAGGTAGATAGATAATAGACAGGTAGATAGAAAGATAACAGATGATGGATGGATGCACAGATAGATGGATGCTTGGATGGATGGATAGATAATGGATGAATAGATGGATGGATGGATGGATGGATGGATGGATAGATAATAGGTAGATAGATAGATAATAGATAATGGATGGCTGCATGGATGGATGGATGCATGGCTGGATGGATAGATAATGGATGGATGGATGGATGGATGGATGGATGAGGGATGATAGATAATAGGTAGATAGATAATAGGTAAATAGAAAGATAACAGATGATGGATGGATGCATGGTTGGATGCATGGATAGATAATAGATGTTGGATGGATGGATGGATAGGTAGAAAGAATTACAGGTGCGAGGAAGCAGAAACATCAGGTGAGAACCCCAGAAAAGACTCCTGCTTTGTCCCTCTGCTTCCCTGATGCCTGCCTGGATCCCCAGGGAAAAGGAAAAAAAATGTTCTATAAGTCGTTATGTCCAGACCCTCCCTGCACATAACATGTTCCAATTTACAAAGAGCTTTCACTTCTGCCGAGCTGCTGATGCTCCCAACAGTGCCCCTGGAGGAAGAACAGGGTGAGCAGGTAGGAAGCTCACGCATGTGACGCAGGGCCTGGGAGCATGGAGGAACCTGCACCAAGGTCACAGTCAGGGAGTTGGGTCTAGAACCCAAATGGGAATAGAAGACAAGGTCAGCGCCTGATGTGCTGGAAGGAGCTAGATGCATCCCAGGATATGGAAAGGCATGCTTCCTGAGAATGGCCGAGAGATGATGTTCTCTATAGAGGTGGAATGGAAGTGGCCCAGGCAACGGAGAGCCCTCCACTTGGTCTCTCCTTGTCACTTCTGGACCGCTGCTTCCACCAGAAGTGCGTTAGGGGACCAGCCTGGAGCTGAGCACAGCGAGACTCAGGGTCCTTCTGTGAGGCGGGGAGGATTGTGACCTGGAACTGGAGTCAAGGTCATACTGTAGCTCGAGAGCAAGGCCACTCAGAGGCCAGCCTATGCATCAGTCTGCAGCAGGAGGAGAAGCTATATGGCAGTCTGTGTTTCAGAAGGGAAAACAATTCGAGACTCAGGTCTTCAAGTATAGCTCATCAAGGACATGTGTTCTCCACGGCATGCACCCACCACTGCATCATTCGGGAAGCTGGTGCCCAGGTAAGGAGAACAGAGAAGGACCCCCAGCTCTCTACCTGATGAGTGGGTGTGAGAGTTCAAGCCGATAGTCCTTGCAAAGTTCAGCAAATGGCCTAACAGCCGCTGGTCGCTGCTGGGTCACTTCCAACTCTTTCCACCCTCTCAGTCAGTCCAGCTTCAGGGGGACAGTGCTCGTTGGGAAGATGGGTGGGCGAGATGGAAGGTCGTAGAGGCATCTCCCCAACTGGATCTTCTCCCTGAAAACATTGAGGTTGACCCCTGCCGAGGACATCCAACCTGAGAATATCCTTCCCAATGTAGTCCCATCCCAGTGGCGGACATTTCCAGGATCAACCAAAGCAGCACCAGGGAAGACCTACTTTGCCAAAATTGTGTCCCAGCTGTGGCTGCTCAGGCCCCGCTGGGAGCCCATGGCGTGGAGAACAGCCTTACCTTTGGGTTTTAATTATGCTTGATTTCAGCTTCTGCTGAGTGATCTCTTGTCTTTCTCTAAGCCCCCATTTTTTCCAGAGCACTTTCTTGATGTTATTAGAGCTGTCTATGAAATATGAATCCCAATTCCATGATAGTCATAAAAGCCATAAAATTCTATGTCTGCCATGAAAATATTACATGATTTATTTTTGTGTAAAGTACATATTAAATCTCGTACTGGAATAGGAGTTGGGCGCTTCAACATCACCAACTTCTAATAACACACACTTTGCCTTAAATTGCTATTATTTTAAGTTTCTTTCTTCATTTTACAGTAGCTCTCATTTCAAAATAGGGTCAGAAAATAGTCCCTGGTCTTATTTATATGTTAAAGTTAATATTCACTGTAGCTTAAATTTTGCTCCCTTCTTTATGGCGTGCATTTTTGTTTTATATATGACAAGATTTGTGCATTTGATTTGTTTTGTTTTACACCCAGTGCCTTTGGAGAAATATCAGGTGATTAACCAAACCCTCCAACAGTGGGTCTGATACAACCATCTCCAGGGTCACGGAGGGGGTCTGCATAAATCCACGCAAGTAAACACGTGGCTGGAATAGAGAGAGAGAGAGAATTGGATCTGGTTGGGGTGGAAGAGGAGGAGGAAGTATTGAGAACATCTCTTTCTTTTTCCCAAAACCCCTGAGTCAAACCGCAAAGACTCGTCAAGCTTCCGGTGTCTGGCACTCAGCTGAACATTGTCGCGGACACATAGGAAGAAGAAGGTCATTAGTAGGATGAGATTCCCATACACAAACCCACTGAAGAACCGCCCAAGGCAGGACCAGGCTATGTGATTCACATTGCAGGTGTTGGGGGGGATCCGAATGGAATCCAAGAATTTGGTTTATTCCGCTGGTGAATGCGGGCTTTGAGTTGTCCTGGAAGGACAAGGGGAATTTAGAGAAGTGAGGACAGCACCAGGCAGAGGAGCCTGGGCAAACGGAGAAGCTCGTGGGACCCTAAATGGGATGAAGGAAGGGCCGTGTCCAGGATGTGCCCTGGCAGAACCCAGCCCCCGCTCAACCCCCGATTTGCCATCGTGCCAGCTTCTCTGCCCAAAACACCCACACTGCATTTTCAACAATATCAAGGGCAGACGGAAGATTGATTTTCAGCCTGGAGGATACATGTGACATTTGGAATGAGTTGAAACTGATCTAAGAGATTTTCATTTCAAAAGATATCTGATATGATGTGTCGATGGGGTGTTTCACACACCTCATCAGAGTTCAAAGGCTGGAGCCACGAGAATGGCGCTTCCAAGGTGGAAAGCAGATGTGTGGAACCGGAGCAGGAGGGGGTCTTGGCCTCTTCAGACGTGGCCCACCCGCCACCTACCTGACATACCATGGAGACAAAGCCATGTGTTTGATCCAGGCAGCCCTTGGGTCTGCAGCATCTTGGCATGGCTACAAACGACGTCATTTTTGCATCCAACTCCTGCGGCCACGATTTCGTATCCCCAAGCTCTTTCCAAGGCTCCCACAGGGCATAGAGTCATTCACTCGGAGACCACTGGGTCTGATAGCCAGTTGGAGATCGCCAAGCCTGGCTGGGCATCTGCCGGTCTACCACCCCCAGTGACCCTAAGCCCTAGTCTGGGTTCCCCATGAGGTGTGACTTGGGGGAAAGCTCATGGGCTACCCTCTCATTACAAAGTTCAAATCCACAAAGCTGAAGTGAGGGTCTAGGGGACGGAGGCAAGCCAGGAGTTGTGGGCAGTGTAGGCCACCTCTGAGTACATCTGATTACTTAATCTCATGGGACTGTCATCTGAGACCACACAAAGCCACAAGCTCAAGACAGTCCCTCTGCATGGGTAGAGCGACACCAAGAATAGGAAAAAAATTATATCTGCTCCAAACAACCGCGTGATTCCCATCCTCCTGGTCTACACAAACTTGGGCAGAAGAGAGTGAGTCCCAGGAAACGCCCCGACTTGGAGTACACCGGGAGTCACTGGCGTGGAAGTCAGAGGCCCGTGTAGCTGGGAGGGGCTGTCCGCGACACCCCTGTGAAGTCAGCGGGGCCTCCCAGAACTGGACACGGAGCAGCAGCCGGGGTAACAGGCAGCAAAGCTCGCACGGTCTATAGTGGTGTTTGGGAGGTGTCTGGAATTGGCCCTCGGGTCTGGGGGAGCCTACTCTGCATCCATTCACTCCAGTCCAGAGTTTAATGGCTGTTGGTGCAGGTGAGCTTCTTACAGAATCCTCTTGTGGTTTCATCTTGGAGGCCTTGTCTCCCCTCAGACACACACACACACACACACACACACACACACACACACACATCCTGGGCCGTGCTGCCTGGCCAGCCGCATGCATCAAAGGAGCTGCTTATGAAGGAGCTTGGAGTAGAGTCCCCAGGCCCTGTGCTTCAGGGAGCAGGCAGCCAACTCAACATCTACATTTGCTTGGAGCAGAGAAAGAGTCTCCAGCAAGATTCCTGGCTGGCCCTGGATGGCAGCTTCTCTGGAATGCGGTACAAAATTCCTTCTTCCGGGTGCCTGGGTGGCTCAGTGGGTTAAGCCTCTGCCTTCAGCTCAGGTCGTGATCTCAGGTTCCTAGGATCGAGCCCCGCATTGGACTCTCTGTTCAGCAGGGAGCCTGCTTCCCCCCTCTCTCTGCTTGCCGCTCTGCCTACTTGTGATCTCTCTCTCTCTGTCAAATAAATAAATAAAATCTTTTAAAAAAAGAAAAGAAAAAAGAGAAAAAGAAAATTCCATCTCCCAACCAAAACCGCAAGCCTCCTTTCAATGTAAAAACATCTATCAAATCAATCACACACGTTAAATAAATAAATCCTAATATTACGTTTAAAAACCATATACCATCAAATAAGCCACTTTGTGTTCCAGAGACAAGAACCAAGTGCGTTTTGAGGTTCTTTGCAAAACTGAATAATGCCACCACTTTGACGGAAATGAGGAAAATAATAGGGAGTGGAAATAAAACCGTAGAGAGAACTGAGACTGAAGCAAAAAATACACATGTTTCTAGTCTGATGTGATCCAGAGAACATCTCCGAAGTGAGTGGCAGCTGGAAGGACAAAAGGTAGACGGCATCTGGAAAAATATTAAGAGTTTTGTGAAAGAAAATCAATCACGAAAGATACACAAACCTGATTAGGAAAAGGAAAAATGTAGGTTGTAATATATAGAGCAGTCCGTGAACGGGTGGCTGGTTCCTACAAGATTAGAGAAAATAACCCGAGGTTAGGGTTGCCTTCTCCTTCCACTCGGCGTTAGTATCACCCACCTGGAAGCTTCATGCCCCTGGCTCCAAGCAATTTGCTGAGAGAGAATATTTTTGCTGCTAAATGATCTCGCTCCCCAGTGGCTCCTGCAGCCCCTAGCTCTGGAACAAACGACCCCGCCGGAGAACGGATGGGTTGCAGCCTTGGCGTTGGCGTTCAAGGCGCCCTCACGCAGAGCCCACGCCCCACCCTGCTGTGTGCCCCTGGGGTTTTGAAAAGGTTCTGGCTCAGAAATGGAAATGCAAGGCAAGAATAAAGGTTCCAGGTCTGTGAAGCCCTCATTGGCAGAGGAGGTCTACTTCTTGTCCAAGCGTGGGAGGCAGTGGGGAGGAGAAGGGGGGAGAGGATACCAGGTTAGCGCATCTCGCTGCTTAGCTTTGAAGCCATCAGTCAAGAAGGTTCCCCCAAAGCCCACCAGGCCAAGGGACAGGGCAGGGTGCTGGCTTCTAGGAAAACCCGTGGCTGGCTGGTGAGTCTCAGGCCTCAAGAGCAGGCAGTGGGAGCAGAGTGCGAGCCCTGGCAGCAAGCCTCCCTGCTCCAAGGTTAGCAGAGCACAGCCGCTGAAACCATGGTCCGGGTAAAACAGCCTCCGCCCTTACAAGAACCACCTGCTTCTGAGTTCCAAGTGGCTAAGTGACGGGGCATGGGCAGGTGGGCACGCATTCCAACTCGTTCCGCTCCCTGACGGCTGCTAACACCGCCCCGCTCTGGGCGTAGTGGGATTCCACGGGACTTTTCTTTGACAGTCAGATATGTTGATACCAAAACTCCATGAACAATATGCACAGATGTGGGAAATTAACAAAAGATGTTGACAGCTACTTTTGCCTTTGTTCAAGCAAACATTGGAACACATTTCCTCCCTCATTTTCTCTTTGTCCTCATTATGTTGCACAGAGGAAGTCGTCTGATGGTTTGGTTTTGGTGACCTGTTTATTTCGAAACAGGTCTGCCTGGTGTGAATGTCTCTGCCTCCTGGGGGTCCGGCTAGCATTTGTCCTGGTGGGAAGGTGGCCACCGTCCCCAGAGCCAGACTGGCTGGTGCGATGCCGTGTCGACATAGACACGGGAGCTGGAACAGCTGTCTCGTACTCTCACAGCAAATTAAATGCATGTTAAAAGATTATCTCTTACATTTATCATAACAAGATTTTGCATTTATGTCTTTCTCTCTTTTTACATAGGAATAAAAATCTCATATACATTTTCTAATTTATTACCTGGTATTTATTATAGGAAGAGAGTTTTGTCTAATCACAACTCGTTAAAATCACATATTATTCACAATAACCCACCACTAAAGACTCATCACGGTAGCAAGAAAAAAATTTTTTAAAAAGTGTTTTTTTTTTTTTTAAATGAAACTTCATTTTAAGCATTCCTCTTTGGAGACAGTCCAACATGTTAAAGAAAGGAGTGGAACGTGTGTAATAAAATACCTTGGCAAAGAAAATTTGCTGGAAGGAAGGAAAGAAGGAAAGAAGGGAGGGAGGGAAGGAGGGAGAAAGGACAGAGGGAGGGAGGAAGAAAGGAAGGAAGAAAAGGAAAGGAGGGAGGATGGAGGGAGGGAAGGAGGAAGGAGGAAAGGCAGAAGGAAGGAAAGATGGAAGGAAGGAAAGAACGAACCATAATATCAAGGAGAGTTCAAATACTTTGCAAAGAGGAAGTAGGAATTCTGTGGCCCAACTTACGTACCTGCTGAAACTGTAGCTCAATGAAGAAAGAGAAGGAAAAAAAAAAAAATCTGGCCAAGAAATTTACCTACTTTCTCTCTTATTTTTAAGCATGATCCTTTTTCCTCCTGCAGCACTGGGTTCTAACTCACACGGATCTTGTTAGCTGAATGAAGCAGTTCTTTGCGTCCCTCGTTCCAGCCAGGACGGATTTTCGGATCATTATTACACGCACAAAGGCGACCGTGAGGCCTGCGTGAGTCTCATGAATGTCACCTCCCCCCCCACCAGCAGGCCATCGGAATGGGGTTATGAATACTCGGTTTGCTGAGTGAGATGATTCCGGCATCAGCTCTGTGGCATTTTCCACATGTTTAGCCTGAAAGAAGACATTTGTTTGGACTAGATGCTTCTGTGTACTTTTTTAATGCAATAAAATTGACAGATGACTCCTTTTTGCAACAGGTTTGGAGAAAGAAAATGTGGTGGTTCTACCCTCCCCTTTCTTCTTGATGGCTGTTTAGACAGCAGTCTTAAAAAATCACTAGTCACTAAAATCCCTCATGCCCATTTCATATCGTGTTGATTCATATTAAATTCATGACAACAAAAAAGCAACTTGAGGCACTTTTGGAAATGACCGCTCTTTCGCGTGCCTCCCGTTCCTCCGGGCTCGGTGGGCCCAGCGCCCATAAAGCTGCCTGCTGTCTTGTGTCATGAAAAGAAACAGCTTTGCCTGGGAATGCCATTACTGTGTAATGAGGCATGCAGCAAAATATACCTTCAGCAGCCACTTGATGAAGGCTTGCTGACACACCAGACCAGACAGAAATGTTTTTTTGTATGTTCTTCCTTATTTTGTCCATCAATCACATCATTAGTCAAAGCAGACAAGCCTGTCAGCCGGGCCCAGATGCGGAGTGGCAGGCCATCAGCGGACAGGTGTTCTGGCTCTCCCAAAACGAAATCCTGAAATGAGAAAGGAACCAAGACCTCGCTTCGAGGGCGGGGATGTCAACGAGAGAGAGAAAAGACACCGCGGGGAGGAGTTCTGGGGCGGTGCTGACCGGCATGGTGGCCCCTGGCAGAGCCAGGACCGGGAGAACAAAGCCCGTTCGTTTCCTGTGGTCAGGGAGGTATTCAAACAGAATAGTCAAAGGCAGTGGTGCCCCAATTTAGTATCCCAAATGCGTACGTGTGGGTTGGGTAGTTCTGATGATGCCGAGAGCCACCCGAATTCACCGAGCAGCGTCCCTGAGACTGGCCGGGAAAACACGGGCTCCACGACGGCGGCCGGCATTTCCAGGACCATTGCTCATTTCCCGGAAAATCAGCCTCCCCTCTTCCGGCAACTACCCCTCCCTCCCCCACATCCTAGAGTTTCTTCCTTCGGGGCACTGTGTGTGTGTGATGCTTTCCGTCTGGAGCCTAACGGGATACTGAGAACACCCATACAGTGTCATCCTCCATGGGTAATTTCTAGCTTTCCAAGCAAGCCCTGATACTATTTGTGTAATGAGCTCCTTACTTAGTCACCTCCTGGTTACCAAGAAGGACGAGCTCATCCAGCCCCAAGCCCAAGCCCACCCCGCAGGCCTTTTCAACCCCAGCGGCCAAGGTGATGCTTTGTCTGGTGTCCAGTCTGACCTGCGGTGTTTGTATGCACCGGTCTTGGGTTTTCATCGTTAGAATCGACTTCGTTTTTTAAAGCAGTTTTAGATGTCCAAAAGGATCGAGAAGATAAAACAAAATTCCCATACATGCGGTTCCCCTTACTAAATCTTAAATGAGTAGGGCCCACCTGTCCTTATCCATGAACCCACATTGATCCGTTACCATTAACTGAAGCCCAGGTTGGATTCGGATTTTGTTGGTTTTTACCCGATGGCCTTTGTCTGTTCCGAGACCCCCCATCGCGTTTTGCTGCCCCGTGTCGTGTCCTTTGTCTTGGAGTCGCAACCGTCTCTCAGACTCCCCTTGACTTTGACGACCTTGACGGTGCTGAGAAGTACTGTGCTATTTTTGAGAAGTTGTTTCTTTTTAAATTTAGAATATGTGTATGTGTGCACAACGTCTTTTACACTTCGATAAATAATAGTGCTGGAAGGGGGGAGGGGAAGCATTAGGAGGGAAGGAAGGGAAGGAATTAGGCCCACCGGAAAGGTCAGAAGTCTTCACACAGCACTGGGGAGAAGACGCCGACACTCCAATCTCTCCCAGCGCTGACCTTTCCGGAGATGTGCTGAGCAGGAAGGGGGTGATACCTGATACAAGATTCAAACCCACACTTCCACCTTTAAACGAGAATTAAATCTGCAGATATCTGCTCTGGGGTTTCCAAAAGGAACGCAAGCACATCATTAATCTAACCAGCCATCGGATGCCACCGTGGCCTGGTGCCGTGTGTCCGGGCCCGTGTTTGGGTGAGTGGGGGCTGCTGAGATGTCAGGTGAAGGTCACATGAGGGTGACGTGGGGGTGTGGGCCCCAAAAAGACCAGGGCTGTGGTCCACCTCGGGGTCTGACTGTGCCCCGCCTCCTGGGATGACAGGCACAGTGGGACACCCGACCTCTTGCAGGTGTTCCTCTCTGCTGTTCCCTATTTCTTGCCTCTTTCTTCTTCCTCCTTCTCCACGAAGCTCATAGGGACCAGGGAAGGAGAGGCAGCCAGGTTGGGAAGTGTGTGGGTCACTTCTGCTGATTAAGAAAGACCGTTCTCTTCTTCCCTCTGTCTCAGTGTCTTAGCTGGGGAAGAAATAGTGTTCTTAAAGAGCCTGCAATTGCCAAGGCAGCAAGGCAGCTTGGTGCCCATCGCATACCACCAAGAGTCTGACGCTACACGTAAGTGATGCTGTTAAATTACACTTTACAATTCATCCTTGCAAGTACCCCAGCTTTTCCAGCTCTTACACATGTTTTATGAGCCTGCCTTTCACCCAGAAGGTCTACAGAAAGTAAAATAAATGAATCCAACACTCTATTCAGCCTGGATCATCTGACATTTGTTCTTCGATGGGGCAAGTGACAATCTGAAAGCGATTCTCATACCCTCGGATCTTTTGAGCCTCCTGTGCGGCATATAATCAGTCAATCGGTCCATTTTAGGGAGGACCTACTGGGTGCTGGTCCAGGTGGAGAGGCCGGTGCCCACCCTCGGTGACCTTCAGAGAGTCGGAAAGCTCCCCTGACCCAGAGATGGTCAACCCAGAGAACGAGCTGTTTAGATTCTTTTTCTTGGAAATTCAGAAGTGGAACATAGAGTGTCTCAGCTAGGTCTCTGCAGCTCCTGGTTGCAGGCTAGGGAAGGTCACGACTGTGCAGATCTTGAGAAAACAGAAAAGGGTAAGGTCGTAAGATAAGAGAGAGGGAGGGACGGAGCATGAGAATACTGATGTATAGAGAGAGGCTGAATAAAATACAAGACCAGAGGTCCCGGAGAAAAAGGCAGATGTGTTCCCTGATTCCGTGCCCCCCACCCCCCGCCCTGCCAGGGCTGTCCAGGGTCATTACGTACCCATGTTTTCAGAGAAATAACCTACGACCTTCCAACTGAACTCCATCCTCGCTTAAGAAAGCCTTGGGGGGTGGTGGGTAATGTTTTCAGTCTCCAATCTTACTACGACCACACCTACCAAATGGACCTTAAATACAGGAAAATGTTCTCTAAGGCAGAGGAAGGAGCAACAGTGGGAAGAGACATCAGAGAGGACACCGCAGTTTGTAAATGTTGGAAAGACTAGGGCGATCTGAAAAGAATGAGTTACTTCATATTCAGAACTCTAAGTGTAAACGTGATGTCAGTTGAGTGGTCTGTGCCTTCCAACGATTCTGTAGGAAAAAAAGGTGAACATCCCGTAAAATCAAAGAGATGGAGTGAATATCCCAACTTCCTCGCTAGCACCTGGAAAGGTCTCCTGCCTCTCCAGACCCCGCAGGAAGGCACCTGCCCTTCAGGAGATCTGTAAGAGGTGTCCCTCAGAACCTCATCCTCTGTCCTCCAGACCTCTCAGGCCACGCTTAGAGGTGCGAGGTCGTCACAACTGTATTCTTGAGGACAATATCACTCTGTCCTTCTCTTCAAGAGAACACCTGGGGTTCTGGGAATTCTGGAGTTCTGTTTATTCTGGGAATAAAAATGTTCATTTTCAATAAAACATGATGTGAATGATGCTGCTATGAGAAAGCACCTGGGTGGCTCAGTCTGTTAAGCGTCTGCCTCCGGCTCAGGTCATGATCCCAGGGTTATAGGATCGAGCCCCACATTCAGCTCCCTGCTTGGCGGGAAGCCTGCTTCTCCTGCTCTCCCTGCTTGTGTTCCCTCTCTTGCTTTCTCTGTCAAATAAAATAATAAAGTCTTTAAAAAAAAAAGAAAAAAAAAGAAAGCATATAGTTCTCATGAGCGCTCGAGTGCGTTCGTGCGTGCATGTGTGTGTGCGTGTGTGTTGTTTTGTGGAGGTGCCTAAGAGCCTGAAAGCTTCCAGCTCTACAAGTCCACTGGACCAGAAGATTCCTCTGCTTTTAGAAGCTGCTCTCCATGTGTCTCAGAAGCAAAATCATGCTCTCAGATCCTTTGGGTCTTCCTTCCCAGTGTCCTGACCTGGACTTAGGAGGAGGTCCAATGGTGCAAGTTGCAAATGGCCACCATTTACTGGGTCTTATAAAAGGCCAGGTAATCCTGACACCTTCTGAATGCTATCATCCACACACCAACCATGCAAAGTGGGAGTTAGTATCCTCACTTTCGTAAGAGTCTCAGAAAGGCTAATGTAATTCACAGGAGACCAAGAGTCTGCGAGTGGCGATGCCCAGAGGTGCTGCTGGTCTCGAGGGCTCCGGACCTCCGACCGCTGTGATGTCATACTGTACTCCTGGGTGTTCAGGGCCCGGTGATGGGTGGAATTCATGCATCGAGACCATGAGATCCCAGACATGCCAGCACGGATGCTCCTCATTTCACAAGTGCCCTGTTAGCGAGCTTTTGCTGGAAGTTTCTGGGTAGCAAGGTATAGTTCCATTTGTACTGAGAGCAAACAGAAAGACCTTCTCAAGAAGAGTTGCTCAGAAAGTGAAGAGGAAAATTCAGGGAAGACTCAGATATGTGTGAAGGTCAGAAATAGGGTTTCATTCATTCTGTTGGCCAAGCTCATCACAGGATGTGACTGTTAGGATTGCCAAACTGTTGAAGGTAACAGGAAGGCAATACATCTTAGATCCCTGAGACCATCCTGTCCTCAAGTACCAATACCTGGGCATGGAAGCCTGGTGTGTCCCGGAGAACGGTAATGTTTCAAGCTTTCAGAAAATGCAATATGCAGCTTCATGCTCTGGAGAGCAATTGCAGCCCAGCACGAGGGTCCACCTGAAGCAGGGGCTTCTCCAGAAGGCCGGTCCAAATGCTGCCATTGATCTCTCCACTCAGCTAGCCTCCATGCATGCTGTGGCTAGCTCCAAAGGTAATGCTGATCTTAACTTTCCAAGGAGTGTGGGGGCTTAGCAATGAGCACCTCTAAGCTGGGGATGCTCCTTACAAGGACTTCTGGAATGTTCTGCTCATCCTGAGTCAACAGGAAGACATTTTCCACTATGGTGTCTCCCTGCATTCCCAGCATGCCTGGAGTTGGTGTGAACCTGGGCTGCTGAGCACATGTGTTCCCTTGTATCTGTCTGTGCCTGCAGACGTCCACATGCTCCTGGGGCTCAGGCCTGCCCTCATATACCTCTCCTGCCCCACCAGGATGCAGTCCAATGGGAGCAGATCCAATGGAGACACAGAGGTGCCCTAAGCAAGTTAATAATTAGAGGCCCCTCCACGCTGGTATATTTAAATATTTGTTCAGCATTTATTTAGTGAAAGTGGGAAGAAAGCGATATTTGGTAATAAAATTGCACACCTTTTTTTTTTACTTTACTTTTTTTCTCAGTAACATAAAATGGTAAAAATTTAGGCATCACTGAAATACATAGAATAAATGTATTTATTTAGCCTATCCCCACCCTCATGCTCCTCCCCAAATGTAAGCACTATGGAACAATTAGAGGTATCTCTTTCCAGTCATTTGTTTCTACACATTTCCATAGATATTTACAATGTGTAATATATATGGATGATAGAAGATATATTTTATTGTATTGGCTATATATTAAATATATATAACATTTTCACACAAATAAAGCTATATCATGTATATTAACCTGAACCCTAATTTTTTTCACCTGATTCATTTCACAGATATTTCAAAACCAATACACATTAATTTTTAACAGCTGTTTAGTGTCCCATAGTATGGATATACCAATATTCATTATAAAATATTTAAGGCGCTTCTAATTTTTCATTATTATAAATAAGACTTTGATATAAAATCTCATATATTAAGTCTTTGCACATTCATGGCAATGTTTCTGTAAACTAGATTTCCAAAATTGAGATTACTTGTTTGAAGGGTGTGTATATTCTAAATTCAGATGATGTTATTAAATGGTAGATGGCATGGTACACATACACACACACACACACACATATACATGTGTGTATATATATATATATATATTTAAGATTTAATTTATTTGACACAGAGAGAGAGAGCACAAGAAGGCACAGAGGCAGGCAGAGAGAGGGGGGGAAGCAGGCTTCCTGCTGAGCAGAAAGCCTGATGAGGGGCTCTATCCCAGGACCCTGAGACCATGACCTGAGCCAAAGGCAGAGGCTTAACCCACTAAGCCACCCAGGCACCCCAGCATGGTATATTTTTTACATCCTTGCCTGCTCTGGATATACTAGTCATTTAAAATGTTGCCATTCTGGGTGCCTGGGTGGCTCAGTGGGTTAAGCCTCTGCCTTCAGTTCAGGTCATGATCTCAGGCTCCTGGGATTGAGCTGTGCATCGGGCTCTCTGCCCAGCGAGAAGCCTGCTTCCCCCCTCCCACTTCTCTGCCTGCCTCTCTGCCCACTTGTGATCTCTCTCTCTGTCAAATAAATAAAATCTTTAAATAAATAAATAAATAAATAAATAAATAAAATGTTGCCATTCTAAGGTATAAAAATGAATATTCTTGTCTTAATTTGAATTTCTCTGCTTATTAGAAAATTTGAATGTTTTAAAACATATGTTATAAATATTGCTCCCAATATATCATTCGTCTCTTCTGCAGAAGAATTTTGTGTGTTTAATACAGTGAAATATGTCCACCTATTTGTTCAGAGACTCTGGATTTCACACTTTATTCGGGAGTACTTTTTATGCCCTAAGATTATTTTCTTTTACTTGTTTTTAATAACTTTTAAATCTATGTTGAAATTTTGTATGTCATGAAATAGAGGGCTAATTTTTCGAATGAATAGCTGACCATCTTCATCATTGGGTAATTGGTCTGTTTTTCCTCTCCCATCCAAAGTACTGCTTTTGCCATAAACTAAACCCTCAGTTACATGGTTCTCTTTCTTCCCTCTTCAAGTTAAGCCATCGCACTCTTTCTTTTGTAAGATCACACAATTGCAATGGCCATGCTATTAGATTAGGTGTGGACATTTGGTGGGGAAATTAGCCTAACTACATCATCCTACATTCTTTGTTCAAAACTGTCTTCAGGATTTTTCTGTAATATCTCTTCTCTATGGTCTCAGAATCTGCTTGTCACATTTCTTTAAAAATCTGTTACTGGGGGGCGCCTGGGTGGCTGAGTGGGTTAAAGCCTCTGCCTTTGGCTCAGGTCATGATCTCAGGGTCCTGGGATCGAGCCCCGCGTCAGGCTCTCTGCTCAGCGGGGAGCCTGCTTTCCTTCCTCTCTCTCTCTCTGCCTGCCTCTCTGCCTGCTTGTGATCTCTGTCAAATAAATAAAATCTTTTAAAAAAAAATCTGTTACTGGGATTTGATTGGGAGAGGTATCAGACCCCATTGGGCCCCAGTGATGCTCCTCAGCAACCCACCCCCCCTTTTTTTAAAAGATTATTATTTATTTATTTGACAGAGAGAGGGAGATCACAAGTAGGCAGAGAGGCAGGCAGAGAGAGAGCGAGAGAGCGCGCGGGAAAGCAGTCTCTCTGGCAAGCAGGGAGCCGGATGCGGGGCTCGATCCCAGGACCCTGAGATCATGACCTGCGCCGAAGGTAGAGGCTTAACCCACTGAGCCACCCAGATGCCCTAGCAGCCCCTTTTATTCCAGAGGCTGCTGGATCCTTTCCTAAAATAAACTCGCTACAGGCAAGTCTTTGTCTCCGGTTTTACCTCCTAGGAAAGAACTCCTCAGTCCAAGACAGGAGACCACTGAATATTGAATAGACAATTAATGTGGGGAGATTCGACAAGTTTGCATAAAGTCTTCCTGCCTCTGAGGACTCTTCAGTTACCTTCTCGCCTTTGCGTCCTTTATAAGCATTTATAGCTTTGTTTCTACAAGTCCTGCACATGCTCTGTTAGCTTTTTTCTAGATGATGTAAGTGTTTCATTGCTATCAAATGGGTTATTTTCACTGTGTATCTCCTATTGTTCTTGTTGTTTAGAAATTCTGTTTTTCTATATGTACCTTGTATCCAACTACCTTCAAATAATAATTCCAAGGAATTTACTTAGATTTGTCAAGTATGTATACATATTAATTCTAAATAGTAATTTTTTCCCCTGTTAGAATATTTTATCTACTCAATTTCATTTCTCGTTTTAGTGGGCTGGGACTTCAGTGAGTTTCTTGTCTAGTTTCTTAACAAAATCAAATAAAATATTCCTAAATTTACATGTTTAATTTCTGTTTCTTAACCTTTTCATTGGGTTAAAAAATTATTTTTTTTCCTTTCTCAGCTTACTGTGGCTTTTAAAAATCATGAATGAGAAATTAATTTTACTTAATGCCCACTCAAGTGACATGTCTATTTTAATCTCTTAATTTCATTAATTACAGAAATAGATTTCTGAAGATGTAACTATCTTCTTACTCCCAAGATAAACTCAACTTAATAACGAGTTTTATGATTATATCTTATCTAGAGTTTTTGTATCTATGCTCATACATTAAATAAAGGAAGTTCTCTTTTTTATGATACTTTTGTCTTCATTTAGTGTTAGGGAAATACTACCATTGTAGAATAGTTGGGAAAGATTCTATGAAATATAAGTCTTATCCATTTTATTGAAGTTTTAGTATAACTTCTCTACAGATGGTCTAGATCTGGAGCCATTTTTAAGAAAGTTTTTTTTTTTTTGCTATTTTAAAATTTCTTCTATAAATTCTGCTCTTTTAAGGTTGTCCACTTAAATCAATCTTACTCATTTTTGTATTTACTAGAAAATTTTCTGTTTTGGCTGCCTTTAAGATACAATAATGTTTACTTAATTTTACAATCTCATTAGCTGAAATTATATTCTTTTCCTCATTTTTAATATTACCTATCTTTATATATCCTATTTTTTTGACCATACTGACCAGATATTTTTGTCTTTTTGAAACCAGATATTAAAGCTAATGATGCTTTTTAAAGAACTTTCATAAATTTTGGATTTGTTAATATCATCAATGTTTTCCTAATTTCTTTGGGTTTATATTATTATATTTTCTCCACCTTCTTGAATTACATATTTGGTTCGTTTAATTTCAACCATTTTAATTTTCTAGTATATACACTTAAAATTCTTTTTAAGCTTAAAATTCAGTTGCCATTAGTTGTTTTATCAACATATTTGTATGGTTCTTATTTTTCATGAATTTATTATTTTGATTTTATCTTCTTTTTAACTCATGGATGATTTTAGAAGTCCACATTTTTAATGTGATTTCTTTTTATGATCCATGGTATTTCTGATTCGAGGCGTTTATAGGAATTTTCCTTGTGGCTTAAATGCATGGTCACTTTTGCAAATATTTCATGGGTGTTTGAAACTAATGTGAGTTTTCTTTTTGCTTAGAAGTGTGTGCAAATATGCAAACATATATATAGCCAAGCTCATTATTGATTATTCAAATCTTTTATAACATTTCTCATTTTTATTTTTTCCTCGATTTATGAAGATATAATTGATATACAAGTGTATATGTTTGAGGTGTACATTTGGCTCTCATTTTTATTTTAGTCTGTATGTTCTTAATTTCTTGAATTCTGAGAGAGGTCAGGCAAATATCTCTCAGTATAAACGAGGATTTATTATAATCTTTCTATATTTCTATTACTTTTGCTTTATAGGTTATGAAATCATGATCTTGGGTATATAAAATTACTTTCTATAAAATGAACTAAATTCTCTTGTCCAATATGCTGCTTCTACCTGGTGTATAAAAAACAGTTTGATGTTGCCTGAATGGAGGCATCAGGCCAAGAGAAAAATTTGGTAAACTCAGTAAAGGATGGATTCTTAAGGCTTTTCAATGCTATGCTATAGGTTTTGACTTTTGTTCTCTATGTAACAGAGTCATCAAAAGGTTAAACCTTGGTCATGATGTGGTCAGCTTTTGTCTTAGAAAGCTCACTCTGGCTGAATTATGAGAATGATGGTGTGAGAGGGTAGACAGCCTGATAGAGAGGGGTAACAGATGTTGAAGAAGTTTCCTATGGAAGGTTAATAGGAATAAAGGAGGAGGCACACACTTAAAGACATACTTTTCACCACTAGAATCCTCATAGCTGTTTCACAGAGCAGCAGATCCTGCAAACCAACTGACTATGGAGGCCATGGGCAAAGGTACAGAGAGAATGCAAGTGTTCTCTATGGCAGATAAAAGACTTCCATTGAAAAGGAGAAGATTATGAAACCCTCAGGCTGGAGAGATCATTCAGGCTGAAACCATGGAGAAACTTTCCAAACTGCACAGCAGGTTGATAAATGATGAACCTACACTTCGTTCTTAGGAAAGACAAAACGTATCAGAGGCACTGCCCCAAAACAGACATTGAGAAGGACAAACAGTGTCAGAATCACATCTGAGAGGTTGGTTGGGTTAAATGGGTGGCCATCTGGAGCTCTCTGCTTCCTTTGACCCATAAAGAATGAAAGCGGCACAACAGTGTCAGTACAGACTATCCATGCTGTCACCGAAGCTTCTCCTCATTCCTACAGTAGGGGACAAGTGGGCAGACCTGAATCCTAAGCACGCTGAACCCAAGCACTGCTAAGCTTTGACTTAGAAGGGCTTAGAGAATGCCAGTCCCTCAAACTCAGGAACAAGTTAGTGCACCTCCTATCACTCAGAAAACAATGCCCAGACATCCGTCGTGATACAACAGCCCACAGGTGAGAGCAGGTGTCTCTCTCTCTGAAATGGCCTCTTCAGAGTCATGATTACTTAACACCCCCTCCCAAGGAGGGAGATCGAAATGAAGCGATATTTCTCTGACAGAGGCTAGCAAAATAGAGAATGTTCTGGGGAGGGAGAAGGAAGAAAAACAACAGAGTAAATTAAACTTGGAATTTCAAAGTTGACCTTGAGTTTCCCTGTCTGTTTTCAGAGCTTGGGGGGTCAAGTGATGTCTGTTTCCAGTTAATTGCGTTCTTTATCATTTTCGTTAAAGGAAAACACGCCTTTAAAACCAAGAGTTTCTCTGTATTTAAAAAATAAGTAAAAAGCCAACAAGAGTGTCACTGCTTAGAATTTGCTTTATGGCACAGGGAAATGTGCCATTTGCGACAAAGAGGGGTAAAGAGGACTACAAACGTCTGTTATTGTTTAATAGAATAGTTTTCCTCCTCGGAAAAGTTACATCACTAGTAGTTTTGAAAAGGCAATCATCAAATTGTGTTTCCTAAATTGATAAAACAAGCATATACCTATATTTTGTCTGACCGATGTTTTTAAATTTTTTGAATTCTTAGTGCCAACATTCCAAAATCAAGAGATTTCACATCAAGATCTGAACTCCTTTTTTTGGAAAATAGAGTAATCTGATAATATTTCACAAACAGCAGCTACCCTACAGTGGACGCACCCTACTTCACCCTGACCTGCCTCTTCAGGCCTCGGAGGACAGTTGCCACTTGGCATTAAGTCTATGTGACATGAGTACGTGACTGTAGAATTAAGGACATGAGACCCAGCTTGCTATCAAAGAAAAAGAACAGTGATGCCATGACATCTGAGGGGTTCAAAGTAACTGGGATTTGATATGCCCAGGCAGCTTTATTCACTGCGTCCCTCACTCAGGCCTCAGTCAGCCTGGGGTTCATGTGCGTCTAGCCCACTTCTGAGTCCAATGCAACATGCTGTAGGCCCTACCCCTAGGGGACGCTCACAGTAGTACTAGTGGGAAGCATTCATTCAGGGCTGCCTTTTTACTCTGGAAATGTCTGCCTCATAGTCCTTTGGGTTCCCAGCAGCTCACAGGTCAACGATGGCGGACAGCAGGAGAACGTGAGATAACATGACTTCTCTCTAATGACACATGCAGAGAAACACTGGGTAGGATAGAACAACCCAAAAATATTACAAATATAAAGCTGAGCTTAAGAAAGGAAATCTTCAGGGGTCAGAAGTGAAGAGGGAACTGAGGTCAGGGGCAGTGAGCAGGTGCCAATACTGTGGTCCTTCGGCAGTGGGCAACATGGGGTCAGCTCCCCAGCACCCCTGTAATAACCTACCACAAACTGGGGCACTATGGTGGACATGCATTGTCACACTGCTCTAGAGGCCAGAAGTCTGGAGTAGAGGGATCAACAGGACCACAAAACCTCTGAAGCTGCTAGGGAAGAGCTGTCCCACGCCTCTCCTTGGCTTTGGCCGCCCTGGGTCTCCCATAACTTGGGACCCATCACACCAGTTCTCTGTCTCCACACTGCATTCTCTGTGTCTTCACATCCTCTCCCCTCTGTGGGTGTCTGTCCCTGTGTCCGAATTTCCTTTCTGCACAAGGACACTGATCATATTAGATTTCAGCCCATGCTCATGATCTCAATTTTACTTGATATCCTCTGTCAAGATTCTATTTCCAAATAAGGTCACCTTTTAAAATGCTGGGGTTTAGAATTCAACAGACCTGTTTTGAAGGAACACCATCCAGCCCATGGCAGTACGTTTTACGGCAATCCAAGGCTAGGGGCTTAAAAGTTGTATGAAGACTAAATAGCCGGCCTTAGTGTGGATAGGGCTTGAAACAGGATGTCTCCCTCCACACGGGACCTTCAAAAAGCTGCACCCTCTGTTAAAGGGGAGGCAGGAAAAAAAAAAAGTCACAGGCCATTGTGGGGAAAGGAAACAGAAACTCCCTCAGTGGTCTGGATCTATAAGCTTACTTGAGGGGCTCCTGGGTGGCTCAGCAGTTTAAGGATCTGCCTTCGGCTCAGGTTACGATCCTAGAGTCCATCAGGGCTCCCTGCTCAGTGGGGAGTCTGCTTCTCCCTCTCTCTCTCTGCCCCACCCGCTGCCCCCTTCTCTCTCTCTCTCATTTACTCCCTCTCTCTCAAGTAAATATATAAAATCTTTTAAAATTAAATTAAAGAAAAAAGAATTAACTTCTTGCAGGATGGAAGGGGAAACAGGTGAAACAGACATTCTGAAAAGAGAACATATGGATTAAAAAAAATTAAAAACACCCGATTTTCTAGAGTGTCTAGAAATGAAAAACACAGTACAACTGGTGGATGGTCTAAGTAGATTAGACATAGCTTAAGATAAAACATCAAAAGTACATGCCTATGAGTTAAATTTGGAATTATATTTATTTCTCATCATCTGTACCTTTAAAAGGGAGACAAAACAGAAAGTATTTCTGAGGATCCAGAAGTGTCTACAAAGTACAGACTTTCTCCCTAAATGTAATATATAGCCACAGTATCATTATCACATCCAAGACATTGAATAGGAATAGAGTAATATTATGTAATATACAGTCTACATTTATCCATTTTTCCTAAAAATACCCCTAGAGCTCCCCCCCCCTTTCAGGATCTGATCAAAGATGCTACATTCACATTTGGTCACTATATCTCTTTTATCTTCTGTAATTTGTAACTGTTTCCCTCCTTTTTTTTTTCTTACTTCCCTAGCATTGATACACTGAAGAATCCAGGCAATTATCCTGTGAAACATAGCCAAATCTGGATTTCTCTAATACTTCTTCATGGGACTGGACTCAGAATAAACATATCAGTAAGACAACTACAAAGTGAACGAGCAAAGAAACGGTAAAGTTTAGTTAGCAGGTTGGTGTTCGCCGTGCTATCAATAATTAGTAATTTTGAAATTATGGAGTGCGTACTATCACTCAGAAGGGGGGAAATCCATATATCATTAGTGTGATTAGCTTTGCTGTGAACTAGAATTTTCACTGAGAAATGACCAGCCAATGTGGGTTCAAGGAAAGCAGGGAAAACACTTGTGGTATTGGAATTGAGCTGGAGGGATTCATATGAAGTCATGATTTTGTTAAAGACAGACAAGGAAAGAAGTAAAAAAGAAACACTCTATTTTCTAGCTCTGTCTATGGAAATAGCCTAGAAGCAATGGCCATCCAGTAGCAATGACCACATTAAGAACCCAGATCTTGGTTTACAAATGCCATTCTCCACTGCAAAGAACTAGAGATTTTGGGTGAGGTGGCTGATTCCAGCTCTAGGACAAGAGAGGCAAGCTGACCCTGGAACAGCCTACGACAGAAAGCAAGGAAGTCCTTAAGCTCAAGGGGTTCCTAGGAGCCAAACGGGAGACAATCTGAGCATCGAAGAGAATAATGGTAATAACAGATTATAGCATACTGACTAGAAAAGAATCCAGGAGTCTAGGGTAACACATATTTGTCTACATATACACACCAGCTAATGATTGTAGAAGCAACGATGCATTAGAAAAATCACCATTTTGTAAACATTAATGTAAAAATGGACTCAGTCATGGATTGTTTTAAAATCATTGGTTGAAAATCGCTGGAGAAGAGGATATTTACATGATTCCTAAGAACTGTCCTGCAGATTATTCACTAATTACAAAATCCCCAAGGTTATTTCTATAAGGGAGAGACAGGGAAGTTACAGCTTTCACCAGGTGAACAATCTTGACATCATTGATTAATAGACAACTTGACATCTCGGTCCTCTTGACGGGATGCCTCAGGAAGTCCACATCATCGCCGGCGTAATTACTCTGAAGGGAGTTGGGCACTCTATTTGTACCCAAAAGCCAATGTTTTCTGGCGAAACACAGAGGAAGTATGGTGTATCCACAGAATGAAGGTACAAAAGGACCCCCACACCTCTCAGGGGCTGAACTTCAATACTAGGCACCCGGCTTTTCTCTCCCAAGACCCCTCCTATGTGGGAATAATCATCAAACTGATGCTGCTTTCCCTGGAATTTTCCAGTATAATGTGATAGGGGTTCCGATCACTATTATTTAAAGCTGTGGTGCTAGTCGGGCATAAGAACAATTGATTTACCCCCGAAAAAAAGGTCCTGAGCTCCTCTGAGTTTGAATAGCAACTCGAGCCAACCACAGATGGGTGGGGGTACCCCACTTCTGTTCATGCCCCCCCACAGCCAGAAAAAGCAATCTCAGCTTCACCTGAGTCTCAGGGCTTAAGACCGCTGTCTGGTGTCAGAGGACTTCCCTCCCCCATCTCTTCTCGGATCCCAGGGTTATCCTGAATGGTCCCAGGACGTCAGTGACACAAGCGGCCGTAGTCTCTTGCCTCTGTGGTCAAGGTGTCCGAGTGTCGCGCCAGCCCGGGCAGCACTGTCCAGGGACCGCGGGCTTCTATTCAGCCTCTGGGGGGTGGGGGCAGCGAGGGGTTCCATGCCTTTCTGTGTGCCCTTATTTTACCTTTCACAGGATCTTTTTCGGCAGGTTGTAAAATACATCCTCTCTCCCCGGGAGATTCTCTGTGTGCTGCAGTCCATCTAAACAAATATGTATTTACAGCGGGCTCTTTTTTAAAACATGCATTATGTGCCTAATAGACTGAAATGACTCTTTGGGGGAAGCACGGCATAGATCCCGGCAGTTTCTTGCTGTCTGTGGCATTCACCTCTTTTATATGGCTATTTATTTTTCTGCTGGTTTGGATGGTAAGAGGGGCTATGAGGAGGAAAAATCATATGCCCACCTACAAACTGCCATATATAAAACCTAGAGATTGGGCATGCAGTACTAATGATCTCTGAGGAGGATGTGAATTTGAGCTGTGTAGTGAAAAGAGTCAAAAGGAAAAAAAAAAAAGAAAGAAAGACTCTTCATCCTGGTCATGAGTTGCTTTATATGTTTAAAGTTTGGGAGCTATTCCTATATCAGAATGCTCTTGGCTTTTAAGTGAAAGGAAACCCCTCCCCCAATGGGAGAAACCCAATTTTCTCAAATATCAAGAAGCTAGAGACAAGAAGACAGCTCCAGGGCTGGTTAATCCTAAGGTTTAACGATGTTGAGCAGGACTCATGTGGCTCAGTCGATTAAGCAGCTGCCTTTGGTTCAGGTCATGATCCCAGGGTCCTGGGATGGATCCCTGCATCAGGCTCCCTGCTCAATAGTAGTCTGCTTCTCCCTCTCCCTTTGCCCCTCCCCCCTGCTCTTTTTCTCCTTCCCTCTCTTCTCTCTCACTCTTCTCAGAGAAATAAATAAAATCTTTTTAAAAAAGAAATTAACACGATAAACTTTGAAAGATTTATTTCCTAGAAAAAATAATAAACCCATAATATCTTAACATAAATAACATATAGTTATAAAAAATAATGACATTTACCCAAATGAAAAAAATGGTGAGAAGAATGGTATTCTTTTTAATTTCTGTAAAATTTTTAATGCCTGGTTTAATAGAAGGTGGCTGTATTCTCAGGTCTGCTTTTTTTGCCTTCAGTCTATTGTGGTATGTGGTTTGGTTGAAAAGTATAAGAAGAAATCTGGCCTCATAAAGATGTGTGGTTGCAAAAGGGAGGAGTAGTCTAATAATCTCTTCGGATAACCGTGGATATTCTTCTTTGCTACTGTACTAAAACTCAACAAGTTGTAGCTTTTCGAAGATTTGGGGCAATGTGGAGTCGGAAGCCAAGTCAAAGAACTTTTTATATATTCTGTCACACTAACATCTATTGGTTTATCTTGCTCTTTGAATGAATCTTTACATAGGCATGACTTGGTAACATCACACATCGACCATCTGGAAAATACTGGTTCACTCAATGACGTACATCTTCCAATGTTGAGATGTTTTATTACACAAAATTGAAACATTATATTTGTTAGTGTTTCCATCAACCTCATCAGAAAATTCTTAAAATATTGGGAACTGTCAGGCTCATCGTGGCAATAACCATTTCTCTAAAAATTTTGTTTGGTACGAAAGCTTACATTTCATCATTGGCAATGGACACCGTTCACTGTTGTCCTTTATTCATTTTTGAGAAAACATCTGCCAAATGCCCAAGTCTGAAGAACCATGGTTTGTCAAACATTATGTAAAGTGAAAACGGTGTTCCATGAAAAAGACCAGCTATCTCAGCTCACAACTCAAACTACTACCCAAAGACACTTCCTTGGGATATCCATCTCACTGTACTTTGGTAAACAGTGAGACTGATGTATGCCTACTTCCCACCTCCTCAGTCAGCCTAATAAAATGGCATGTACTTAAGAGTTGAGATTTAATAAAAACTGTATTTTTTACTACATTATTAGGGTATCCTCAAGTAAAATAGATTTCTTCTTTCTTTTACTGTGAGTGTATAGCAGTGAAGTGTACAATGTCTACTCGTACAATTTTGTGCCACTGCCTTGATTCCTGCTAAGGCACCAGCCGTTTTATTCATCATTGCTTTTTACCATCAGAGCAAATGTCAGCATTGCAAAAAAAGCAAATTACGTCGAAGTACTATTGTGAAAATAATTTTGACCTAAAGGACTCCCTCAAAATGTCTCAGAGACGGGTTCTGTAGACCATGCTTTGGGGACTATTTGTTTATACCAGCTGGGTTTTTCCTCTGGGGCTGGGATAATTCCATCATTTTTTCTCAAGATTTTAATTATTTATTTGACAGAATGAAAGCCCAAGGAGGGAGAGTGAAAGAGGGAGAAGCAGGCTCTCTGCTGAACAGGGAGCCCGATGTGGGACTTGATCCCAGGACCACGAGATCATAAACTGAGCCAAAGGCAGTCACTTAACCAACTGAGCTACCCAGGCACCCTGGGATAGCTCTATTAAATATTATGTAACATAATTTCACGGGTGGGGGGGCAAGCACACAAACACACACACAAAGAAAAAACATGGTCCCTACCAGCAAGAAAGAAATGGGATACAGCAAATGTGTTTGCCACGAGGCTACTGCATAAAACTCCATATAGCAAATAACCAACAAGGAAAATGTTACCCTTCAAAGTCTTCCTGAAGAAATCTCAGAACCAGCACTGGCAGCACTCTGCCTCGGGTACTTCTGGGAGGATTGGAAGCTGGCTGGAGGGTATGCTAAGGAGATCAAAGTTCTGAATTTAACCAGTCAGACAGACAGTCCTGGGCAAGACGCCATGGACAGAGATGAAAATGTGAAGACAGAATCCCAGCACAAATAGATTTTAAAACTTATGGGGAAGACAAGAAACATTCCTTCATTCACTTACCCACTCAAGAAATGTTTGCTCAACACCATTGAACCAATCCTGGAAACCCTGATATGAATGAGATATGGTCCAGCTGTCAATGGAACTCACTTCATATTCCATATTCCACAAATGGAACTTCATATTAAGGAAATGTACATATTTTTTTGTCTGAGTATTTGTGTAACATCTAGCTAGATTTCCAAGAAGGACTTTGAAGAAAGAGCAGAGATTCGTCATCAATGTGTGCCTGGCATCCAGACAGGAGACTGTGGAGAACTTCCCGAGGAAATGATAGAAATGACCTGGGGAGGGAGTCAGGTGAAGGGTAGGGGGAAAGGATATTAGAAGAGTAGCTGAAAATTGCCAAGGGTCAGAGACTCGGAGTTGAGAAGGAGCTGGATGCTCTCAGGGAGAAAGAAGACAAGCTCCTGAACGTTGGTGAGTGAGGGAGGAGGGCTTGAAATAAAGCTGGAGAGCGAGGCAGACCAGGGTCTTGAAGAACCTTAGTGGTCAGGTGAGGTTTGTCCTCAGGGAAATGCGAAGGCATTAGCATATTTACTCGAAAGTAGCATGATAAGATTTTCATTTAAAAAGATTCACTGGCTTCAGTGTGGAAAATAGCCAGGAGAGAGGAAGAGTAACTATGGGGATATTTTTAGAGGACCGCTGGACTGAGCTCCTCATGAGGAAACAGATCCAAAGAGCATCTTGTACTGCGAGCCTTGTTACCCTGCTGTGCAGGCGGAGGTAGCCACAGCCCTCACTGCAGGGCTCAAAAGACAAGGGAACAGATCATGAGTACCAACCACAGATGGATGAAGATCAGGGAAGCAACACCCGTGGCGAGGGAACTGGGTGGAAACCAACTCCATTGGGCATTCTTTTGAAAAATAAATGTAAATCACACAGAGGAACAAAAGGGGTCAGAATCATTTTCAAAAGAAGGAGGTGATCCTGGAGTCAACAGTTAAAGGAGTTATACAGTAGTCATGAGGCGTAAGAGCTGGAGGAGCCAAGGCAGTAAGTTTTGACCAGTCATTGACCATGAATCATTTTTTTTCTCTCAAGGAATGGTTGATTCTGTGCTGAACCAGGATATGAAAACCAACTGCTAACCTTGTCTCCTGAAATCAGTGTCTTCTGCAGTGTGGACTTCCTCTGGGAATAAAAAGAATATACTTATCCGATTTTGGAAGCACTAACCGGAGTTATTGCTGTTAGAACTTTGTCCCATTGCCAGGAATTTCTATCCCAGTGATTGGAGAAGTTGGAACTCTGCTGGGATTACACTCACTTGTCTGCTCAACAAAGACAGGGAGGCAAATCTTTTACTGAAACTGGGCATATGTTTGGTGACTCTATAGAAAATAATTTTTGACGATCCAGGATGTGATGGTGACTATGGAAAATGCCACAAATAAATCGTAAATGATACCCAGGTAGGTCAGGACTGCAGAAGTTGTCAGTCTGCTGGGATTATGCACAAAGGCTTAACCGTATCGCCATGATGAAATAAACACCTGTAACTAACCCCAGGCAAGCATGAGCTCTCCTCTACAAATTACCTGTTGGCCAGTTAGGGGGCCTCACCTGAGTTGCACTAAGAATGACCACTAGTGCAAATTAATGATTCTGACCTCAGCACCAGCAGCCGTGGTTGTCTCTACTTGAAGAAATGTGGCGTTAAAACACTAGCAGAACAGAATGATTGGGTAGTCGGTCTGGCCCTGGGCTTCCATCAGAGAGTGAGGTGAGCTTGCCGTACTATAGGGAAAACGGGCCACAGACATTCTAGACAAAGCTTTAGACTCACGGATGACCTGACTCATGGAAATCATTAGAGTATCTCAGGCCACAATAAAATGAAGAATAAAATCCATTGCTCATAGCAGGGGGCCCTGCAGAGACCAGGTCTGCTCATTACAAATAAACCATGCAATTTGCTTATATTACGTCTCCAGTGTAGCTTGCTCCAAAACAAAACTCCTGACAGAACGAACGCACTGCGTATAAATCTCAGCACATCCTGCATTATTAGTAAAACTTTTTAAAATTCATAACTGATAAGTCATAAACCCTTTTGATGAATAAGACCCCACATACCAAGTGGTAAAATACTATGAGACCTGGTAAAGGAGTAAACCTGTTGAATAAATCTGCTGTGCAAAAATTTATCTCGATGTTATATATAATGAAACCCTCCTTAAACAAAAACCTGATAAAACAATAAACCTGCTCAGAGATTAAATTTGCTGTACCCCAGGGCCATATTTCTCATCTGTTTTTGGAGCTGCCAGACACCTCAACCTGTTTAACCTCTGTAGTCTTGTTTTTACACTGTGTTTTTGCTGTTCTGTTTCAATCATTTCTATATCTACAAGATGTAAGGGATTTCCTGCAGACACAGCACAGAATATCATTAAGTCACTCCCCATGGCAATGCTAATAGGAGCAAAGTTTATCTTCCCCCCCACTTTGCACCATTACTTTCTCTCCCAGCCACCCCACCATACGCCTCCTTTCATTTTTAAAATTCTCCTCCATATGTTTGGTAAGCTTTCTCTCCTCCATTCAGAAAAGAGTGCTGGCCTCCTGCCTCCTCTCTCACCTACAGGAAAAGACAACAGAGGGAAGGGAAAGCAGGTAGAGAGAGAAAAAGAGGAGAGGCTTTGAAGTGAGGTATGTGGGAAGAAGGGCCCCTGCTGGAAATAACAAAGCAGATGCAGAAACATTCCCTTCACTCTTATCAAATCATCAGAAGACACATTGCCTTGCTCATCACTATCTCTTTCCATAACACCTCCCTCCCTGCACCTGCCACAAAGCCTTGTAAATATGATGGTCTCAATAAATTATAGTTGCATAAATTGATGAGCCACCAAAGGTGTGCAAATCCCACGAAAGAACTGTGAAGTAGTGATGATGATGATGATGATGATGATGGTGGTGGTGCTGGTGGTGGTGGTGATGGAGAGTGGCACTATTTATAGAGACGCTAGAAAAACTAGCTTTGAAGGAACTCTCCAAAGGTGACTTCTAGAAATCTGTTCTAGACCAAGGCAGAAGTGGCTGTTGTTCAGAAATCCAGACCACAGTAGAAGGCTTGCTAGCAGCCACGGACAGACATAGCCCAGTAGCACAGAAAGACCAGCCATGGTCTTTACCTGACCTCTTTTCTCCAAAACCTAAAGCCCAATGTTAAGCAAAGAAGAAGACAAATACACTTCAGAGAGAAAAAAAAAGTTGAGATTGGCTTTAAAAATTGCATTTGGGGCTCTCCTTCTTTGCCAACTCCTATGTATCAGCTGGGAAAGTATTAATAAGCACTTAAACAAAGAAGCATAGACACCATACAAGAGCTGAACTTGATCATAGTACCCTTGGGCAGTTCAAAGCTTATTTCTGCAATTTATCCATTGCAGAACAGATTTCTAGAAGTCACCTTTGGAGAGTTCCTTCAAAGCTGGTTTTGCTAGCCTCTCCATAAATAGGGCCACTCTTCTCCTCCTTCTCCTCCTCCTCCCCCACCCCTCCTCCTCCTCCTCCTCCTTCTTCTTCATCATCTTCATCATCATCATCATCATCATCATCACTACTTCACAATTCTTTTATGGGATTTGCACACCTTTGGTGGCTAATCAATTTATTCTCCTTTAATTTGAGATCATCATATTTTCAAGGCTTTGTGGCAGGTGCAGGAAGTGAGGTGTTACAGAAGGAGATAGTGATGAGTAAGGCAGCCCTGCCTTGTACAAGTTGTCACACCCACTGGGAAAGTAGAATGTGCCCTACACCATGACAAGGACAGTGATCCCAGCACCCAATGCTCGGTTTCTTGATCTTCACTGAAACACCAAAGTTATCATTTCTGGCCTCCTTTTTCTCAGAGGCTGATGATGATATAAAATGCAAATCAATTGGGGAATTGTCTTTCCCGTCTTTGTCATCATATTTCTTTAATAATAGTTTTAATAGCTAAGATGCAATAGTTTATTGAAGTATAAGTCATATACTACAAAATTTATCTTTTTAACATGTACAGTGAAGTGGATTTTAGTATATTCACAGAGTTATACAACTACCACCAACATTTCATTTCAGAACCTTTTCATTAACCAAATAGAACCTCTACACCCACTACTAATTATCCTCCACTCCTCTAGCCCCAGCCCCTGAGGACCATTAATCCATTTTCTGTCTCTATGGATTTGCCTATTCTGAACATTGCATATAAATGGGGTCATACAGTGTGTGGTCTCTGTGACTGGCTTCTTTCACTTAGCATAATGCTTCCAAGATTTACCCATTGGTAGTATTATCAGTACTTCATTCACTTCCTTCTTTTTTTTCTTGCATTTCCGTTGAATAGATATAACACATTTTATTTATGCATTCATTAAGTTATGCATATTTGACTTATTTCCACATTTTGTCCATTAACAACAATGCTGCAGTGAAAATTTGTGTACAAGTTTTCATGTGAACATCTGTATTCATTTATCTTCAATATATACTGAGGGGTAGAATTACTGAGTCATACAGTAACTCTCTTTCAATTTTTGATAAACTGCAACTGTTCTCCCAAGTTGCCATGCCATTTTACAATCCCATCAGGAATGTATGGGATTTGTTTCTCTGCAGCCTTGCAAACACTTTGATTGTCCGTCTCTTTGATTTTAGCCATCCTCATGGGTAGGAAGTGGTCCCTCATCATGGTTTTGATTTGCAATTTCCTAAAGACTAATGGTGTTGAACAGGTTTTGGGGGCCCTTCGTCCATTTTTTGGAAAAATGTCTATTTTAACATTTTCCTCATATTTTAATTGGGTTATTTACCTTTTTTTATTATGAAGTTGTAAGAGTACTCATATATTGTGGCTAGAATACCCTTATGAGATAAATGATGTACAAATACTTTCTCCCATCTTGTGGGCTATCTTTTCAGTTTCTTGATGGTGTCCTTTGAAGTTTTTAACTTAGATGAATTTATCTATTTTTTTTTTAATTTTACTCTTTGTGTTTTCCGTGTCATAGCTAAGAAGGCATGAAGATTTACTCTTGTCTTCTTCTAATAGTTTTATAATTTTAACTCTTATATTTATGACTATAATCCATTTTGAATTAGATTTTGTGGATGGTGAATTGTCTTGGCAATTTTGTCCAGAATTAGTTGACCATAAATCATAAATATAAGGGCTTGGTTCTTGAGTTTCAAGTCTATTATGTTTATCTCTTTAGATATTCTCATGTCAATACCATGGTATATTGATAACCATAGTTCTATTGTTCATTGTAAAACTGAGAAGTATAATGCCTTCAACTTGGTTCTTTTTCAAGACTGCTTTGGCTATTATGCATCCCTTGCATTTCCATGTTAATTTTAAGATCAGCTGCCCAATTTCTTCCAGAAGGCAGCTGGGATTTTGACAAGGACTGCATTAAGTCTATAGATCCATGTAAGAATTTTTGACTAATCTGTTTTTCTATCTTTGCCAATGGGATATCTTTCCACTTGTTTAGATCTACTCTAGTTTCTTTTTTTTTTAAGGGACTCTAGTTTCTTTCAATGATGTTTTTTCAAGTTTTTATTTAAATTCCAGTCAGTTAGTACAGTGTAATATTAGCTTTGGTGTGCCATTTAGTGATTCAATGCTTCCATACAACACCCAGTGCTCATCACAAGTGCACTCCTTATTCTCTGTAATTTGCTTCAGTAATATTTTATAGTTTTAGGGATATAAGTCTCAATTACCTACAAATCTATTCCTAACTATTTCATTTTTTTGTTTCTATTCCAAGGCAAATTGTCTTTTTAATCTAATGTTTTGTTGCTAGCATATAAAAATACGTTTGGTCTTGTATCCTACAGCCTCACTGAAAGCATTTATTTGTTCTAATAGTTTTTTAGGGAATTCCTTGAGATTTCCTATATATAAGATCTTATTATCTGTGAATAGAGAGAGCTCCACTTCTCTTTCCCAACCTGGTTGCCTTTTATTTATTTTTCTTATCTAACCTGTGAGAGTTTCTAGTAAAATTTTGAATAGGAGTGACACAGTGGACATTCTTGTCTAGTTTTTGATCTAAAGAGAAGTCTTTCACCACTATAATGTCACCTTGGTTTCCTTGTAGATATTCTGTCAGATTGACAAAGTTCCATTCTATTCCTAGTTTGTTAACACAAAAGCATGTTAAATGTCAGCATTTTTTTTTAAATTTTATTTGACAGAGAGAGAGAGATCACAATCAGATAGAGAGAGGGGGGAAACAGGCTCCCTGCTGAGCAGAGAGCCTGATGTGGGGCTCGATCCCAGGATCCTGAGATCATGACCTGAGCTGAAGGCAGAGGCTTAACCCACTGAGCCACCCAGGTGCCCCAAATGTCAGCATTTTTAAAACAATTTTCCTGAATCTGTTGAAATGATCATGATCAGCTTTACCCTGTTAATATGTTGTATTACACTGATTAACTTTCCGATGTCAAACCAACCTTGCATTCCTGGGATAAATCATACTTATAACATATAGTCCTTTATACATATTTAGTCATATATATGTTTAAATCTATAAATCTATAATATATATTATGTATGAAATAAATCAATATCAATATAAATATAATATAAATACAGTATATGTAAACATATAATGTAGTACATATTAGTATATATTATATATGATGTATTAAATATATAATAAACATATATGATTTGTTTTATATAGTTTTGTTGTGTTTATTTTTTGTTTATGTATTTTTCATTTTGTTTATATATTGTTTTGTTCATTTTTGTTTTGTTTTGTCTGTAGTTATGTATATATGGCTGGATTTGGTTTGTTAGTATTTTGTTGAGGAATTTTTATTTCTATTCATAAGGATTGGTATTCATTGAACATTTGGTAGAATCAGCCACTGAAGACAACTGGGCCTGTGGAATGCTGTTTTAAATTGCCAATTCAATCTTTTTTGCTCATTACATGTCTATTCAGATTATTTGTTTCTTCTTGAGTCAGTTTTGGTTATTTATGTCTTTCTAGAAATGTTTTTCCTTTCATCTAAGTTATCTAACTTGCTGGCATGCAGTTGATCAAAGTAATCCGTTTTATTTCTATAGGATCCATAGTGATCCCCCCTCTTTCATCCTGATTATAATAATTTGAGTCATCTCTGTTGCTATTGTTCTTGCTCTTGGTGAGTTTAGCCAAAAGTTTGTCAATCTGTTGATCTTTCCAAAAAACTAATTTTTGGTTTCATTGATTTTGTTAAATATCTTCTTTAATTATTCCAATTATTTATGCTCTAATCTTTATGGGGCATAGTTTCCCATTTCTTTGCATGTCTCTTTTGTTGTTAAAAACTGGACATTTTATTTTATTTTATTTTATTTTTAAAGATTTTGTTTATTTATTTGACAGAGATCACAAGTAGGCAGAGAGGCAGGCAGAGAGAAGAGGAGGAAGCAGGCTCCCTGCTGAGCAGAGAGCCCGATGCGGAGCTCGATCCCAGGACCCTGGGATCATGACCTGAGCTGAAGTCAAGGCTTTAACCCACTGAGCCACCCAGGTGCCCCAAAACTGAACAATTTAAAGATTATAATATGGCAATTCTGGATATCAGAGTCTCCCCTTCCCTTTGTTGTTTCCATTGCTTATCATAGCAATTATTTTTGTTGGTATAGTGACTTTCCTGAATTAGTCCTGTAAAGTTTGTTTTTGTTATGTGCAGCCACTGAAGTCTCTGCTTGGTTAGCTTCATTGTCAGCTGATAATTGAACAGAGATTCCCTTATATGCCTTGATCCAGGTGCGCTCCACCCTCTGCTGAAACACTCTAATGTGGAGTCACTACTTCAATGCTCCAGTGCTTTATGACTCTGCCTTAACTTCCACATCCTGATTGTGCAGAGCCTTGAGGATGGCCAGAGGTGAGAGACTGGGGTTTTCTTAAGTCTTTCCTCCTAGTGCTATAGCCTGGGAATATGCATAGTTTTGTGCATATACATGGTCCTCCAAATCCCCAGGAATATGTCAGTCCTTCCCATAGTCATCTAATTCTCAGATTTTTAAGTTTTTGACCAGTGTCTCATTTGTCCTAACCCGTATCACTGTCTCAGACCACTGCAGTGTTAAATATTTTCTGCTGATTGTTTTTGACAAACACCCTGGCAGTAGGACTCTTCCCACTAAAGGAGCTTTAGGTCAGATAAAGACAAGCCCCGTGAATGAGGCTTTCCTGGGGATCTGCCAAACAGGTAAAATAATGACAATTCAAGGGTAGGGGGAAATCAGGAGGGGTTTCAAATCCATTCTGTCCCCTATAGTGGCTGCTATACTGTTGGTTTCCACAAGAGAGGACATGGAGCAAGTTAACATGCTTTCATTTTTGTTACTTAGACTTAACTGTTTTTCTCAAGAATAAATGTTCTTCAGATCATTGGAGGTTTGGGGTTAATTTATGGAGTTCCAGAAGAAATTGATTTCAATACCGTTTTGCCAATATTCTCATGGCTTTTACGGAAGAGCAGATTTCCACCATTCTGGCTGACCTTCCATCATGCTTATTTTGCCTTCTTCCCCCCCCCCCCCCTTCCTTGTGCTCACTCCAAACCAGTCACGAAATGGAACCATAAGCATCTCAATCAGATGGTCTCTGAGAGTGGAAAGATTTTCTACATGCCAGTATGAAATTTCCTTCCCAACCTCTGAGATGGGGTGTCTTGAAATTTCCTGGAGCCACCTATAGGGAGGTCAGGTCTGAAATCCTTAACTTAAGATAAAATGATGGCAACCAAGTGAAGGTAATTGATGTTTGATGAAAAAATGCAGCTTGGACAAATTTACACAAACGGGAAAACTGTTTTTAAAGATAAGGGACAATACCAGGAAGGATGTGATACCTGAGGGGCATTTTGATCTGTGACATGTAAGAAGGTTGTTGATAAGAAATACATATTGAAATGTAATGTTAAAATTATCAAGAACAATTAACCATAATTTTGTCTCGAATTCTCCAAAGCAATCAGGAAATGAGCCAGCCCCAAGAGCAGCACATGGACCTTGCCCCCTCGTTCACCGGTAGCTCTTCTCAGGCCCACTCTACGGTTCACCTTACGTCTGTTTTTATTTTCTTCCCAAACAGCAACTGGCCTCGGCTCAGATGCCGTGATCTACTATCTCACAGCCATTTTTCTGAACATAAGCAGCCTGCATTTAAAACTCTCCAGCTCATCTGTCTTCATTTGAAGACCGAGTTAAAAAATGAAATTAATGATTGCTATCAGGGGGAAGACGAGAAGCGTCTTTGGTGAAAAGTAGATCTGACACGTTTGGCCAAGGCTGACATCTTTCACCGGCTGGAAATGGCTGGATGTACTTGCAAACATTATTAAAAATAATAACTTAATGTTTCCTTCCTGTGACTCGCTAGCATTAGCAAGGTAGTTCCAATTAGTATTTCCCGAGCGAGGTGGGCCTCTGACTTCATTTCATTTAAAAGGGGATTTGTTTTCTAATTCTTACTTCTGCTGTTGTCAATAACAGACTGGAGCCGAATGACGGCTGCCTTCCCCCCCACCCCCCGCCCCCATCACTTACATTTTGCAAAACCACGGTGAAAGACTATGCATCTTTGATTTTATTTGTTTTAGCTGTGCTTGTTCAGTGAGAGAGAAGACACATTTACATCCCTGTGATCTGGATGGAGTTGCATGGAGTTTAAAAATACAAGTAAATCACATCAAGAGACTAAATCATTTTGTAGGATTTTTAGAGTGAAGGCAAATAATTCAATGATACAATAGTACGAATGGCTTGGAATAGAATGCTTTTCCTTGGAAAACTTCCCCTTGAGTCCCCCTCCGTCCGTGGGCAGTGTGGCTACAAGGAAGGAGGAAAGGGAGCGAGGAGGCCGGGTGCAGGGAAGGGCAGGAGGGCACCGCCATCGCCCAGCTGCCTCTCCTCTGGGTGGTTTTCCGTGCTTATTGCATCTGCCTTCCATTCTAGTGAGCATCTCTTTAATAGACTCATCTTGCTTTATTAAAGTCAAAAACATGTTTTTAAATGCTAAGTGAGACACGCATTATTGCAAATGCAAAGCTGCAAAATGTGTTTGGCAGCCTCAAGGTAATAATTTCTTCCAATTTCAACACAAAGTTGGTGAATATTTCAATTGATTATGTTGGGTGATCCAGTAGTCATTTAATCATATTAACATATAACTTGCATATTCAACATAATCTCACTTGCTGGCTTATCTTACACCCCAGAAAGCCTCACAAGGCAACAGGCGCGCGCGCGCGCGCACACACACACATCCTTGCATGTGCATGCACACACACACACACACACACACACACACACTCATTTCCTGTGGTAGGCTTTTAACCAAAGTTCTATTTAATGTCTAAACGGTGCCAATGACTGCCTGTGTGAACTGATGTAACAGAACTTTTTAATAGCATAACAGAGCAAATCATTATGCACAAGATAGGAGGTATTATTTACAACATTAATTAAGTCCAGGGGTAAAAAAGAACCATATAAATCTACTTCATTTTATTTTAAGTGGTTTTGCTTGGCAACCCGTGTCTTGTCCTTCTCCTTACTTTGAAATTCAAGTGATGTGTGGAAGGCTGAACTTTTTCACTTTGTTATGTGCTGTGGGGTGCTTGGAGTCTGTTTGCTTTTTATAACACAACGAAATGCTCTAGTTGCCAGGAGTTGCCATGAATCACAGGAAGCAAAGTACCTAGAGCTGAAATCCCACCTAATCAGGAAGGAGGCTTTCCTTTGCGTGATAGAAGTGGAGTCCGTATGCTCTGGGACCCGAGAAGGAGAGGGGTCTGGCATGGTGGTTTGTCATTTGGAAGGAAAGGGCTTTCCATCCCAGAAGAGTCCCCCAAACACAGCTTCCATTGTACCCTGCAAAATGCACCTAACCGTCTGGGGTACCCACTTTGTGCCCAAGTTCAACTGGTAAATGGCAGAAGCCTGTCAACATCTAGTTTACCTTGTTTTCTTAGCCATTTGTGACACAGGATGACGGAGGATTCTGAGGGACGAAAGGAAATGCTCCATTTTATTCCATCTCTGACACCATTCACACATTTCATCCGGTATTCGATGCTGGACCAAGATTCGCATTGTGCATCACTGGTTGACATGAAAGCACACAGCACAGGTGCCCTGCACATTCCATCAGACAGGTGCTGGAGTCACGGGAGCAGAAATGGACACGAGAGGGATGGCAAGGTCCCTTATAAATGGAATGGGGACAACTGGAAAGAGATGAGAGTGAGCAGAACAGAAAGGGAGACAATCGTGTCTTGTCTGGAATAAAAATGCAATCCAGCATGCCCCTTGGCTGGTCTCCTTCTGACCACAAACTCTTCCTGGGGGAGGAGTAGCAAGAATATCCACCAGTTGCCTCCTGCCAATGGGGTCTTACAGGAAGGATTCTGGTAGGTCTGACATTGAGGTGGACAGCTAACTCCTGGTGCCCAGCCTCGGCTCCCAGGAAACCAGATTCATCTGAAGTCCAGAAAGTCACAAAATGACATAACCAAAGAAAGAACAAGGGCAACGCTTTACTTCTTGGTCTTTGTTAGAAGGCTAACAAGACATAGGGGGAGGGGAAAATCTTGAGCAGCCCAAACATGCCGGTTACCCATAGCTTCAGAGCATCCAGACAATTTCTTAGCCAGCCAAACCACAATTAAAGCAGGTACCATCCTATCACCAGAAACTTGGGAGGCTCCATTGGAATATATGTCTCCAGAATTAATACAATGCCACACAACTCATACAAAGCGGGCCCAATTTTGTGACTCATATCTGGTCCAAATTCTGATTTTGAATATCCTGTATCCCTGAGGGGCCTTCTTGCCAAACTGTGCAGGAGCCAAGAAGTCCCCTTGATCAGTGCGGGCTGGAAGGCAGGGCAGGGACGGTTCCGTGGGCAGAAGGAGAGAAATTAAGAACTCTATAGGCCTGAAGTTCCAGGCAGACAGAAGGCGACAGAGAAGAGACTGCATGAGAACACGTCTTGCTGTACCTGGTGATTTGTTGGGTATCTTAGTGTTTGTTCTGTGACAAGTTGGACTTTGGTACAAGGTCAGCTCCTGAATCTTGATTGTGTTTTTTTCCCCCTTGAGCCAAGAGACATTGATCTGTACATCTAGTTTACCTTGTTTTCTTAGCCATTTGTGACACAGTACAACAGTTCCCATCGAAAAAAGTGTCATGTAAATAAATTACAACTTAGGACGTATACATTAAATAATTTTATAAATGAACTTTAAAAATGAAGGAATAAAAAATGCCGGGCCTGGCTTGTAGAGCAATAGTGATTATTCTGATCATGTTGTCATGTGTAATGAAGCACAGGCCCATCATTAATCAAAAGAACCAATCAGATAACTAATTTAGGCAATATTCTTTACCACAGGACATGTCGGTCAGTAAAAATGCATTAAAATAGCAAAAGATCAATAGCAGACACTAGGGACTGTGTTTACAAACCGGTCTTAAACTTTAGGGTATTAAATTCTCAGTCATACTGGGTATCTGTTTGGTAAAGATAAAGGAAAACTTCAGAGAAATGAAAGTTTTTTTAAAGTTAATAGTGCAGTCATAATGTATACTGTAATAAATGTACAGAATGTTGCATTATTTTGTGACGAATGGCAAAAGTGTCCCCAGCTCCCTTCAGGAGCGTTATCAAGACTCAAAAAAAAGGACATGGAATGAGCAGGGATTGACAAATGGGTCCAAAGATGGCAGTGGGAGGTAGGCAGGTCTTGGGTGTTTAAAGACAATTTATGTTTCGAGCAGCTGGAGACAGAGCGCGTTGGCCAGACCCAGCAAGTGGTGGGGAATATCGTCTCTGTGGCGTCTCAGCTGCCCTGCACTTGACATGACCGTTATCCCTCTGGAAGGTGGACTCAGCCTCCCTGCAACATGTCCCCTTGCCAGAGCCTCAACTCGATCACTTTTCTAATGAAAACGTTCACTCATCCTTCCATCTCAAAAGGTCCAAGGTATTTACATCCTTTTTCTCTCCTAATGATTAAATGCATTATTTAAAAAAAAAAAAAAAATCCTGATTCTGATTTTCCAAAGCTAGCAGACCTGCTGAAGAAATTCTCTAATGCAGCAGAGAACAGAGGTGGCGATCACATCGTGGGACAGGGGCTGGAGGAAGCGCCCTTCCTCGGCTGAGACCAGCTCTCAGTGGGTGTCACTGCATCAGCCTAAAGGCCAGCAGAAAAACACGGGCACTTCCTCAGTCCTGCAAGTCTGATGTCTTGGTGCCTTTAGTTTGTGAGTCAAAGAAAGGAAGGGCTTATGGGCACCTGGATTGCTCAGTCAGTTAAATGTCTGACTCTCGGTTTCGGCTCCGGTCATGATCTCAGGGTCCTGAGGCGGAGCCCCACATCAGGCTCTGCACTCAGCATGGAGTCTGCTTGTCCCTGTCCCTCTGTTTCTTCCCCCACACACTCTCTCTCTTTCTCATATAAATAAAGTCTTAAAAGAAAAAAAATAAAAAATAAATAAAGCAAGGAAGGGCTTAGAGGAGGGAAAGTTTCTGGGGTGTCTCTCTCCTATGACAGTCACTGGCAATGTGACCTGTACTGAGCCCAGTCTTGGCTTCCGGAATCCTGAACACCCATCCTTGTCCTCCTCTCTGGTCACTCCCTCTATCTCAGGATGCATGGGTAGCCCTTCATCTTCTCAACAGCCCAAACAATCTCCAGATGTTGACGTGCAAGGGCACGCCACTGGACACAACCTAAGTACCCACTGATGGGGGAAGTGTTATGTAAACCACGACACATTAATTATATGGAACGCCAAGGAGATACTGAAAGAACCAACTTAAATCTCTATATATTGACAGGTAAAGACCTCTGAGACATACATTAAGTGAAAATAAAAAAAAAAATCATTGCGGGGAACGATGCCATTTAAGTATGACATATTCTGTATATACATGTAAATGGATGTAATGCATTTTTAAAGGTCTGGAAGAGATATATACAATACTGGGTCTGAGGAATAAGTTGGGGGATAGGACAGGATTTAGGGGTGGTCAAATGGGAGGCACATTTTATCTTTTTTGATAAGCGTTTTGAAAATGAATGATGTCTCCTGTAATAAAAAACTAAAAAATCGTTTTAAATAAGCATTAGCATACCATCGGGTTTACTCCTTCCCCACTTCCTCCTCACTATACCCTACAGAGGAGCCATATCCAGAGGTGACTTCAGCCAGTTCAAAGACTTAAATCTCATCTTTTTGGAAATGTCTCTAGATCTGCAGATCAGACCATCCTTCCGCACTCCAGATGTGTTTCTATAGCTACCTATTCGGATTCTCTACCAAAAGTATCATTGTCAGCTTCACAAATCTGCTCTGACCAACTGGAACACTAATTCTCCCCCCAAGCCTATCCCTTGTCAAGTTTTTCCCATCTCAATCAATGACATTATCATCCACCCTCTTGGTCAAGCGGAAAACTTAGAAGAAAACTTAGAAGTCTACTCGATTCCCCTCATACACCACACCTAGTCTAGTCAATCAAGTTGCTGCTCTGCGTATCTCCAAAGTTGGTCTTTTCTCTCTGAATCCTTCACTGTCATGCTGAGTCAAGCCACCACAATCTCTCCCTGACCTACTGCCATGAGCTACTGTCGATTTCTCTGAATTTTCTCTTGCACCATCCTCTCGGTTCTCCAGCCAAATATCAGAGCAACTTTTTCCAGCTTAAGTGGGACCAGCCACCTCCCCAGATACACACTCCTCACTTAACCTTGCTTGTCCTTCTAGAGATGGGCAGATAGAGGGGAAGATATTCTGGTGGCCTGAATGCTCCTCAGAAGAGCCCAACCATGGTAAGCCCCTAGCTCAGCCTCCTTTCCTGGAGCATTTCTTTTCCTACTGGGTAAAAGGAATGAAGAAGGGAAACCAGATACAGCTTCAGCATTTTCAAGGACAACATTGGGTAAGGCTTTCTGTTGCCTAGAGAAGTGCCTGAGAATGCCCTCAGCATCACTACAGGCATCAGACAATGCACAGTTCAAGCCGGATCTCTGGCTGGAGATCCAAGCTCAGCTCCACACGGCCAGAGAGCTGCCCAGAGTGGTGGGACAAGCCCATCCATCCAAGTAAAACCCACGAGGCCCTCCCTGTTCATTCTGGGACTGCAGGTGGTGCTAGGGGAAATCCATGAGGAAAAATGGAGAATCACACTGTGCGGAATTTTGAAACTATTATTTCTTGGAGTCCTTATCTGGAACAATATACAAAATGAGATAGGAAGAGACCAAACTTGAGCTGGATTGTCAAGGATGACCTATCTGGATAATTTGACTTGGTTTTAAGAATTACAATTCTAGCTCAGGTTTTTATTGTTGTTGTTGTTTGTTGTTTGTTGTTTTTGTTTTTGTTTTTTGGAGAAGAATTGAGAAGCCAATTCCTGAAAAGAGATCAGGTGAGGCGTTCTACAAAAATAATACGGCAATTTATGTCGAATTAACTGCAAATATATTTCATCACAGGATTGTTGTGAATGCTTTTGGGAGGAAAATGTATGAAACTTTATGGAGGTAAGAAGTAAGGATTTGGACATTTGAAATTCTAATAGTAAAATGTGCATGGGCACTACCGTGTCACTCTACTTCTTATTTAAGGAGCTGCAGGTATTGATATTGGGCTATATATGTTATACAAGCTCCAAATGAAAATAAAGATAATTGAAACAAGAAAAAAAAAATCACATTACTTAACACTCTGGATAGCCAACATACATGGAAAACCAAATATTGTGATTTCTGATGCGCCAGCCAGATCCCACGCATCCTTCAGCCAGCAGTGGTTACACCACATGAAATGTGTGAAAGGATGCACCAGAGACCCACCAAAAGCCCACAGCGCAGAATCTCTTAGATAGCCAGAAGTCATTTATTAATAAAGCTATTGACATGTTTTAATATTTATAGTTATTTACCTTGCAAAGGAACTGAATCAGGGAGTACAGAGATCAAGTCACTCGGGAGAAGAAGTATTTACCTAGGCTAATAGCTTCCCTTTGGAGAGCAGGGAAAGAAGAGCAGGGGCTGAGGAGCCCCAGAAGCCCTTTTCAAGGACTCTGGCGGGAACACCCTGGGAGGAGGTGTATGCACAGCCCTCCAGCAACAATGACGTCTGTTCCCTGGGCCACTCTCTGCTCCTGTCCTGCCTCATGATAGTGGCCCGCAGGAAAGGGAGACAGAGTGCCACCCTGAAGCTCTTTATCTCCCAGATTCTGCATAGCTGTGATTGACAGTTGGAGTCTAGGTCCTAATTGTGCTCCTTCTTCCACATGTGGTCCACGTTATCTTCTTCAAAGACCACCATCAACAAGGAAGGCTGAGGAGAGAATGACTAAGAGCTCAAGCTAGAGGAGAAACACAGGGACTTCTGGGGAGAGGTGAGGACAGAGAGCACTGAGGGTCTTTGGGAACAGAAAGGGACCTACGATGGATAGACAGTGGCCCCATGACGTTCTGTGAGGGTCCACTTCTGTAGCCTCTGGTTCAGTCAAGTTAAGCTAAGTTATACTTCAGTAACAACAACAGAATCAAATCTATTTCTGGCCCCCAGGATATATTCCTGCACACGGGTGGACACTCCACTCATGGAATTCACTAAGAACCTTGGCGAAGGACCCTCCATCTCCATGTGGGTTTCCGTGAGTGTCACGGCACAACAGGAGTGAATCTGAAATAACTCCTAATGGAAACACAATGCTCAGGCCACAGGCACATGGCCACCCCAAAATTCAAAGAACAGAACGCTGGTCCCTGGAACCCAGCAGAACAAAACGGGGGCTTCCCCAAGCAGGAGAAATGTCTGTCACAGCTCCACCGACAGAGCTCAAGGACGATTTTGATCAAGTCTAAAAGTGACCCTGAATTTCTGCCATCCTCTGGACTCGAAATCATTAGAAACCCTCTGCTTCAATCTAAAGGAAAGCAGGGATAGACATCCTCTAGGCCTCTGGCCATGGCCTGGACAACAGGGAGACCATCTTGTTGCAGTTCCGGCAAGTCTCCCTTCCACAACAAAATGGCACAGGACCGTGCTGGCGGGTTAGCACCGTTTTTTCTGAAGGCCTATGTTAGTCAAATTGCTATGATACCTTAGCACCTTAAGTCGACCAGTCAACTATGACAGAATATCAAGGAGTGTTGGGGCCCAGCCAAGGCTGTGTTTGTAATGCAGCCATCGCTACACCGCCCCTCTGTCCCGTTTTGTGGTTCTTCCCTAGCAGAGCTCAGCTCTACTTCGAAGGCAGAGAAACACCAACACTTGGGTTCTTCCGGTTTAAGAGCCTTTCCAGAGAGACTAGAGCATCAAAGGGCCCCAGGAGCAGCAGGCAGTGCAAGAAAATGACCAAATCTTGAGCTCTGGAGTTGAAACTGGTGTGACAGTCCAGTCACAACACAAGTAGGAGGAGTAGAGCAAATGGGTCAGGAAGTTTTAAGAGCTGCAGGGGAAGGAGTATGTGTCTGTAAGAACTGGTCACCAAGGAGTGGGAGGAAGAAGTGGACGCTGATGCTTAGGTGGCAAGGAATTAAAGGCCCATGTATTGAACTGAGCATCCACAGAGAACAGCTGTTTCACGCTAATCCTGGGAAAACCCAGGGTGACAAGGACAGCTGAGAGCCAAAAGCTGAAGTCTACAATGACAGAGGGAGTAGAGACGGGGATCAGGGTGATAGTGCTGGAAGGCTGAGCCCTCAGTGGAACAGGTTTCTACTTTGGTTTTATACACAAGGGCATGGGGTTGCAGTTTTCTGGAAGTGGCAGTGACCAGCGAGGTCTCCTTATCTCCCAAAGCTGAGATTTATAGGATATGAAAGCACTGAGAAGGGCTGCATGGGAAGATCCTGGGGCTCCATGAAGATCCTGGTGTCAGTCCTCAGGAAAAGCTTCAGCGGCTCAAAGAGAGAGTCTGGTCTGTGCAGATGACACCCTGGAAAAGGTCTTGCTAACCACTGAGCCCACTGATCGATTATTCTGGGAGGTTGGCATGACCAAAAACTGCATGAAACTGCAGGATGAAATCCCGGGAGAGGATTCGGAAGCCGATGTGTCGGAAGTATTTATCTAAATACAGATTTTTGCTTGTGTTTGGAGGTGTCCTGCTTTAGGACAGTGAACGGGCTCAAAGCAGAAGCAGCCTAGAGACCACCTCTTTCCCGACACTCACGAAGACCGAAGACCTTTGTCCAGTTTATGTTGGGGGAGGGGGAGGGGATGTGAGAAGACATGGATGTCTGAACAATAAGAAAGACAGACAGAAAAGTATGGCAATTTCCCCAAATCTAGGGAAGGTTGACCCAAAGTCTGTTCTCCCAAAACAGCCCCTCCAAGAATCCCAAAGGTCCCCGTGGAGGGTAGAGCAGGGGTGCTGTCTTACGAAGTCAGGCAAAGAGCACATCAGCACAAATCAGGGAGGACCAGAGACAGGCTGGATGTCTCCAAATGCCCTTGCTATGTCAGTATTTAGGACAGGGCACAGGAGCTCTTCCCCTCCTGTGGGTCTACGGGACATGAAGCTTGGAGATCGCTGTTAAGTCTTGGTGCAGTCCTCCCACCTTCTGAGCAAATCAAGAGACCAGAAAAGTCCACTCCACCCCCTTCTCACTGACTGAAATCACCAAGGTCTGTGAATTCGTCTCCACGAGCACCATCTCATTTCTGCTCTGGGGATGAAAAAGCTAGCCACGTGTCTAGGCTCAGGAACACAAGCCCTCGGTACTGTGTCATATTTGGATTATCGCTGGAAAATTGGACCTTACGTCCCTAGGTATTTCTCACCCCCATTTTCCCAGCCCACCCGGTGGGTGAAAGGCACATGGCCTTTGAGTGCATGTCTCCTTCCCTCCCATCTTGCCACCTTCTACCGTACCACTCAAGTCCTTCTCTGCAGCCTTCCAGCCAGAGCAGAAAGGCTGTAGAAATGAGCAGATCAGATTCTCCCCCTCCCCACCCCTCTGTTCACTGGACAGCTAAGGTCTTCAGCTCTAGCTCGAAATCCCTCTTGGTTAAAAGTGTTTCCACACAGGTACATATTGTCACATCAAGGAGCATATACACCCCAGGAAGGAAGTGTTCACACTCTGCACTGTGAGCTTGTGGCCTTAAGGTTTAAGGCTCTCAACCAATATTGGTTTTTGTCGGAAAGGCCCAATGACCAAAGATGACAGCAAATCGGAGGCAAGCGTGGCCAGTGATGGTGGAGGGGTCTGGGCTCTGGCAGGCACAGAGCAGCGCTCACACCAGCAGCAATGAACAGCCGCGTCTCTATCGTCCACAGCGCATTTGCCTTCCTGGTTCGCTAACATCGAAAGAAGGAGCATTTTTTAAAAGTTTAACAGTTGGGTTGGAGGCCAGGGTCCTGAGAAATACACTGGGCTTGCCAGGCACGGTCTCAAAGAAATCGTTTGTAAAAACTGTCGCCTGACCTCATTCATGGGGTCATGAATTTTGCTATGTATGTTGAAACCAAAGCAGTGAATATCTCTCTTTCTAACCAGACACAACGTGTCTATATATTTTTTTTTTTCAAAAAAATGTAGAAGCCTACTTCTATTGGATGTAATTCAATTACTTTTTTTTTCTATCCCATAAAAAAATAGCTCATTCAAATCAAACCAAGACTCCTTTCCATTTTTGGCCTGTTGACAGCATCTTTTGTACCCAGCTAAGCAGTCTTTGCAGTATTTGGCACGGCTCCTGCTCTGAGGGCAGGATTTAGAACAGATGCCGACTTTCCCGAGTCGGGACGCTACCGAGTTCTCTGCTGATTACTAGGCTGCATAATTAGATGTGACAGCCCAGAGATTCCTGGCCACAAACCACTCCTAATGGGGGAAGCCGCTCTGCTTCTCTTGGAAGGCACGCCTCTGCAGAAGTGCCACACGTTGGGAGTTCCTCTGTTAACCCCATAACTCCTCCAGTGTACATGGCCAGAAATCTGGGGACTCAGGGAAGCCAGCCCAGGTTGGTAGCCTGAAGCTGCTAAGGACAGGGACTCAGCATCCATTGGTGTGACCTGGTGACATGTCTTCTTGAGAACCCATGTTTGCTGCTCTGAGCTCGGTGAAATAGAGGAGCGCAATTCACAGAGCTGTGTTCTCTGGCCATCTGAGACCACCCTCAGCTGGCAGGTCCAGGACCAAGGCTCTGCTCTCCCCCGCTCAGGGAGCATAACTCTGTTCCTTGGACACAGACAACCTTGACCACAGCCAATGTCCCCTCCATGGGTCCCACTAGGTACAAAGCCAGCCAAGGTAGAGAAGAAGGCTCCAGACAGGAGCCTCATGGTGCAGATAGGCTGGGCGAGTCTGAGTTTGTAGCTTTACAGCAGCTGCAATCAAAATTGCCCATTGAACCTCAAGCCACGTGCAAGCCCCACTATGTCAGCCCTGGTGTGGGGGGGGGGGGTGGGCAGCGGGCTCAGGGGACTGGAGTGAAGCCACAGGTTTCCACCCCTGCCAGGAGCTCCCCAGAGCCAAACAGGGAAAAAGGACTATCCAAGGGCAACCATTACATACCACATGTGTCTCTCCTTAAAGCACAAAGACAAACTCCTTTTGAAAAATAGCAGGTGCTACAGAGCTAGCTACTTCTTTATCCAGAAATTTCAAGGCGGGGAGAAAAGCCTCTGTCGATAGGATCACCCAAACAGTCACTGGGCTGCGGGGTGAGATGCTCAGAATGGCAAGTATTTGCTGCCTCTTGATACCAAATTGCAAAGAGAGATCATTTTCCACAGGACCCAACAGTGTCCCTTTACCTGTCCTGTTGAGCACAGGTTCTCTTCCCGTCCCAAGCTCTGCTGGGGAGATGAGCAAGTCAGGACATGGCTGTGGGGCGGGGGGCGGGGAGGGTGTCCTCCAGAGCCCTTTCCTCCCCAGGGAACCCAGGGAGCCTCCAAACAACCATACTGCATTGCCTTGTTAGAGCAAGCATGCTTCCTTTTAAAATCAAAGAGTAATAAAATACCTAATTAGTAAACGTGCAGCGGCATTATTTTTATTCATCTATACATTTCTAATTAAAATTATGCCATTCTTAAAAATTGCAACATAATACACTCAGGCCTTTCATTTCGTATGCAAAGTGTTTGAAAGTCTGCAGTCCCCTTGAGGTGGTAATTTCAAAAGGAAGGGTGAGCCAACAAAAGAAAAAAAAAAGTGAAGCCATAAGTAATTTCTTTTAAGAAAACGTATAGGGTACACTAATTTGAAAGAAAAGCGATTTTGAAATATAAAAGGAAATCTAGAAAAACGAAGCATTCAGCCTTTTTATTGCACAGTGTTGCCAATAATATTGTATATGTGATTAAAGATTCTTTCCGCGGCTGCTTAAGCCAATAGAAATTGAACTTGCTGGAGTGCATCCTCCCTCCCACAACCCTGCCTTGAAGATCTCCGAGGGGGTGGGAAGACCTCATTGTTATTGGGATTCAAATGGCATCGCCATTAAAGTGGTGACTACAAAGGAAATATTTAAGAGCTTCAGGGTCGGCTTGCATATTGAAGGTTGTAGGTCTCCAAACAGTGCATCACAAAAGAAAAGTTGAAGGAGTCTGAGCTCTGTGCTCCAGCTGCCCCAGGAATGGAGGATCCAGGAGAACAGATGTTTTCTGCAAGTCACTGCCTTCATCCCACGCATGGTTTATACGATATTCAAATTCTGCTTGGCGCCCATCCTGAAGCTTTTATTTCCCCCTCTCTCCTGTAACAGTTGTAGGAAAATTGGCCTGTTATCTCAAAGCAGTAAAGGCAGCAGCGGTTTCTGAGTGTGCCCTCAGCCTGGATCTCGGGGCCAGAGCCCGTGGCCCTGGCTTTCTGCATAAAGCTTCCTAACTCTGGAGCCTAGGGAAAATGCATTTGCCTGAGTGAGCCCTGGATCCAGGGAGGCAAGGGGAATGCACACCTTTTGGCTTTGATCAGCGCGGCTGGGGGTCTGCCCCTGAAGCTTTCCCCCTGGACATGACTTTGCAAGGAACTTCTTCAACTTGAAACTTTCATTGAACTCCTCTGGATGACGTTAGCTATCATATGGTTTTGATAATATAAAGCAATATGCTAATGTTTAGGCCAGTAAATGCTGTGTTGGAAACTGAGCTGGCAGGAACAGGTGACCTCCGTATAGCTTGCCGGGACTCTGTCCAGCTTTGGCGGACTGACTGCAATGTTCCCAGGTCAGGCCAGGCAGCCTGGGGCACCAAAGACCAAGGCCTTATAGAGGCTGAGATCCATCTGGGGAGGGGGTGGTGGGGAGGGCAGTTCCTTCACGTGCTAGCCGGATGAGACTGGAATAGACGCTCTCAGCTCCGGCTGGAAGGGCTGTGCACCTCCTGTTATCACCCAGAGCACACATGTGTGCTCCGGACCCCATGTATGACCACACATGTGCCTGTGCACAGAAAGCACACAGCACACAAAATTTAATAACCCTGCTCTAGCTACAAATTAATTCAAATCTTGTACTCACATTAAAAATGAACTCTATTTTATGTTGATCATTAACTAAGAATATTTCACACTGGAGATTTGTCATATTAAGGAGAATTGAAACCACTTATATCAATTAAATGTACAGCATTATACTTAATCTCAGCAGAGATTACCAAAATACTCTAAGCATGATTTTACAGAAATGTAAAATATAAATTAGACAGGGGAATATTGGCCTCCACACACGCACGCCCCCCTGCCCCCTTCTCCTCTCACGCCCCTCGAAATGTGGATGCCTGCAGGTTGATGGGACTGAGGACAGTGAGCGATATTTCAGCCAAAAACTCCTGCCATCCCAAGCACCATAAAAATCAAGGCCAGAGTAAGTGCTGGTGTGGATGGGAGAAAGATGGTCAGGTTTAGCTTTTGAGGATTAAAGTGCTGGCTGGGAAAGAGCATAGCAATGAAAGAAAGAGGAGCTTTCAAAAAGGCTTTACAAAAGGACCAGAGAGAGGGACCTGGGTGAGTCCTCCAGCAAGAAATGCTGGAGCAGAGCGCTCAGTCTTCACCCACTCCTGACAAATGCAGTGGCATTTGCTCTTCTGAAAGCCCCGTTGTCAGACAGCTGAAACCTCATGCGCTACCACCAAGCCATCCCCTCCATGTTGCAGGCTCCTGCAGATCTTACCAGCCCTCGAGAGCTGCAACCCAGACCTGCCACTCAGAGAGACAGACTCCATTTTTCCTGCTGAGCCAGGAAGAGCTGGCCTTTTGTCCTCTCATTTTTTTTTTCTAAATTCTAATTTCAGCCTGGGCATCGCCTCCTCCAGGAAGTCTTCCACGCTGCTCCAGGCTGAGTATGCACTCCTCCTTGTTGCTTCCCCAGGCTCTTTTACTCCCTAACCACGCTGTATTCTCTCACCTGCGTGCACACCCATCTCCTTTGCTAAACCGTGAACTGCTGGAAGGCAAGGATGGAGCCCTACTCATATTTGCAATTTCAGGGGCTGCAGGCATCACATGATAAAGCCACTGACACCTGCCTGTGCATGCCAGGCCCTTCCCTGAAAGCCCCCCCCCTTTTTTAAAGATTTTATTCATTTATTTGACAGAGATCACAAGTAGGCAGAGAGGCAGGCAGAGAGAGGAGGAAGCAGGCTCCCTTCTGAGCAGAGAGCCCGATGTGGGGTTCTATCCCAGGACCCTGGAATCATGACCTGAGCCGAAGGCAGAGGTTTTAACCCACTGAGCCAACCAGGTGCCCCTGAAAGCCCCCTTTACAGGGCATCTGAGGAGAGGGCAGCAGTGACACTAAGTGGTTCCAAGCTCCTGTACCGGGGAGTGTCCCCGCCCATACAGTGCGGAGCCTGCATGAGGGGTGACGGGAGGCCTGGAGACAGATTCGGCCCCCGATCTCACCAAGACAAGATGCAGCGGGTCCCTCCTTTAGGAGAGAAGTTCTGCAGCCAGCAGGGACTTCCCAGCACCTTCAGCCCCTAATTCTGTACTGGGCAGAAATGGGTCTACTCACGCCTTCGGTATCCATGATCCTCCAGGCGTTGGCCACGACCAACATGAGGTCCAGAGAGTATCATCACAGATCAAAATGCTCCATCAGGGTGCTGGCGAGGGTGCGCAGGGGCGGGGGATGGAGCTCACTGACACCCGATAAGCAACAGCAGGATCAAGAACCCCGGGTGGACCCACACTGGCACAGTCCAGAACAAAATGAAATGACCCCTGTGGCGGGACCCGCAAAGCCGTAGAGCAGAGAGCGCAAGCGCGGAGGCGGCCTTGACCGGTGCGCACGGATCTAACCGCCTTGCCTCTCACTCCAGTTGTGGACGGAGATCCGTGGAGGCCTCGCTGCTTCCCTCTGCCGTGCCTCTGACTGGGACCGCCACCTGCCCTGGTTGAGCCAGGGCAGCCAGGCCACCAAGACCGAGTGGCCAGGGCTCAGGAAGGGACCCGCCGCAAAGCCGCGAGAGGCTACGGGGCCCCTGACGCCTCACACCGCCTACACCCGCGCGGGGGCCCATCTGCGTGGCCCCGGCCCCCGCGGTCCCTGGAAACCAGCTCGCCGAGGGTTGTCGGGCAAGAGCCCGGTTAGGCTGATGGCCAGGCTGGTGTTTGGACATGCATGATTCCACCAGGACGCACCTCCACGGAGGATGAAAAGAGGAGGAGAGGAAGGAGGCCGGTGTCCGGCCCCAAGGTCGTGACTTCTTGGCCAGGAACGCGCTAGGGAGGGTTTTCAAGTCCATGGTGCCTCCTTCTCTTCATAGAGTGGTGGGCCGACGTCAGTCTCTGCCGAGCTTTGGGGAACGATGGACAAGCGGCCAGTGCTCTCGGGTGAGGGCTGCCTGCTCACCGTGTGTGCGTCCCCGCCCAGGGAGACCCGAGTGCCCCCGGGGAAGTGGATCCGCACCTGCGCCGTTGATCACATCGGATGCCGCCTCCCCTGTCCCTTTGCTTGTGTTGCGACAGATGTGTACCGTGGGTAAGCCCGTGTCACTCTGCTGGCATTTTCCATTTCAGATGTTTTTGAAATATATTTTTACTGGAAGAAATCTCTTTCACCAAGTCGCTGCCACTAAACACTCTAAAAACCACACATATGTATGTCTTATATGTAAGATTACCAAGTAATCTCGGGCAAATTAGAAAAATCTGCATTTCCCATGCACGCCATCGGGTTGTTATTTCATTTCAGGGTCTGTGCTTCTGAGCCCACAGATTCAGGAGTAAGTGACGTTTAGGAACAAACAGGGATTTGGGTAAGAGGCTTCGACAACGTGTGTGTGAAGGCGGCGGTTTCTGTAGAAACCTTTCCTCCCTTTGTCCTCTCCTATCTGCAGGGTATTGACAGCTCTGACAAGACTTTGATTATCTAGTCGGCATGAGCCTGAGACTTGTCACTTGTCAGGTTTGAGCTGACAGTCCCAACACTGATGAAACAATTGGAGGGAGATTGGCTGTGCGTGAGGAGGTTCGGGGTCAGCTACCCAAAGTTTTCTCTGCGCAGTGAGGAGGAGAGTCTCAACCCTTGTTAAGGTCTCAAAGGAGTCAGCCCAAGGAGTGGGGGGGGGGGGGGGGGGCGTTGCTCAGCGGCCGGGGTGGGGACAGTGGCTAGCACCCCAGCCCCTCCTCCAGCGACACTGCGGGCCATGCAGGCTGATGGCAGGAAGCTCCGTGCCCTCCCCACATCAGAGGAACTGGATTATTTCCACATCCAGCCTAAAGCTGATATTAGATTTCCCCTCATTAGGAGGAGAAAATGAGGCAGAGAGTTAACAGCTGGCTGCAGCCGATGTGAGCCAGAGGAATGAGGCCGCTGAAGAACATGGTGTTTATTGTCCCAAGCAAAGTGGAGTGTATCAATTATTGTTATGTTTCATCCGTTAGGCCCTTGATTAGTGCTGGGCACCTGGCACATATCACCTGTGCAAGACGGTGTGGGATGCGGGTGTGACGCCAGTCCCCTTACTGCAGCATTTTGCAGATAAACAAACTGAGCACTCGGCAAGGTCACTTAGGAAGGGCATGGGCTGTCGGCCCCAGGCTCCCGAAACTGGGCCCTGTGCCCTTCACCAGCCATCAGTACCCCACTGACCCGGGATCAAGCTGAGAAATTGGGCCCGTGACCCATGTTTCTGGACCTCAGTGGTCGGCAATCTGTGCACACGTGTGTGTTTAGATGGTGTGTACACACACCTGTCTCTGCCACTCTCTGAGCTGCTTCACCCGCCAGCATCAGTCGTCTGTCCCAAGACCCTTTGCGTGGGTGACCCTGACATGAACTTGGGACACCAGGAGGCCACGATCCTCCACTCGGCTCCAGCAGCACTGGGACCAGCCCCAAGGCTGCTTCTCCAAGAAACAGAGCTTCACAGAGTGCTCGCGTGGCAAGGCCCCCACCCACGGGCAGCCAGCCGATCCGTGGAAAGCAGAGCGTCTTGCTGGGTGGAAGGGATGTTTCCTTGGCTCAAAGGAGAGCTATGGCTACCTTCCCACCTGCCCTGGGCTTCCAGCCCAGCCTCCCAGCTGAGAGGCCTTCCCCAGCTTCCACATCAGGAGCGGCCCCTACCCTTCCATGACCCCGGGCCCTTCCTCAGGGACTCCAGGAGCCCTGAGTCAACCATGCATTAATGAGAGAGGTGCCCTGCGGAGGAAGAGAAGAGTGGCTCCTGGGTCCGGGGAGCTCACGGACACGTCCTACCCTTGGGACACAGCGAGGGCCTGCACCTGGGGATGCTGGGGAGGACCCCACACCACCGAGCCCAGCACCCGCAGTCACTCTCTGCTCCTCTTTCCTGCATCCTGACCTTGAGGTTCTCATTAACCTGCTGGCTCCTGGAGGACAATGGCTGGCCATCTTCACCTGCAGTCTCCTTCACAAAAAATCTCTTCATAGCTGACGCTTTGCAAATGGGCCGCCCCTTGTGGGACAGGACAGAGGTTTGTTGTGTGGAAACGCATAAATAACACTGAAGACTGAATGACGTTAACTCTCACAGAATGGTGAGCTTTTCCAAGAGGACAGACTTCTTGTTTATAGAAAGGGTCTAAAGCCCCCTCTCTCCCCTCTGCCAGTCCATTCCCCTCCTTCCTAAAGACCGTCTGCTGCCACCCCACACCTTTTTGTCCTATTTACAAATATACATATATAAATACATATGTTTATAGTTTTTTTTTATCTTTTCACGTACATTTGTTCAAACCAAAACACGTTTCCATACCAGACTTTCCTTTCACCCAGCATAGTTCTTGAAGCCTTATCCATGTGAGCCCATATCCATCTATCGTCGTCTTTCTAATTGCTCGATCGTGCTTTCTAGTATGGCTGCATTCACCCCCGTCTGGCGCTTCCTATATTAATGGACATACAGGTTGCTTTCAGTCTGTCACTGTTCTAAAAATCTTGCAGTAAGTTTTCTTGACCTTGCCCTCGTATGCCCCACAAAGTATATGAGATACCAAGAAGGAATCCACCAGGTTCTATATTTTTCAATGTCAGTATCTCCTTCTGGGTCCTTCTCCAATAGCCCCTGATCAGCCAGCATCATCACTGGCAGGTGTTGGAGCATCATTTTACCTAAGCCCGATGGGCTGACTTTAGAACTGAAATCAGAGAATGCCACACCTACTCAAACAGGTAGCTGGGCTGAGGCCATGTGTGTGCAAAAGACTAGATCCTTTGGGATTGGAGGCAATGTCTCTGGTAAAGGCAGTGTTGAAGCCGAGGAACACATAGCTCTCTGAGGACACGCTATCGTGAGTGAGCCACTGTCCTGTCCCCTTGCACAGTGAGTGAAGTGCCTGAGGCCACACCCGGAGGAAAGGGGCCTGTTGGCCAGCCTCTGCTCAGACAATCCCCACCAGCCTCTGGGACGGTGGAGAACATTCTGAAGGCAGACAGGACTTCACTTCTAGAAGACACACACCCCAGCTAAGACTTGGGGGTTATCCTCAGAAATAGGGAGTCATTCATATCACAAATACTTTTCAGACATCCCTTCCTGCAGCTTACATTCCAGTGGGAAATGCTGACTTTTCAAGTAAAGACGACTACAACTTCTTTTCTGTCCAGACTGGTCCAGGGCTGGTTCTCTCAGTAGAATAAGAACTGTCGGGAGCCTGGGTGACTCAGTTGGTTAAGCGACTGCCTTGGGCTCAGATCATGATCCCAGAGCTCTGGGATCGAGTCTGGCATTGGGCTCCCTGATCAGCAGGGAGTCTGCTTCTCCCTCTAACCTTTCCCCTCTTATGCTCTCTGTCTCTTTCATTCTCTCTCTTTCAAATAAATAAAATTTAAAAAAAATATTGTTACAGGGAAGGGGTCAGGCTTCTTCATGGACATGACACCCAGCCACAAAACTGTGCTGGGAGGGCAGAGCCCCAGGAAAGCTGAGTCCAGACTTCCTCCTATAAAGACAGACTGAAAACAGCATGGGCACACGGGTCCCCGCTCCCAGTGTTCTCACACACTACTGACATCAACGCTATCATTGATTAGTGCCCCTTCTGTACAGACCCGGCCACCTCACCATGGGCAGCTCTGTGCTCAACAACGCCGTCTGTACCCTGAATTCCCAAGTTGCCTGGCACTTTGGAAGGATTGGTAATCAGAATTCCCTTAATCCGGGCTTATTCCAGGCATCTGACCAGCAGGTGTCCCAAAGATTAACTACATCTGACTATGCATATCAATGAGGGAAAAATTAATGCCTCGTTAAGATCCAAAGCAATGAAAATCCACAGCACCTAGATGTTGAAAATCAGGCCCGAAGCCTGCCTGCGCTCTCCTGCACAGCCGTGTGTGCGGCTTCCGGGAGGCGGCACACGTTCTGTGGAAGGACACGGTGCATTTGCTGTGCAGCACCGGCTGTGAGCAGAAGGGGGGGCAGTGGTTCGTTGGACACGCGCCCGCACTTACACACACACACGCACGTGTGCTCATATCGCACCTGCACAAACATGCATTGTCGGTCTCGTTAGAACAAAAGAGGTACAAGCTGACTTGTTCTAGTGGGGGAGGGAGCGGAGGGCTGGGCGGGATGCTCTGTATGTCCACTTCTGGTACAGTACCCTCTGAGCTCCCCCAGCAGCTCCTTCTATGGCTCCAGGTACAGAGGTCAAAGACCAGGGACCCTGGCAGTGACGGACGTCTACACTGACCTGCGGAGCTGTCCCCACGAGGGCTGGCCAGCTCATGTCCTCTGTGACATGGAGAATGGCCTGGAATGCCCCCAAGTCTTTGACCTCTTAAAGCTGTGATGCTCCCCCAAGCAAACCTCGTTCTCAATTACCTGAACCTTTCCAATCCACCCCAGCGTCAGTCGTTAGGACAAGCAGTTCCCCCAAGCTCCTCCTGCCCATGTGGCCCTTACCTCCCACTGACCCAGCCTCCTCTGGAGTGCTAAGAGAGGGAAGGAGGTCTTCATATTTCTTTCTTTCTTTCTTTTTTTAATTTATTTATTTGACAGACAGAGATCACAAGTAGGCAGAGAGACAGGAGGAAGCAGGCTCCCCGCTGAGCAGAAAGCCCAATGTGGGGCTCGATCCCATGACCCTGAGATCATGACCTGAGCCAAAGGCAGAGGCTTTAACCCACTGAGCCACCCAGATGCCCCAGGTCTTCGTATTTCTAAAACAGAAGGACATAGGAAAAGCCAGTCCATTCATACCCTAGAACCACACATGAAGTTGGACCCAGGGACCAACAACAAGGCAATGAGAAAACCGAAGGGCAGAAATGTGATTACAGTTATAGTATGTTCCCTCATCCCCCAATCTAAGGAGCTTTGCCAGGCTCCAGACGGGGAGCCAGGAGTCAACTGGTGAGACAGTTGTGGTCTCTGTCCCCAGAATATGGTAAAGAAGGTAGGCATTAACCACGTCAGGAATGTTAGAATCAGGTGGAATCAGAGCTGAGGTTCTGAGATGCAACTGGGAGAGGTGAAGCATTCCAAGAAGGCTTCCTGGAGGAGGCGTTGCTTAGCTGACACCGGACGGATGAGTAAGAATTGGGGAGGCAAAAGGATGGATGGAGCGGGAAGGGGAGAACGAAGCCAGAAAGATGCCCTGCAGGTTGGGAGCTCAGCACGCGGTCATCGGTAAATGTTTGTGCAGACCCTTGTGGAGCACATGTGACCTACCTGGTGTGTCACAGGGAGGCCGAAGTAACAGTGCTGCCCGCGGCGAGCTCCCAACCAGCTAAGGAAAACGCTCCCTATAAAAAGGCTAGAAGAGGGACGCCTGGGTGGCTCAGTTGGTTGGGCGGCTGCCTTCGGCTCAGGTCATGATCCTAGCGTCCTGAAATCAAGTCCCACATCGGGCTCCTTGCTCGGCGGGGAGCCTGCTTCTCCCTCTGCCTCTGCCTGTCAGTCTGTCTGCCTGTGCTCCCTAGCTCGCGCGCGCTCTCTCTCTCTCTCTCTGACAAAAAAAAAAAAAAAAAAAAGGCTAGAAGAGGTGAGACAGAGCTCTTTCCACGTTGAGAATTCTAAAAACCATGAATAAAGGTTTCTGCCCCTTTGTCTCTAACTCCAAACCCCAGGCACCCCACCCCCCAAGCTTTCACTATACCTTTCTCCACTGCTACTCCTTTTTGAACATCTCCTCTCCCCTGGGAGGGGCCAAATGAGGAGCCAGGTGCCTTTGAGAGATGCGGTGGTTCCCTCCCCTCCACAGGGACCCTGCCTCCTCTTTGCCCCCAGACCTCCTTCAACCCTTCCTGAGGACGGTGAGCAAGAGACGAGGACCCAAGTGACACCAGAAAGGGGGCTGGCACCCCCATGGTCTAAAATTGAGATCCCCCAGATAACGCACAATGATCGTGGAAAGAGCTGGCAAATTAAAGATGGTTGGTATTGATTCCAAAAATACTTTTGCTTTCAGCAAAATACATCTTTAATTACTTTCCTACTAGCTGTCATTTTTCATAAAGCAGTCTAGACGGCTCGTGCCAAATCATGCAAAGACTGTTTTCAATGAGATGCCTTTTCTTAATATCAAAGATCACAGAGGGTTTTTAAAAAACCCTTCCGAGGTGATGTGTGACACAAGTCTAGCAAACATGCCACACGTACAGGATGGACAAAGTCCTGGGCTCTGGTGGTATTAATTGAGGGTGAGGACACTGTCTGCGATTCCCTTCAGCATTTCCCATCTCTCATGAACTCTTCCATGTCATGGTCTGAGCAAAACATACATACCTATGCAAATAGCGTGCACGTGATTTTTGCTTTTCCATCTTTGTTGGTAATTTATTACCTATAGATTCAGACTCTCTTCCCCTCCCCCAGAAGTTTAATACAGAGGATCAAGAGAGCCCCTGTACACCTAGGATTGTAGAAAGTATCTATCAGTCAAACCGTTCTTCTCCTTATTTATCTGAAGCAAGTTGCAAGAGAGGGAGGGAAAGGAAATAATTTGAGCATGTTCCCCCTTATAAGTTTGATTGGAAATGACTAAGACGAGTTGAGAGCCAAGGAAAGGAACTGTGGCAAAAATGCAGATTTAGCTTTCAGAATCAACGTCCAAATCTAAAATTGATATAATTGACTGTTAATTAATTCCCTTGATATTTTCATTAACACTCGGGAGCAACAAGTTTTCCATGTCGCACTTGTGAATTATTCAGGAGGGCTCGGATTCCCCGGCCAAGCATCCCATGATACACTCAAGAATGAGCTAAAGCTGAGGTTTCTTTCCACTGGACTGTCCTTGAGTGGGTGGGAAACAGGCCCATGGAGGGGGGCCACAGTGAGGGGGCGGAGGTGTCTGGAGAGAGGCTGAAGCCCCCTGCCCAGAGCCCCCTCTGCAGCACAGAGCATTCTGGGGGGCGGGTCCCAGCTGCCACTCTTGAATCCTCAGGCTTCTCGATGATTGCAAACATAGGCAAGAAATCCTCACCAAATTAGGGGGACACACGATATTGAAATCACTGTAACTTGAACATTTTAAAAGCTTAGAAGCTGATGCTTTGGAGAAAGGAGAAGGAAGATGGAGTGGAATGCTGCAGAAGGTGGCAGAAGACCCGCCCGGATGCTCAGGATGCAGGCTGAGGACAGACCCTCCCCGAGGCAGCTCAGCCGCCGAGGCCAGTCCAGTGCTCCGTGCCCCTGCTCGTCTTCCCCAGGAGCCGGTGGTGGCTCTCTGACCCAGCCAGCGCACCTGCGGGCATGTGCATGAACCCAGCCCCTTCTCCCTCCCTCCCTGCATGTTAGCCACATGCATTTTTTACCTCCCATCACCTGGGAGCTCCTGAAGGGTCCTTACCTGACTGGCTTAGCCCTCATCAAGTTGCCGAGCCACGCTCTTTGCACAACTTTAACCGGTCAGTCCACTTCTGTGAACACGTTCTACCTCCTGCCAGGGAGAGCTGTCCATTCCCAGGGTCGGGAGCAGTAAAGGGAGGGGCATCCGGGGAGTGGAGCTGACCCTCCAGCCCTGAACGAGGAGGCCTTACCCCGATGGCTTCTGGGCAGGGATGCCCATGGGAGAATCCCTTTCTCACTTTTCCCTGATGGTTCTCCTCTGTGCGTGGGACACTGAAGAACACCTCGACCCAGTAGATATCGTCTAACTCTGCTGTAGACAGTCTTCCTGGCCCCTGGCTCTGCCTCAGTTTCCCTAGCCTAGGTTCCCACTCCTACAGTGGGAAGGCCTTAGCCACCCTGGGCAAGACCTCCACCACATCTTGCCCTTTGCATGCTGTTGAGACAGACGGTTACTTGTGATGAGGAAAACAGGAGCCACAACGCCCCCCCCCCTTTTTTTCTGCCATTTAAAACCAAAAGACACATTTGTCTCTGCACTATAACAACTAATACAAAAATTTTAAAAATAAAGCAGTGAAAACGTCGTGGGGACCTGGGAGAGATTGACGGGGCCATAATGCCTGGCGTGAGGCTTTCCCTTCAGAGGCGTGCTGGTTTACGACTCAGGATGGAGCCCTGGTCCGCACTTCTCGATGCAGAAATGAAATCCAGCCATCGTCTCCTACCTGTGGGCTCGCTTTCCATGCTGCCCGTCACCTGCCATCCACAGTGGGCCAGGAACGCACAATCCTCTTCCTGATGTTCCGTCGGGTCAGCAGTAGCCTAACGTGACGTCCCAATGCTGATGTCATTCCCGTCGGCTCATCTCATCGCTGGGGCGTTGTACCGTCTCACATCAGCACAAGAAGAAGGGTGAACACAGCCCGATAAGGTATTTTGTGAGAGCAAGACCACATTCACGCAATTTTATTACGGCATATGGTTATAATCATTCTATTTGACGTTCAGCAATTGTTGTTAATCTTCCTGTGCCTAATTTATGAGTTCAACTTGATCACAGGTGCATATGTACGAGGGACCTACCTATGATGCCTATACAGGGTCCAGGCATCCACTGGGGGCCTGGGAACATATCCCCCATGGATAAGGGGGACAACTGTAGGGGTGGTAGAGTCTACACTGCCTGGAACCTTCTCCCGGCTCGTAGATGGGTGACGAGCGCAGCCGGAGGTCCCGTCCCTCCCCTTCTTGTGACATTTGCCAGGTAGTGTGGATGCCAGAGAAGGAAGGCACGGGGGGCAAGAGGGTTTTGCCAGAGAAAGAAATCACATTCTCCAATCCCAATTGTTTATTGGAACTTAAAAAAATAAGTTTAAGAAAGGGACTCAACAAAATAAATTGAATAAAGTAAAATAAAATTCAGTTCAAGCGAGGGAAGAGCTTGTGAGTTAACATCATAAAGCCTCCTTTGACAAGTGGCTTTCCATCACCCAGCAGCTCCATCGATGGCCTCGGGACGGTGGCCTGATTGTCAGCTGGCAGATGAGGGACGATCCTCTCTTGTCAGGATGCCAGCGGATTGCCCTCGAGTTGTTTGTAATGACAGGCGACAAAGAATGGCTGCTCACAGTGATCTCTTGTTTTACAAGCTCAGCACGGGGACAGACCCTGCGTCCTGCCACCCTTGGCAGAACGCCCCTCTCTGGACATGGTCCCCGCAGGCCACGTCCCACCTTTGGCAATTTACACACCAGGCCGGTTTGTTCCCTGTCATCTGAGTTCCAATAGATACCGTAGTAAAAATGATGAATACGTTTTTCCTTATGACTCACCACATTCCCTGCTCCGAGATTTCTGTCTTTTATTGTTGCACTGAAACCGTTTCCAATCATTTTTTTGCATCTGATCTTGATTGTCTTAAAAAATTAATCAGACACATGTTCACTATGTTTTTTATCCAACTCTCTCCAGAATGTTTTTTGACAATTTAGAAAAATGTTTTGAAAAATAGTAAAGGGAAATATTTAAGTAATTATGATCCTCACATCACGAGGCCAAGTGAAGTAAGCTAATGCAATGGAAACATGTTTTACAGATTTGTTTAATTATTTTTAAGTACAATGCAATTGCGTCGCTCCGAGGGGAAGATTTATAACCTGGACCCTCTCCGTACTTCCCGCTTTCGGGGCTGTTCGCCTCACCAAAAGGACAGCGGTCGGGCCCGGCAGTGGCCCGGGTTGGGCCCGACTTGAGCACTCCCCCACCCCGTAACTTCCCTCAGCCCCCACCCCAAGCCTCTTTGAATAAACATACAATCGAAGTCAAAACCATATGTCAGCTATGCGAAAGCATCTTGAAGATGCCTTAGAACCAGACTGTGGTCCCGAGGACCTCCCAGACACAAGTCCTGTTGCTGCCATTGCAAAAGTGGGGCGGTGTTTATGGCTTACAGATGCCCCTCCAGGCAGCCCATCGACCCCGGAGCAGGCAGCCCAGCCGTGAGCTCCTGCCACCGTTGCCTTTGGCAGGGGGACCTGCGGAGGGCACATGTCAAAGGGTCTGTAGCAAAGGCTGCGTTCTGCCAGATCACAGGCCAAAGAGAGGAAGACAGGAGGGAAATAACTTCGGGGTTGTAATCTGTGAGGTCACGAAGTGGCGTGAGAAGAGGGCAGGGGAGGACCCACGTAGGGAAGGAGACCGGTGACCCAGCTGGCCTGCTGATGCCAAGCTGCTACGTTAGAGTAGACTCCGCAGGTTAAAGGCACAGTCCCCAGCAATACCGCCCTCACTTCAGACACGAGCTCAGGCGTCCCCAGGTCACTTCTGACCCAACGGATGGAATTTGGGGAGAGTCCCATGACCCCCTCGAGTTTTGATCATTCACTAGAACAACTCGTAGAACTCAGGAAAGCCCTGCATTTATGATACCATTTTCTTAGGAAAGAACCAGGACCGGCCCAATGAGGAGACACCTGGGATGAGGTCTGGGGCCATCCCCAAGACAGAGCTTCTGTACTCTCTCTCCACAGAATCAGAGCCCGTTACCCTCTTCCCATGTGGATGTGTTCACCAGCCAGGAAGCTCCACTGAGCCTCTGAGAGCAGCGTTCTTCCCGGAGTTTCACTCTGGGGCCATGATGAAGTCTTTGGCCATGGGACTGAATTCTGTGGCAGGCCCCCGCCCTCCCCAGGTCAGGCAGGCTCAGACACTATGACTGGTCCTTCCAATAACCAGCTCCCCTCCTTAATCATGTCATCAACAGAAAGACTCCAGGGCTCATGAAGAACAAACACACTTTTTCCTTGGTAAATTCCCAGACGTCGGTCTCTCTTCCAGAAACCAGGGACAGGCAATGTCAAATCCAGAGACCCCTCCCCAGGGGGACCCTGCCCCTTGGACACCTGGCTATCCTTGACACAGATCTTCACCCCACCACCATCCCCACAGTCTCTGAAAGTCCAAAAGGTGCCCATGGCTTGGGTGGGCTTATGGGGGCTTACGGTCTCAAAGCGCCCCATGGCTATGGCTCCGGGCCTGTGCCAGCTGCCTCTGTTTCCCTCTGAGTCCAATCTGAGTTGGAATGTGACTCCATCCATGGCTTCCACTCTGCTCCATGCACACCAGCCTTTTTTTGAGTTCAGTCCTATTTACTGAGGACGTGAGGTCACGGTGAGGGGGTCGCTTCAAGTAGCGTCTCACCACCACAAGCCATGCCGTTCCATGGACTTATATGTGCTCCCCAGAGTGCAGCACCCCCTTGCCCTGGCCTCCCTTAGGACGGTTCAGCTCCATGTTTTCTCCCCAGCAGAACTTTGGGGTCTTTCCTTCAAGGCCGTATAGCCGGATAAGGTGACCTTGTCAGGTGAAGAAGCCCGAATGTGAGAGGCAAGAGCCAAGGCCGTATTCTGGGCCAGGGTTTCTCCAGGGAGCCTCACTAGAGCCAGGCACATCCCCCTGCAGATCTTTCCAGCACCTTCAATGCCACATTGCTCTGCAAGGGCCTAGAAAACACTGACATGTCCTCTCTCCCCACTCCTGCTTTTCTCCCCAAGGGGGCCCTCAGCCAGGCACATGGCTCCCCAGGCTCTTCAGGGGCAGGGCAGAGCAGGACCTCCCCCTTCTTCCCCGGGTGCAGGCTGCTGTCCCAGAAGGCCTCCGATTTGCTTTCCTGCTCCCAGGGGACAGCCCAGAGCAGCGTGACCTCCGGAGACTCAGCCAACTTACATGGGGGAAAAAAACCCACAACCTGAAACTTCAACAAATGTACTCCAGAGCCCTTTGGACTTTTAATTTTTGGGGACTATTTGTGTCATTTCCACGGGTTTTTAGCTGTGGATCTAGAACAAGGTGCTCCTGCGGTGTTCATCCCCGGCAATAACAGTAGTAACGGCCTTTAATTTTGAGTCCCTGCTCAGCTGTTGGATAGGAAGCCTCCTGCTACATCATTTAATCTTTGCAGCGGGGCTCTGAGGTCCAGGGCGGGAGGGAGAAGAGAGTAACTCCATTTGTGACAGAGACGCCAAAGCTCAGAGGGGACCAGCACTTTTCCTCAGGCAACGGCTCTCTTCTGGAACTCAGGCTCTCTTCCGGGCTGACGGGTCCAGTGTCCTGATTTGACTGGCGCCTGCAGCCTGGTATCACTCTCAGATTTTAAAGGCCTCACTTAGCTCTTAGGCCCAGCCACCATGGCTCCTTCCATCTCAAAGCCACCAACAGAAGCATCTACTCCCGGTAGAATCCTTCTGAACTCCTCTTCTGCCACCAACTGGAGAGCTCTCTCTGCTTGCAAAGGGCTCACGTGATTAAGTTAGTCCCACCTGCAAAATCTCCTTGTCTTAAGGTCAGTGGTTCCGTCTAACATGCCCTACTCGTGGGAATCAAATCCATTACCTTCACAGTCCCAGGGACTACACCAGAGGCATGGGGAACCTTGGGCAATATCTTAGAATCATGCCTATCACATGGGGTTGGTTGGGGCTGCGTTAAGAATTCAGTTTTGGACCTCATCATTTTGATATCACTGTGGAACAGCTGAGGGAGGATGCAAGAAGTCTAGTTTGGGTGCTTAAGTGAGGTCTGCACTGAAGATACACATTTGGGACCAACTGTTATGTCAAAAATGTGATACTAGGTAGGGTTACCTGAGAATGAGTGTGGGTAGAAAAGAGAAGATATCCAAGGATGGAGCCTGTAGGACCGAACACTTAGAGTTGGGTAGGGGAAGGGGATTGAGCCAATATGGCTAAGAAGCCAGTGACACAAGACGAAAGTCAGAAGAGTATGGGGTCGCAGAGCATAAGAGAGAGAGCGCGCGCGCGCGCGCGTGCGCGAGAGAAAGAGAGAGAGAGAGAGAGTGTGTGTGTGTGTGTGTGTGTGTGTGTGTGTGTGTTCAGGTGGAAGCAGACCATCTCCTGAGCCTCCTAGTCCAATAACACAGGAAAAACATCCAGCTGGGTCTGGCAACCTCACGGAGGTCACTGGTGACCCTGACAAAGTAAATTTTTGAAGGTGCTGGAGATGGAAACTGGATTAGAGTGGGTTGGAGAGTGAAGGCATTTGTAAATAGAGGAAAATGTGAGGGAGGAGTCAACTGATGCCATGATGACCTTGAGAGAGTGAGAAGAATGGGTCAAGGGCACAGGGTGAGGAGGACCTGGTCTTTGATGGACGAAGGACACTTCCTTCTCGGAGAAAGGGGTCACGTCACACAGCGTGGATGCTGAGGCAGGGCATTCACCATGTGGTGGTGGGAAGATCAAGGAAGACTCATACGATGTGTGCACTTTGCCATGTTGGGTGAGACAAATTTCCATCAGCTGTGCGGGGTGGGCTGGGGGTGAGGGGAGAGCACATGAAGAACGGTCAGCAGCTAGAGGGGCATCTTCCCAGAAAAGCAGGACTGAAGGTAGGGCTAAAAACCCCTTTGAGAAAGGCTTCCTGACCACAGGTCAGAAAAGCTATGTGGGCCACAGAAGCCTTCTTCAGCCCCCAGTGCTATGCTCCGTGACAGAGCTTACCACCCACCGTGGCGAGTGCAGATGTCTCTCTTGTCTCCCCACATGACTGGGACCTTCTGGCACGTGGAATTGTGTATCTTTCACCCTGGGCAGAGCACAAGGTCTGGTCATGTGAGCTGCTCAGCAAATGTTCCCTGACCTGGATAGAGGACCCAGAGGGAGAGCAGGTGGTGACAGGGATGGGTGTGGAGGTTGCTGATAACGAATGCTGTCCCATCATGGCTTCACGGGGACAGGACTCGGGCACTGCTTCCTTCAAAGGAAGCCTGGTTTCGTCACATGGAGGCTGGGCTGTAATCCTCATGTCTAGATCCCCACATTCTGTGCAGAGACCCATGGTTTTGTACTCAACCCAAATGAGCAGAAACACCTGGGGGGAATATCTAAAATATGAGCTTGTTATTAAGTGTAAATAAACCCACACAAGCCCTCCACCAACCGGCTGTCTCTCCAAGTCAGTGGGAAGCAGGACGGGATGGGAAGGAGCCCCAGCTGAGCCTCTTCCGTGGAGCTGGGCCATGGAATTCCGTCAGCTCCCAGTGCTGAGGAGCCATCTGTGGGCCCTGCTGCCTCATGGCCGTTCACGCAGCGTCCCAGCCTGGTCTCCTCAACACAGTCTCCTCCAGAGCCCCCACAGTCCTTGGTAGAGCTGTTCCATGTGGCTCCAGATGAAACTGGTCCGAGGAGAGGGAGACAGAAGGAGGCCCAGGGAGAGGCATGGTGGAGACACAGAGACAAAGCAAGATAGCAAAGATGAGAGCACCCAGAATGGGGAAGGAAGCCCTGGGTTCCCATCCTGGGGCCACCCTTTCTGAGCACCATGAGCAAGTCACAAAGCCATGTTCTCCTTCTGGACCTCAGTCACCCCACCCACGGAGTCAGGGGTTGGACTAGAAGAAGGTTGAGCCTCCTTCTGGCTCTAACCACCGTGACTCTGAAGAGAGGCAGGCTGCTGAATGAGGAAGAATAATAAGGAGGGCAAGCATCGCTGGGACCACTCATGCAAACTGCTAGATAAAGGCAGATGGTCACCTACGTGACCCCAGGGACCCGTGGATGGGGACCAGCAGAGAGGAACCCCAACTCTGACCGGTTTAGATAATAGGAATATTTGTACCACATACGATGACAAGCCCAGAAGCAGTGAGGATATTGGAGCTGGAGGTCATGTTCATTCAGAGACACTCATCTCACCAACCTGCCTGCACATGTCTCTGGCTCTGAGAGAGCTCCTTCCCAGGGCTCAAGATGGCTGCCCCCCATGTACCACCCTCATCCTAGAAATAATAAGGTCCAGGGGAAGAAAACATTTGCCTCCCTTTTACATATCCTTTTAAGAAGTCCCTTTCCCCCCACTCTGCTCCCGGCAGACGCTGGCTTACTATGCCTCATTGGCCAGAAACGAGTCCTACTTCTGCTTGTGCACCAGTCGATGACTGGTGAGCTGAGGTTAGTTACCATGACTGACTCAGACAAATCGTCCAGGGAGATGAGTGATGGAAGTTAACCAACCAGAAGAGGTTCTTTTGGACATCTTTTGGGCAAAGAAGGCATGATTTGGTGAGATCTCTGTCAGTGTCTGAGAAACAGCCCTCAAAGGGTGAGACATTGCCCCTACAGCCAGCCCAGCCCTCACAAGTCTTCTTCTCAAGTGAGCCTTGGAGACCCCTGGACTCTCTTCATGCTTCAGTTTCCCCTCTAAACAACAGGGACATGGGCGAGGATGTCTCTGAGGCCCAAAATACCCAACATGCACTAAGTTCATGACTGGCAACGCACACCCTTTCCACTCATGATCCTCAGAATAACTTGAGAGAAAGAGACCTTCACGCATGTTGATGGGCTCAGTTGCTTCTTTCCCCTTGTTTCCTAGAACTTCAGGAGGAACAAAGGAACTTCAGGAAGAACAAAGGTGATAACAAAGAAGAAAAAATGAAATGAGCCACACTTGCCCTCATTCTTTACCAGAGCTACTTCCACACAGGAGTGACGGGCACTTTCAAGCCTGCGCCAAAGGCGAACAGAAAGGCCTCTGACTAGAAGAGATAGGAGAGGCAATGAGAATCATTCCTGCAAAAGGGGAATTATTGGGTCCCGTAACCATAGGGTATGAAAGTCAGATCGTGGTTTCCCTAAGGGAAATTCAGAATTCTGTTACCTAAAGACAGGGAGTATGTGCAGAATGGCAAGAAAACAATTCACCAGATGTCCGGGTAATGGGACTCCAACTGCTCCCAAACAAGATACGGTACCTTTAGGCACAATTTTGCACTCACTGCCCAACCCTTCAACCAGAAACGAGGAAAGCACTGGTCTCCGTCGTGAGGGCCAAGCCTGAGGAGGCTGTCAGAAGAAGGAATGTTCTGGGGGTGGCCAGAACGTCTGGGGGTGGCCCCACTTAGCAAGGACCAAAGCTGAGGCCAAAAGCCTCGGTGTTCTCTGAAATTTTCCCCTCTGAATTCTCTCAAATAACAAAGGCGGACATAGTCGTAGATGAAAATCGCCCTAGGAGGATGCAGAATTGAAGAAAAGAACTCAAGAGACCATGTGTAGGAGTAAGTTCCTTAGTGGGGTTTTGTGGGCCACACCACAACATGCTCCCCAGGACCCAAACCCAGGCACCCCACCCAGGGCACCTCCCGCACCTCATCAGGGGATGAGGCAGGAGCGAAGACACGAAGGGAGAGGGGAAACCTGGCCTGTAGCTTCCCTCCTCTGACTCTTGACTTCAGCCTCCTCCCTCTGGCCTCCGCTGGACTCCTGGGGCCAGGACAAAGTCTGGCAAAGTGGCGATGTGCGTGGGGGCTGGGTGCGGATGGAGAGGACACAGAGCGCTTTGTAAGCACATCTGGGCCGCTCTGCAAGGAGAAGCTGCTGACAGACTGTTTGCCAATAAAGAAAGTCGCACAGCCTAATAACAGTCAGATGGCTCCCCGGCCCATCTCCATCCTGGTCGGGCTCTGTGGGACGTACCTTGGCAGATCCAGGCGGCTCTTCTCCTGGAGGACTCAACTCAGTGGAGTCGCAGGGCTCCTTCCACCATCCGAGCGCCAAGAAGGCCCCATCCCCAGGGTCAGGAGTCTGTGCTTTGGCCCTGGTCATTCAGAAGCACTTCCTCCAAAGCTCCGGCCCAGAGAGAGCCCCCTACGATCAGCTTCTGCATGAAGTATCCATCTATGACCATCTTTTTGCACCAGGCCCCAGTCCCAGACACCCAGAGAACTGTGGGTTCATTCACTCACCTTGTCTTCTTCCCACGGTGACTCCTGGGTATGGACTTCGTCTTCTCAACAAAAGCGTGCTTTCAGATAACTATCATATGATCTCCCTGATATGAGGACATGGAGAAGCAACATGGGGGGGTAGGGGGATAGGAGAAGAATAAATGAAACAAGATGGGATTGGGAGGGAGACAAACCATAAATGACTCTTAATCTCACAAAACAAACTGGGGGTTGCTGGGGGGAGGTGGGATTGGGAGAGGGGGAGCGGGCTATGGACATTGGGGAGGGGAGGCGAACCATAAGAGACTATGTACTCTGAAAAACAACCTGAGGGTTTTGAAGGGTCAGGGGTGGGAGGTTGGGGCAACCTGAGGGTTTTGAAGGGTCAGGGGTGGGAGGTTGGGGGAACAGGTGGTGGGTAATGGGGAGGGCACGTTTTGCATGGAGCACTGGGTGTTGTGCAAAAAGAATGAATACTGTTACGCTGAAAAAATAAATAAAATGGAAAAAAAAAAAAAAAGCGTGCTTTCAGTTTCCTGGAGGGAGGGCCCCCAGCTTGTGTTTCCCTCGCTCTCTGGCGGTGGGGCTAAGCACAGGAGAGTCATCCGAATGTCTGCCTTCTTCCACAGCCCCAGCAAGCCGAGGGTGGCCACAAAGAGGAGAGAAGAGCTAAGAACCAACCCAGCGAATGATTTGGCCAGCTTCAAAACTGGACTGGGTGGGTGGGGGGAGGCCTCCAAATCCTTTGGATCCAGGATTTTCAGGCTTTAACTACAGAAATCTTCTAGAATCAAAATGCTACCTGAAGGCTCAGTAAATAAAACAAGGGGAGGGGGCTTCCCTGGATGGGAGCAGGGGTCCTGGGAGTCAGTTCCCGATTTGCCTCAGTTTCTCCATTCTTTCTCCCAAAGAATCACTGGGGAAACCACCAGGAATTCCTAAAAGTTCTCTGGGCGCAATGCAGATACCAGACCCCCCTGCCACCCTCCTGGTGGGACTACCTTATAGCGGATCCGAATAAACAGATGCCTCTCCAGCCTTCCCCGAAATTAGGCATCAGGAAAGCATCCTCCCTAGTGGACACCTCCCTGGACATCAGTCCAAAAGCCCTGGATTCCAGTTCCAGCCCAAGTATGGACTTAATTCAAGTAACCTCGAACTTAACATCTCTGAACTTCCGTGCCCATGGTTGAAAGCAGGGGTGGGGCTGTCCACCTCGCAGAGCAGTAGCTCGTGCTGCCTTCCCTCTCCTGGACCTGGCCCCTGACAGGCACTGACTTGGGGAATCTGAGTGAGCCCCTGCAACACTTCATCTTGGCAGAAGGAGAAGTCAGAGGGCCCCGTTGGATCATCGAACCTAGAGCTAGGGATCTGGGCAGCCTCCGTGGAGTTTCCAAAGACTGTGGAACAGGGACAGAGGGAGAGCAGAGTTTGCGAATTTTTCCCTGGACACATTTGTGAGGCTGCTGCTGTAAGACATCCTGTACATTCTATTATTAGGAAGGAACCCAGCCCAGGACACAATCATCACAAACCTCAAACTGCTGTTTACAAATGCGGGGAGTTTGGTGAGACCTAAAATGCTCTTCCCCAAATGCATTCTCCCCCGCCCCCCTTGGTTTTTAAACCCATGTGGATTCCAAGGGAAATTGAATCCATATGTTTCTGGTTCATTTACACTGAACTCATCAAAATGTAATTTTGCAACATCTAGTTGACGTCCAGGATGTCTTTAGAAGCCTCATTTTTATGCCTTTTTATAAGCCCCTCTCCCTTGGAGACAGGAAGTTATGCCTTGCCAAGAGTGGATGGAATTCCAGCCAAGCAGGAGTTCTGCTGAGAAGATCCACAAGGTGGAAAGGGCCTCTTATCTCAGACCTGGGGCCCTGACTCCTGTCTCTGTCCCATGGTCAGAGCGGGAAGAGCAAGAGGAGAGCCCCGGGGGGAGGCTCCCAGCTCGCGAGCCCAGGACTGAGTGGGGTCCAGGTGTCTCAGGCTTCAGCTCTGCTCCCTCTCACTTCCCAGATGACTGAGGAGAGAAAAACCAGCCTGTCCCATTCTGTTGATGGGGACGCCGAGGCAGTAAAGTGACTTGTCCAAGTCAACAGCAGAGCTGGGATTAACAAGCAAAATGAAAAAAAAAAAAACAAAACAAAACAATTTCCGGGCCGAGGAGTCCGGCGGGTGAGGACGTGCCTCGGCCATCCGCGGGATAATGGAGAGAAATAGATGTGCTCTCTGACCTGGTTCACTCTGCGGCCCGACAGGATCCTGAAGAATTACATTATCAGTGCGCTCCCTGCTTCCTAGTAGGCTAATGGTCCATTTAAAAGTAAAATTTTGACCAGCTAATAAGGCTCTGGTCACAGGCTGCAGTTTACACACAAATAGGAATGCAGGGAAGGAGAGGGGTGCCTCCGGGTCGCGGTGGTGGAAGCAGATAAGTGGGAAATTTGGATTCTGGTCCTGAGTCCGGCTCGGAGTGGCATCCTCAAACACCTGCTCTAATTAATTAGAACATCTTCTCCGGCTCCCTGCCCAACAATTACACCGGCAGAGAAAAATCGCATGTCTTCTAAGGGTTTGCAAAGGTCTCCGTGTATTTCGCACTGGTCATCCGGAGGGTAGTGACTGCCCGCTAGCCGCCCACGGAGCAGGGCCTGAATGCACGATGTGGGCTGGGAGAGAAGTCTGAATCGAGAGAGCCAGGCTTAGGTCCCTTTTAGCAGAGCGTTTGGAGAAAGACAAAGACCCCCAGACTGGGCGGCTTGGAAGGACCTGCCAAGCCCAGTTTGGTCATCTCTGCTCCTAGTCTCAGTAATGTTATCAGCAGTGGGGCCTCCAACCTCGCCATGCCCTAATACCAAACTGGTCCCATTCACTAGTCTGGGGAATGGGCAGTCTTTGGAGTGGGCGGGGAGCAGTGTGGGTGTGCGACCTGCTGGACCATAGTCTCTTCTAGGCCACCATGAACACGGGCTTGTCTTCCACTAACATCGGTCCTTCCCTCTTTCAAAACTGAGTCTGTCACTCAGTGGGTTGTTTTACTGAATGCCCTGAGCGTACCACTACCAGACTTCTCTATAAAAACTCAGCCAGCATCTGGGCGGTCCCCAGCAGCCTTAGCTAGTGGACGGATGACTGTCGGCCAGCTTTCCCCAGATGAATGGAAACAACATTGCAACAGACACCGCCTTTCTTTCTCTTGCCTCTCTTTCTTTCTCTCTTTCTTTTTCTCTTTCTCTTTCTTTTCCTTCCTTCCTGCATCTTTCTTTCTCTCACTTTCTTTTTCTTTCTTTCTCTCTCTCTTTCCCTTTCTTTCTTCCTTCCCTTCCCTTCCCCTCCTTTCCCTTCCCTTCCCTTCCCTTTCCTTTCCTTTCCTTTCCTTTCCTTTCTGCTTTAAATGTAGATACAACACCTGAAGTGTTGGCAGCCATCTTGCAAGCATGAGGCAGCAAGCATGAGAACACAAGCCAACATGCTAAGGAGAATAGGGTAGAAAAACAATGCACATGGCATTGCTGATGCATGGAATTATCTTTATCTAGAATAAATGGTGTGTGATTACATAAGCTCCCTGTGTTTCCACACCCTTTTATGGGTGTGGAACTCTTCCTCATTATTGAAAGGGTCTCTATGCTGTGGGGTGCAGAGGGAAAAGTTAGCAGGAATGGAAACTCAAGTCTCATGCAGGATGAGCTCATAAATCCTATATTACAGACAAAGCAGAGAAGCCACAAGTCAGCCCAGAAAACGGGTCTGTAGAGACCGAGGAGCCTAGAGCAGCCGAGAGCAGCCAATGCACGCAGCCCTTGGGCTCTCAACTTGGAGCAGGTAGGAGGGACCAAGAACTTGGTCTGGTCCCAGACCAGCCACCCAGACTCAAGCTGCGTCCCAGGATCAGGAGAGCCTCCGTCACTTCTGCACGCACCATAGCATGATGATGGCATTCTACAGTCTTAGGAGATCTAGGGACACCTCTTAGATGAGGTCACTTTGCTGATGATGAACCCTCAGGTCACGGGGTGCAGCAAGGAACATCACAGAGCCTGGCCCCAGCATGGGAGCCACCTGACCACACTCCAGGAGCTGAGGCCAGCTCCACCCCAGGCCCTGGTCATGTCTGATATGACACCTGATAGAAGCTGGCTCTAGAAGCCAGTGTCCAGTGCACATGGCTAGACCCAAGCAAGGTGAGATGGGATGAACTGTGTGTGAGCACAAGCCAGGCTGCCCCTGGGGATGCCAGAGACACGTGGAGGGAGGTGGAAAGATCTGCAAGGGGCCGAAATCTAGAGGCTGGGTGGGGCACAAGGACAGACGAGTTCTCACTGTGACATGAGCCACCTTCATGTTTTCCCACAGCCCGGTGACCTTTGAGGACATCTATATACAGAGGCCCCTTGTGGATAAAAAGGCTAGCCCTCAGCACGTGGGAAGATCTGGGCATATTGGTCTTCGGGGTCTTCCCAGGTACCTTGCCTAAGCCCATGTCTCCTCTTCCTTCTCTCAGCATCTTACCCTCTCCCTAGAGACCAAAAATGTCCTACAGCTGGCTAGAAGGGCTTACACAGACAGAGGGGGCCTTTGCTTCCCCCTAACTAGAAGCTATTGTTCCCTCTGGGCCCTGCCCCATAAATCTCAACTCCATCCTAATAATCTAATAATGGGACTAGCCATTAGCCTTCCCTTCACTCCCAAAGGAGAGCACTAATAGTAGTCTTCCCTGAGTTATGGAGAGGCTCCCAGAACGTTTCTGTTCACATATGGCTGCATCTGGGCATCTCAGACCTCTCTCGTCCTGCACAGCTTCCCTGATGGGCAACCCATGGCATAGCTGAGACAGGGAAGTGGCCAGAAGATGGGCTCAGAGCTGCTGGATGGGACTCCTCTCCTGGGCCGTGCTCCCCGTTGCCCCTCTGTTCTCCGGAAGGCACTTGGGGTCTAGAGAACTCAGTCATTGGTCACCTGGGCAACTTGAACCTGGCTGCCAGAGGAAGAAAGCCAAACACTACCCGATGCCCCTCTTGTCCCTCCTCACATCCATATGTATCATTATTTTATTGGCTCTTTCCACTGTCTCAATATTTGGTCCATAAAGAGAACAGAATTAGCTCCATTATCGATTCTCCTGGCACAGTGGGCCCAGCAAGGTGACTGGCTTTCCTACCCAGGAGAGAGGTAATAGTCAGGAATAGAGCAGAGGCCAAAGTTATTTTGAATTAAGTACTAATGGATAGGCTTTCTATAGCTATTTTTTAATACCTGTACAATTTGATGAAAATCAGACACAAGAGGAACTCAATTTTGTTTTTCATTAATATTCACTTTGTTAACACGAACAGATGATTTCTGGGAGCTCTCTTTGCCCTTTTAATTTGTCTCCCTATAATGTGGTGGAGATATCCTCCATTATTAAACTGATTAGCAAGTGGCACGAATCTTTTCTTGTCGATTTCTTCATTATTCCTTATGCAGGACAATGTGTTTGAATTTTGTGAACCAGAAGGCTGGGGATGGGAGTGATGAAGGGAAGGGGGGGAGTTGGGCTTTTGAAAATCCAAAAAAGTACAAAATAACAACAGCAAACCTGTCCTGAAGCCACACACTTTTAATTCTTTAACAAAAGGGTATGGCACCAATCACTTAAGGTAATACACATTCTTAAGGATTCAAGGACCTGGATTCAAGGTAAACATGGCTGAATCATCCTAAATAAGACAGGTCTAGGGACGCCTGTGTGGCTCAGTGGGTTAAAGCCTCTGCCTTTGGCTCAGGTCATGATCTCAGGGTCCTGGAATCGAGTACTGAATCGGGCTTTCTGCTTGGCAGGGAGCATGCTTCCTCCTCTCTCCCTGCCTGCCTCTCTGCTTACTTGTGATCTCTCTCTGTCAAAAAAAGAAATAAAATCTTAAAAAAAAAAAAAAGACAGGACCTGAGCTTCAGAAGGAAACATAACTACCTATAAATTCTGTTACAGGTATTTATTTAAATGTTTGAGTCTTTCTTGAAATGGAGAGCTCACTACCTCCCAGAGCAGCCATGACCAATTTAGGATCTCCTATTGCCTAATCCTGGATTTAGAGGAATGGAAGCTGCCTTCTTCTTCAAAGTAACCTACAGCAGGGGCACGTTTCTTTTGAAGCAGAAAGCCTCATTTTCCCATGAAGCTCTTGGAGACCAAAATCCAGTGTGTCAAGGCTCAGGGAATGGAAGCAGAAGCACCTTAAGCATCTTTTAAGTAACTTACCTTGGACAGGCTTAATTCACCATATTCTCAAAGTCATCTTACTGAGCATTTTATTTAATATTCAAATAATCGTGTCAGCTGAATAGGGTGTGCATTATTACTATTTTTTTTTATTTTTAAAGAAGAAAAGGAAAAGAAAAATGAAAAAAGAAACCTTGAGATTTCTGAGGAAACTGAAACAAAGAGACTAAATGACTTGTCCCAAGGTTGCCACAGCTAATAAGGGGAAGTTCCCGTGGGACTAAATGTTGGGTCCTGCGCTTCACATAGTCTATGTAGAAATGCTGGGGTTTATAAGGTACCTGAGAAGAAGTCATTGTCCCAGCACCCGGCACAAAATTTAGTCACATAAGGCATTGTCACAACAAAGCCAGAGGAACCAGTGGCCAACTCATTCCTTACTTTGTGGAGATCTCTGCTCATTTTCTGCATAAGATTTGATGCCAGAGCAACCGATATTCTTTGAAAATGTGTTGCTACATCAGCCTAGCTCAGATAGCTCCTCGTTCTCCTTCGTCTAAAGAAAAATTTAAACACATTTGGTCTGATAAAGCAAATAATCCAAGACTTAGCCAATATCTATCTGTATAGCTTCATTCCTCATGCTTTCTGTTGTAAATCCTGCTGTGTCTCCTCTATAACCACCCCCCCCACCCCAAGTACCAGATTCATTCTCAGATTCTTCTCATTGCTGTAATACTCCTCTCAGACTACGAATCTGGGCTGGTGAAAGAAATTCAGTTCATGCTGGTTTAAGCACAAAGAGACTTCAGTGATGTACATAGATGGAAAAAAACTGAAAGTCGTGACTTCTGGCATGTCCTTGGTTGCCAGGTTTTTCTGCATTGGCTTTACCCTTCAGAAGCTCTTCTCTTATTAGAGGAAAGATGACAATCAAGAACATGAGGCTGTTGACGAAAATGAAAACACTAATTTGAAAAGATAAATGCATCTGCATATTATTTGTTGCATTATTTACAATAGCTAAGATATGGGAACGACCTAAGTGTTCACTGATGGAGAAATTGTTCTATATACTATATATTCTATATACTATAGATAGTATTCCATCATATCTGTGTAGATAGATATTACATCTATATGAATAGATATAGACTATATGTAAGTACGTATAAGACTACAGATTATGTGTAAGTATATATAGACTATAGACTACAACTAAAAGTCTAGACAAAGAACTAGAGCAGGTCTTGGATCTTTATCTATGCACAATGGAATATTATTCAGCTATAACAAAATTACAAAATCTTGACATTTGCAACAATGCGGCGTTATGCTAAGTGAAATACACCAGACACAGAAAGACAAATACCATATGATCTCACTTATACGTGGAATCATAAAAACAAACAAACAAACAAACAAACCAACCAAACCAAGCTCATAGATACAGAGAACAGATTGGTAGTTGCCAAAGGGTGGGTGGAATGGGCTAAATGGGTGAAGAGAGGGGAAAAAACAAACAAAAAAAACCAAAAAAACTAGACTGTCAATTTACCAGCTTAACAAATGTAAGAAATAAAGCTTCTCTTTCCCAATTGTTCCAGAATTAAAGGATCTGATTAGGTAGTCTCAGGTCATGTAGCCATCCCTGCACCAATCTCTATGACAAGGAAGATGAAATACGCCATTTCCATGCTAGAGAATGGTTCAACCTCGTGGAAATATAAGAATTTAATGTATGGGAGGGTTAGGTAAGACTGATGTAACCAGAAGGAAAAAAAGGCTGCTAGAAACCAAATAAACTGGAGTTGTCTAACAGCCCTCCTCCTGCTCTGTGTTAATAAATCTTGCCTAATCATTAGGTAGGACAGAACTTGAGTCGCATTCATCTTACACAAGTTAAAACCTGTATAACCCAGTCTCCTAAGGTCTCTTCCTGTACTGAATTTCTAGAAGATAGCTTTTGGCAACCATAGAATGAAAGAACATCCATACAAGGAGAATCATTAGAGATAGTTCTAAGAATATATTTTTTAATAAACTTACAAAAATGAGATCCTGCAATAGGGCCAGTATTGGTTAAGGATTTAGGCCAGATAAATAATAAAACACAACTTTCTGACCTCCAGTTGAGAGATCTTGCTACCATAATTCATTTAGGAATGAGCTAACTCAACTCACTGTATTTGTACTTTACTCTCTGTCCCACATCTGCAGACTGGATCTAGACTTCTCAACAATGGCAGTTGGTAGGTAGGTAAAAGACATTAAAATAAGATAGAGTAAGGTTAATACTCTAGTTTTCTCACTTAGAACTATTGGGTTTTACAGAGAAACAAAACAAAAGGAAACCATAAAATTATCTTCTGAACCATCAGTTTCCTCAACTGCAGATTTGGAATAAGAATAGTTAGTTGGGGAGTGCCTGGGTGGCTCAGTGGGTTAAGCCTCTGCCTTTAGCTCAGGTCATGATCTCAGGGTCCTGAGATTGAGCCCAGCATCAGGCTCTCCACTCGGCGGGGAGCCTGCCTCCTCCTCTCTCTCTCTCTGCCTGTCTCTCTGCCTACTTGTGACGAATAGTTGGTTGGGTTGTAGGTCTAGTTGACATAGGATAGCATACGCCACCCTACCTCATGAACTCTAATTAAAACCAGAAGAAATAGATGGAGCCGTTATCATACAATTCCAAAGAGAAAATAGCAGCAGGAAATCAGAGAAGGGAAACATATTAAAATGCCACCAAAAGAACAACAAGTCTCCTTTGTTTCCCTCCACCACTTTGGTTTTTCCACCCTGAACTCAAAGTCAGTCCAAAACCTGGATCTGTGCACCAGGCACAGTCAGGAAAAAAAAATGTCCATGATAACCCTTGTGTTTATGGTCAGGAAAAGCATAAAAAAGACCCTACAGAAAGTGAGGGAAAATGTCTATTTTTTGTTGGTTCTTTTGTTTTATTAGTTTTTTGTTTGTTGGCTCAATCTCTTCGGTTCCAGCCACAAGGCAATCCTGCAGTGAGAGAGCAACAACAGGGTCTGATAAGATGCATAAGACTATGAAGGAGGGAAACACTTCTCTGATCAGAGGAGCTGTGGTCCCAAAAGCATGAGGATAACCCACTTTCTTTTTCCACACTTTTATCATCTTCCCACTTGACACCTGAAGTAAATGCAGTTGCAGGAAAGAACAATAGAATAGGGAAACTAGTCAGATGTCCAGGAAGGAAAGTCCTTAGGAGCAGAAAAATATTTAGGTGATTGTGGAGAGGAAAATGCTCAAGAAGGTGTTTCTATAAAGTTGTCTGTGAACTCCAGGACTTGCACACAAGCTGTGGTATGGATGGATCTGACCTTAAGCAACATACTAAAGTCTTGGGAACTACAGTTCAGAATATATTACCTTCTAGGTTTCAGACTGGACACTGGGTGAGACACATGGAGAACAGGTCTGAAGCCTCATAAAGGTTTAAAAATGGAATTTAAATAGAAACCAGAACCCATAGACTGTGGGCCTTCAGCCTGAAGAAAACTGGCTTAATTTATTTCTGAAACATAACAAAACAAACAAAAATAGACATTATTCAAAAGATTCAAACAAAATTCAGCATCTAGAATAATATTCAAAATGTCCAAGATGCATTCCAAAATCACCTGGCATGTGAAGGATCAAAAAGACCTCTATTTTATTCAAGGGGAAAGACTATTAACAGAAGCAAACCTTAAAAGATGGAACTTTTAAACCATGACTTTATTTTTTTTTTAAGATTTTATTTATTTATTCGAGAGAGAGAGGGAGAGAAAAGAGCTGCAGACAGAGGGAGAGGGAGAAGCAGGATCCCCGCTAAGCAAGGAACACCATGCAGGACTTGATTACAGGACCCTGGGATCATGACCTGAGTTAAAGGCAGATGCTTAACTGACTGAACCACCAGGTGCCTCTTTTTTTTTTTTTTCAACATTTTTTTTTGTTGTTTATTTACAGCATAACAGTGTTCATTGTTTTGGCATCACACCCAGTGCTCCATGCAGTACGTGCCCTCCCTATTACCCACCACCTGGTTCCTCAACCTCCCACCACCCCCACCCCCCCGCCGCCCCTTCAAAACCCTCTGGTTGTTTTTCAGAGTCCATAGTCTCTCATGGTTCATCTCCCCTTCCAGTTTCCCTCAACTCCCTCTCCTCTCCATCTCCCCATGTCCTCCATGTTATTTGTTATGCTCCACAAATAAGTGAGACCATATGATACTTGACTCTCTCTGCTTGACTTATTTCACTCAGCATAATCTCTTCCAGTCCCATCCATGTTGCTACAAAAGTTGGGTATTCATCCTTTCTGATGGAGGCATAATACGCCATTGTGTATATGGACCACATCTTCCTTATCCATTCATCCATTGAAGGGCATCTTGGTTCTTTCCACAGTTTGGCGACCATAGCCATTGCTGCAATAAACATCACCAGGTGCCTCTTAAACAATGACTTTAAAGCCGCTATTATAACTGTGTTCTAAGGGGTGCCTGGGTGGCTCAGTTAGTTAAACATCTGCCTTTGATCCCAGTGTCCTGGGATTGAGTCCCACATCAGGATCCCTGGTCAGCACGGTGTCAGCTTCTCCCTTTCCTGCACCCCCTTCTTGTGTGCTCTCTCTCTCTCTCTTTCTCTACATCAAATAAATAAGTAAAATCTTAAAAAAAAAAAACACACTGTGTGCTAATAAAGGGGAAACCCTCTTTAAATAAATGGAAAGTTATAATGTCTCAGAAATAGAAGAATAGAAATAGAAGATAAACAAGAATGAAATGAAAAGTTTACAACTAGGGGCATCTGGGTGGCTAAGTTGATTAAACATCTGCCCTTGGCCCAAGTCTTGATCTTGGGGTCCTAGGATGAGCTCTGAGTCAGGCTCTCTGCTCAGTAAGGAGTCTGCTTCTCCCACACCCTGTCCCTCTGTGTTCTCTCTCTCTCTATGTCTCTTAAATAAATAAAATAAAATCTTTAATTTTTTAAAATTTATAACTAAAAACACAATAACAACATTTAAATAATTCATTATATTAGATTAATAGCCAGGGGATAATATAGGAAAAAGTCCCTAGACTTGAAAGTAGATCCATAAAAATTATCCAATCTGAATGACAGAAAATGAACAGAAAAATGAACAGAGACTGAAGGACCAGTGGGAAAATAAAAAAGGTCTGATATTTGTATCATTAAATTCTCACAAGAAGAAAAAGAAATTGGTATATGAAAGAAAGAAAAAGGAAGGGAGGGAGGAAGAGAGGGAAGGAGGAAGGAAAGGAAGGAAAGTAAAGGAAAAAGGAGAGGGAGGGAAGGAAGGAAAGAAAAAGGAAGGAAGGAGAAAGAAAGAAAGAAAGAAAGAAAGAAAGAAAGAAAGAAAGAAAGAAAATAAATAGATAAAGAAATAATAGCTGAAAATTTCCCAAATTTGATAAAATACATAACTTTACAGATTGAAGAAACTTATGACACTCAAAAGGATAAAGTCAAAGAAATCTATTTCCAGCTACATCACTATTTAAGTTGAAAGTGAAAATAAAGAAAAAACACGTAAAGCACCTACATATACATTGTAAAAAAATTATTTGAAAAACTGCAGAATTCTCATCCAAAACAATGGAGACCAGAAGAAAGTGGTACAGATCTTTTTAGGGTGCTGAAAAGGATGACTTCTACCTACAATTCTGTATCCAGTGGCAATAATTCTCTGGGAATAGGTAAAGGTGAAATAAGATATCCTCAGATTAAGTAAATCTAGGAGAATTACAACCACATTAAATGCTAAAGCAAGTATTTCAAGAAGAAGAGAAATAATATCAAGGGAAATGTGGAACATCGTAAATAAAGAAAGAGTAATAGAAATGGTAAACAGCTGGGTAAATATAATAGACAATTTTTTTTCTTCTTAAGTTCCTTATAATATACATAAAAGTTGAAAGCAGAATGTATAACATTGTCTGGTGGTATTTCTAATGTAAGTAAATGTAATACATATAAAAAAATAAATGAGGGAAAGTAAAGGTTTCTACATTACATTTCAACTATCGAAATGTTAATTAAAAGTAAACTAAGAATTTAAGTATGTATATTGAAATCCTTAGAACCATCACTAAACAGACCTAAAAACTAAAAATACATGGAGTCAAAAATAGTTGATTGTGTCATTTGGTTTATGTTGTTGAGTTCTAGGAGTTCATTTTATATTCTGGATACTAGACACAAGAATAAGATATATGATTTTAAAATATTTTCCCTTTCTGTACGTTGATTTTTCATTTCTTCATAATACCTTTCTTTTAAAATTTTGTATTTTTCTGTTGCCTCAATATCCCCACAAAAAGATGATAAGCACCATACTCAGGTGGACGGACCAGTGTGGTCTGGCCACAAGTTCCCCTTCTTGCCCTTGCCTAACTGATATTAGTGATATTCTAACACAACAATGAAATCCCTCATGCTTTTTGTATTTCATTCCACCCTTCCTCCAAAAATTCACCTGCTCACAGGCCCTGACACTCTCTTGATTCCCCACCTGCTTGGGTCAACCTATTCCCTGTGAGCCCCACTCATATGGCCCCTGAATGCATGTCATGCCTCCCTCCTGTAGGACCTGTCAGTATAATAAATCTCTCCCTTTTGTATGCCTCCCCATGGTGTTAAGCCATATCTACAATTGGCTGATTATCAAAAACAACAAAAGCAATCAACCAACCAAACAAACAAAAACCATTTGAAGTAACATAATTATTCCTTACCATATGTTTGGATACACAAAACTTTTTAACTTTGATGGAGCCCAATGTATTTTTTTTTCTTTCTTTACTCATATTTTTGGTGTCATGTTTAAGAATCCATTACCAAACCAAAGGTCATGAAGATTTATACCTATGTTTTCTTCTAAGGGTTTTATATTTCTGGTTCTAGTTTATTTAGGTTATTATCCATTTCAAATTCATTCTTATTTATGATGAAGCACAGGTCCAATTTCATTCTACATGAATATCCAGCTGCCCCAGCACCGTTTGTTCAAGAGGTCATTCTTCCCCCACTAAATGATTTGGGTATCCTTGTCGAAAACCAATTTGCCATAAAAATATGGGTTTATTTCTGTTATTGGAACATTCATGGGATGTTATTCCATTCATCTGTATGTACATTTGACCTTATGCCAATAACACGCTGTTTTGACTACTGTAGCATTATGTTGATTTTATGTCATATATTTTGATTCGGTTTTTAAAATATAAGAAAATAAATAAATAGATAAATAGGAAATGACAATGCATCTTCAAATATCCGAAAGAGGGCAGGAAAGGAGAACAAGAAAAATAAAAAATATTAAGAAATATCAGCTCTTCTCAAACTCTTTAAAAAACATTGAAGAATAGGAAGCCCTTCTTATCTCACTCTATGAGGCCAGCATTACTTCAATACTAGACAGAAATGCTGCAAGAAACTACTGATCAAGAATAATGATACACAATGCTTCAACAAAATACTAGTATATTACATTTAGTAGCATAGTAAAAGAATTAGACACCATAATTAAGTATGATTTATTTCTGGAATGCAAAGATGGTTCAACATACATAAATTAAGCAATGTAATACAAAACATTAAAAGAAAAAAAAAGAAAAAATACATTTGACCATCTCAATTGATGCAGAACAAGCTTTTGATAGAATGCAATACATTTTCATGATAAAAACATTCAACATAATAGTAATGGAAGAAAATTTCTTTAGTACAATAAAGACCATATATGAAAAACCTACAGCTAACAGCATACTCAATGGTGAAAGACTGAAAATTTTCCCCCTAAGGTTAGAAACAAGACAGGGATGTCAGCTTTACCATTTCTATTCAACAATGAACTGCAAATCCTAACCAAGATAATTAAGTAAAAAATAGATAAATAAAATGCATTCAAATTAGAAATGAAGAAATAAAATTATATCTTCACAAATGACATAATCCTACATATTATTTCTTATATAACTTATATTTATACATATACATAACTTATAATTTCTTACATAACTATTTCACAAGAAAATCTGATAAAATGAATAAATAAATTCAGAGAAGTTGCAAGATACAAAATCAAACCCCCCAGTCAGTTGTATTTCTATGGATAACACTTCTATACAACATTTTTGGAAAACAATATTTTTGGATAACAATCCAAGAAGGAAATTAAGAAAACATTTCTATTTATAATAGCTTTTAAAAGAATAAAATACTTAGGAATAAATATAACCAAAGAGACAAAAGACTTATATTTGAAAACAACAAGATATTTCTGAAAGAAGTTAAAGAAGACATAAATAAATGTACAGATATCTTGTGGTCATGATTTGGAAGACTGCATTAAGATAATAGTATTATCCAAGGACATCTACAAATTCAATACAATCCCTCTCAAAATCATAGCAATGCTTTTCACAGGAATAGAAAAACTCATCTTAAAATTAATTTGAAATTTTGAGGGACCCCAAATAGCCAAAATAATCTTGAAAAAGAACAAGGACTCATACTTCTGACTTCAAAACTTACCATAAAGTTACAATAATCAATGCAGTGTGCTACTGGCATAAGGACAGGCATACACACCAATGGAATTGAATAGAGAGCACAGAAATGAACCCTTATATATAAGATAAAATCATTCTTGATAAGGGTACAAAGACCATCCAATGGAAAAAGGACAATCTTTTCAACAAATAGCCCTGAGAAAATCAGATATCTACATACCAGAAAATTAAGGTGATGCTTTACTTTGTGGCACATATAAACATTGACACAAAATAAAATGAAAATCTAAACAAAGAGCTAAAACTATATAAATTTTACCAAAAAAATGGCCATTGCATTTGTCAATAATTTCTTAGATATAACACCAAATACATAGGCAAAAAAAAAAAAAAAACACAATCATTTGAACTTCATCAAAATTAAAAACTAAGAACATTATTTTTTTTAAAAGATTTTATTTATTTGAGTGAGCGAGAGAGCATGAGCAAGGCAGAGGCAGAGGGGGAAGAAGATTCCCCACCCAACAGGGAGTCTGATGTGGGACTTGATCCCAGGATCCCGGGATCATGAGTTGAGCCAAAGGCAGACACTGAAAAGACTGAGCTTTCCAGGCAACTCAACAAAAAACATTATTAAGAGATAAAAAGACATCCCATAGAGTGGGAGAAAATATTTTCAAATCATATATATGATAAGAGTAATAATAAGAATATATAATGAACTCCTGTAGCACAACAAAAAAAATTTCAATTTAAAAAATGGCAAAGGGGGCGGGGGCACCTAGGTGGCCCAGTGGGTTAGGCCTCTGCCTTCGGCTCAGGTCATGATTTCAGGGTCCTGGGATCGAGGCCTGCATTGGGCTTTCTGCTCAGCAAGGACCCTGCTTCCCCTTCTCTCTCTGCCTGCCTTTCTGCCTACTTGTGATCTCTCTCTCAGTCAAATAAATAAATAATCTTTTTAAAAGGGCAAAGGACTTGAATAGACATTTCTCCCAAAGAAGATATATAAATAGTCAATAAGCACATGAATACATATGTGGAATTTAAGAAACAAAACAAATGAGCTTAGGGCTGGGGGAGAAAAAGAGAAGAAAACCAAGAATCAGACTCTTAACTGAGAACAGAGGATTACTAGAGGGGAGGTAGTTAGGGATGGACTAGCTAGGTGATGAGTATTAAGGAGTACACTTATTGTGATAAGGACTGGGTCTTATATGTAAGTGATGAAACAACAAATTCTATGCCTGAAACTAAGATTACATTGTATATTAACTAACTAGATTTTAAATAAAAACTTGGAGAATAAAAATGATCAGTATCGGGTGCCTGGGTGGCTCAGTGGGTTAAAGCCTCTGCCTTCAGCTCAGGTCATGATCCCAGGGTCCTGGGATCAAGTCCCGCATCGGGCTCTCTGCTCAGCAGGGAGCCTGCTTCTCCATCTCTCTCTGCCTGCCTCTCTGCCTGCTTGTGATCTCTGCCTGTCAAATGAATGAATAAAATCTTTTAAAAAAAAAATGATCAGTATCATTTGTTATCCAGGGAATGCAAATCAAAACCACAATGAGATACAACTTCACACACATCAGGATGGCTATTATCAAGAAAATAACAAGCATCATCAAGGATGTGGAGAAATTGGAACCCTTCTGCACCCTTCTTCAATGGATGCAGAATTATCATATGGCCCAGCAATTCCACTTCTAGGTATCTGCCACAAGAAAACTGAAAGCAGGGACTCAAAAAGTATTTACACACCAAATTTCATAGCAACATTATTTATAATAGCCCCAATGTGGAAACAACTCAAATGTCTATCAACAGAAGAATGAATAAACAGAACACATTTTATACATGCAATGAACTACTGTTCAACTTGAAAAAGAAACACAATTTGGATACTTACTACAACATGGTTGAACCTCAACTATATTATGCAAAGTAAAGTAAGCCAGACTCAAAATAACAAATATATATTATTTCACTTATATGAGATACTTATAATAGACAAATTCATAAAGACAAATAATACAATAGTGGTCACCATGGGCTGGGGCAGGGAGAAATGGGAAGATGTTTAATGGGTACAGAATTACTGTTTGGGAGTGAGGAAAAAGCTTTGGAAATTGAGAGTGGTGATGGTTGTACAACACTGTAATGGTCTCAGTGCCACTAAATCACACATTTATTTTTTTTTTTTAAGATTTATTTATTTGACAGAGAGAGATCACGAGTAAGCAGAGAGGCAGGCAGAGAGAGAGGAGGAAGCAGGCTCCCCGCTGAGCAGAGAGCCCGACGTGGGGCTCGATCCCAGGACCCTGAGATCATGACCCGAGCTGAAGGCAGAGGCTTAACCCACTGAGCCACCCAGGTGCCCTAAATCACACATTTAAAAATGGTTACAATTGTAAACATTTGTTGTGTATTTTAGCACAATAAAAATAAAATAATACTTAAAAACTACACATATACTTTTTTTTAAACTTAGGAAACAAACAAGAAAAAGACATGAATTAGAAGACAGGCACTGTCAGATGGATTTTAAAAGACCCAATTAGATGATATCAACAAAGACTTACCATAAATATGCTTTTTTTTGTTAATAACTATCTTTATTCTCAAATTGATAAAAGCATTTAACATATACTTTACAGTATAAACAAAGATGATTAAAGTAACATAACAGAAAAAAAAATGTACCATGAAAACACTAAGCGAAAGAAACTTGGAATGCTTTTAATAATATCAGACAAAATGAAAAAGGAAAAAAAAAAGCAGGAAAAATATTCAGAAATAAAGGACAATACAAATGGTAGAAAAGTCGATTCACAAAGAAGTTATAACAATCATAAATATGTATGCACCTAAGTATATAGCCTTAAAATACATGAAGCAAAAAATAATATAACTGAAAGATGAAATAGACTAACTCACAATTATCCTTAAATATGTCACTGTATCTCTCCTAGTTAATGATACAAAAAATAGAATATCAAGGAGACAGAAGAACTGAATACTATCAAGCAAATTGTTCTAATTAACATTTATATAACATTTACCACTGCAGCAGTAGAATGCACATTCTAGGCAAGTTTACATGGTACTATCAGCAACATAGGCCATATCATGGGTCACAAATCAAATTTAAAAGAATGGCAATCATATAAAGCATGTTCTTTAACCACACTATCAATTTTTTTTTCATTTTATTTATTTTTTCAGTGTAACAGTATTCTTTCTTTTTGCACAACACCCAGTGCTCCATGCAAAACGTGCCCTCCCCATTACCCACCACCTGTTCCCCCAACCTCCCACCCCTGACCCTTCAAAACCCTCAGGTTGCCCCAACCTCCCACCCCTGACCCTTCAAAACCCTCAGGTTGTTTTTCAGAGTACATAGTCTCTTATGGTTCGCCTCCCCTCCCCAATGTCCATAGCCCGCTCCCCCTCTCCCAATCCCACCTCCCCCCAGCAACCCCCAGTTTGTTTTGTGAGATTAAGAGTCATTTATGGTTTGTCTCCCTCCCAATCCCATCTTGTTTCATTTACTCAATTTTATCCAAAACAACAGACATAGCTTTGAGCCAAAAATTACAATCATCCTAAACAAACATTCATTCTAAACAAACAATCATTCTAAACAAACAAACAAACAGACAGACAGAAACACAGTCTGAAGATATAAAGAATCAGAACCAAACTTATATTTGGCAGAAATTTTGGAATTATCAGTGTAGGAATTTAAAATAACTGATTAATATGCAAAGGATTGCAGTGGGGAAAAAATGGACAGCATGAAAGGAGAGATGTATAATGTAAACAGAGAGATAGAAACTAAGAAAAAAATCAAAAGGAAATGCTAGAAAATGAAAACAGGGTAATATGAAAAATGCCTTTGGTCGACACATCAGTAGACAAGATAAAACAAAGTAAAGAACAGTGAACTTGAAGATATATCAATAGAAACTTCCAAAACTGAATTGAAAATGGGGGGGGGGGGTGGAGGAATTAAAAAGATGGAGTTGGGGGACTCCTGTGGGGCTCAGTGGGCTGAAGGCTCTGCCTTCAGCTCAGGTCATGATCCCAGAGTCCTGGAATCCAGCCCCACATCAGGCTCTCTGCTCAGCAGGGAGCCTGCTTCCTCCTCTCTCTCTGCTTGCCTCTCTGCCTACTTGTGATCTCTGTCTGTCAAATAAATAAATAAAATCTTAAAAAAATAATAAAAAGATGGAGTGGGATTTCCAAGAACTGGAGAACAATGACAAAGGATATAACACAAATATCAAGGGAATACCAGAAGGAAAAGAGAGAGAAAAAAGATAAAATATCTGAAATAATCGTGGCTGTCTATTTTCCAAAGTTAATGACATAAACCAAATTGCAGATCCAGGAAGCTCAGAGAACACCAAGTAGGATAAAGCCCAAATGCTACATCAAGCCATAACATATTCAAACTGCATAAAATCAATGACAAAGAGAAAATCTTGAAAAAAGTCAGAGGGAACAAAAATAGCTTAACTGCTGTGGGAAAAAAAAGAAAAGATAAGAAATACATCAGACTTCTCTTCAGAAGCCATGCAAGCAATATGTGAGTGAAGTTAAATATTTAAAGAGTTAAAAGAAAATTATCATCAACCTAGATTCTGTATCCAATGAAATTATCCTCCAAAAGGGATGGAGAAATTAATACTTTCTATGAAAAACAAAAAATGAGGGAATTTGTCACCAGCTGGCTTGCCTTGTAGGGAGAGTTAAAGGAAGTAATTCAGAGAAAAGGATATGATACAGGTTGCAAACTTAGATTTACATTAAGAAAGGAAGATATGTAAAGGGGTGAAGGCAAGTGGGAGGTATAGGCTTCCAGTTCTGGAATGAATAAATCACAGGGATGAAAGACACAGCATAGGGAACACAGTCACTGGTAATTTAATAGTGTTTTGTGGTAACAGATAGTAATTACACTTGTGGTGAGCACAACATAACCTACTGAGTTTTTGTCGTACACATGAAATGAATGTAACATCATGTGTTAACTATACTTAAAAAAAAAAAGAAAAGGAAAGGAAAAGATTTTGAAAAAGAATTAATGAAGGTGAAATAAAATTTTTTTTTATTTTTATTTGATCTGATAGATAATGCTTTGATAGATAGATAATGGCAGCCATGCATTCAGTGACTATAGTTTAGGGAAATGAATGATAGCAATGTCACAAGGAATTGGGAATACTCTTTCATAGGGTATATGTGTTATACCTGAAGCAGTATTGTGTTATTTGAAAGTAGACTGGCATTAGTTGTAAAAATATACTGCAAACTATAGGGCAAACACTTAAAAAATTTAAATAGAAAAGTAATTGCTATGCTGAAGAGAGGAGAAAAAAAATAGAATGATATAAAATGCTCAACAAACACCGGAGAAGATAGGGAAAAAAGAGTGGAAGACAAGAAAAAGAAAAAAAGAACAAGGACAATGTATTTGAAAAGTCACAAATATGGTAATCCAACTTTATCAATAATCATTTTAAATGTGAATGGCATAATATGCCAATAAAAGATAGAGACTATCGCAATGGATTAAAAAAAGCAAGACCCAGCTATATGTTGTCTATAAGAGATCCATTTTATGTATAAGGGCAGAGTTAGATAAAAAGTAAGATAATGGAGAAAAATATACCATGTTAACAGTAATCAAAAGAAATTTGGAGCAGCTATATCAATCTAAGACAAGGATGACTTTAGAGCAAGGAATATTACCAGAGATAAAGAGAGACATTACATAATAATAAGGGCTCATTTCTCCAGAAGGGCATAACTGTTCTTAATGTGCATGCCCCTAACAACAGAACATCAAAACATGTGAGACAAAAACTAATAGAACTACAAGGAGAAATAGACAAATCCAGTATTATAGTTGGAAGCTTTAACATCCCTCTGCTGGTAACTGACAGATCCAGCAGCCACAAAATCAGTAAGGATATAGTTAAACACACAGCACCATCAATCAACTGGATCTAATTGACTTTTATAGAATACTTCATCCAACAATGGCAGTTCAATCCAACAACACATTCTTCTCAAGCACACGTGGAACATTCATTAAGATAGAACACATTCTAGGTCATAAAACATACTTTAACAAATTTGAAAGAATAGACATCATACCAAGGATATTCTCTAGCCATAATGGAATTACACTAGAAATCAATAACAGAGAGCTGGAAAACCCCAAAATATTTGGAGATTAAACACACTTTTAAATAATATGTGGGTCAAAGAAGTCTCAAGAGAAATTTTTAAATATTTTGAACTGAAAGACAATAAAATGCAATCTATTAAAATTTATGGGATGCAGTAAAGCAGTAATTAGAGGGAAATTTATAATAGTGAATGCATATATTAGAAAAAAAGAAAGATCTAAAATCAATAATCTAAGCTCTACCACAGGAAACTAGAAACTGAAGAGCAAATTAAATCCATAGTAAGCAGAAAAAAAGAATACAAATCAAAAAATAAATAAGTAAAATTGAAATTAGGGGAACAATAGAGAAAATCAATGAAACCAAAAGTAGGTTCTTTGAAATATCAATAAAACTGAAACACCCTCTAGCCAGGTTTACCAAGAAAAGAGAGAAGATAAAATTGCTTGCATCAGAAATGAAAGAAGGGCCATCATTTTTGACCCAGGCACATTAAAAAAGATAATAAATAATTATTACAAAGGTAATATTACAAGATTTGAATAGATGTAAAGATATTCCATGCTTATGGATACAAAAATTTAATATTGTTAAGATATCAGTTGTTCTCAACTTGATCTGTAGATTCAGTGAATTCCCCATCAAAATCCCAACATGTTACTTTATGGGTATCAACTCATTCCAAAGCTTATATGGAAAGGCAAAAGACCCAGAATAGTTAACATTATACTGAAGAAGAAAGTCAAAGGACTGACATGACCCAACTTCAAGTGTTATTATAAAGATACAGCAATTAAGATAACATAATATCTGGATAACACAGGATCCATATAGACGGGTCCCTGAACAACACCAAATATAGTCAAATGATCTTTCACAAAGGAGCAAAGACAATCGTGTGGAAAAAAGAGAGTATTCAACAAAAGGTCCTGGATCAACTGTATATCCTCATGCAGGGAAAAAAAGAAAAATCAATCCCAACACTGACCTTATGCCTTCACAAGAATTAACTCAAAATATATCACAGACCTAAATGTAAAATACAAAGCTATAAAGCTCTTAGAAGATAACATAAGAGCAAATCCAAGTGACCTTAGGTTTGACAATGAAATTTTAAATGCACCAAAATCATGATCCATGAAAGAAAAGATTGATGTCAGATTTTATTTAAATGGAAAACTTCTTCTCTGTGACAGACACTGTTGAGAGAAGAAGAAGACAAGGCATGGGCTGAGGAAAAATATTTGAAAACACTTACATGATAAAGAATTTGTATCCAAAATATACAAAGAACTCTTTAAATTCTATAGTAAGAAAGAAAATAACCCACTTAAAAGGGGAACAAAATAACTGAATAGACACCTGACCAGAAGAGATATACAGGTCTAAATAAGCATATAAAAAGATATTTAACATTATGTGGGAAATTACAAATTAAAACAATGAAATAGCACTCCGCCCCTATTAGAACCGCTACAAACCAGAACACTTTCAACACCAGAGATGTTAGTGTTGAGCAACTGGTGAGGATGGAGAGCAACTCTCATTCATTGCTGTTGGGAATTCAAAATGGTATAGCCACTTCAGAAGAGAATTTGGCAGTTCCGTACAGAGCTAAACACAGACTTACAATAAGGTCCAGGAATTGTGCTTCTAGGCATTCACCCAGTGAGTTAAAAACTTATACCCACACTCATGTGAAAAGCTGCACATGAATGTCTATAGCAGCTTAAGTCATAATTGGCAAAACTTGGGAAGAACCAAGATGTCCTTCAATGAGTAAATAAACAGTGGTGTATCCATATAATGGAATACTATTTAGTGATACAAAGAAATGATCTATCAAGCCATGAAAGAACATGGAAGAAACTCAAATGCATATTTCTCAGTGAAAGTAGCCAGTCTGGAAAAAGAACATATTATATGATTCCAACTATATGACATTTTGCAAAAGATAAAACCACAGAGACAGTAACAAGATCAGGTGTTGTCAGGGGTTGGTGGGGGGTGGCCAGTGGAATGGTGAAAAGATGAATAGGTTGAATACAAGGTACCTTTAGGGCAAAGAATTTATTTTGCATGACACATCAAGGATACATGAGAGATACATGACTTTATGCACTTGGAAAAACCCGTACAACACAGAGTGAATCCTAATGGGAAGCATGGACTTCAGTTAATAACAATGTGTCAATATTGGTTCAACAATTGTGACAAATGTACCAAACCAATGCAAGATATCAATAATCAGGGAACGTACGGGGAGAAGATGATTTGGGAACTCTGTACTTTCTGTTAAATTTTTTCTATATCCTAAAACTGCTCTATACACTGTTTAAAATTATGTGGATCAAGGAAGAAATCACAAGGAAATTTAGAATATTTTGAATCGAATGAAAATGTGAGGACAGCAGATAAAAATTGTGGTATGTTCTTAAATCAATGCTTAGAGAAAAAATTTATGATTCAAAGTGTGCTTTAGAAAGGAAGAAAGATCTCAAATCAACAATCTAAACTTCAACATTAAGACATTAGAAAAAGGGCAAAATAAACCCAAAGCAAGCAGAAGGAAGGAAATAGTAAAGGGAAATAAAAGAAAATGAAAATAAAAGTAAATGGAGAAAATTCAATAAACAAAAGTTGATTCTTTGAAAAGATTAAAAGAAAATATGAAATTTTAGCCAGACAGACAAGAAAAGAAGGAGTCAACATACATTATAAACAGCAGAGATGACAAGATGGAGGGTATGGAAAGACGCCACAAATATTCCAATGTTAATAAGGGAATACTATGTGAAAACCTTACATACATAAGTTACAACCTGGCTAAATGAGCTGGTTGCTTGAGAACCACAAGCAACCAAAATTCATCCAAGAAGAAATAGATAACCTGAATAGTCTTATAACTATTTAAGACACCGAACTGGTAGTTTAAAAAGTAAAACTTCTGAAAGAGAAAACTCCAGGCTCACATATTTTTTTACAAATATTTAAAGAAGAAATTATCAATTCTACCTAATCTGTTCCTGAAAATAGGGGGACTTTCCAACTAATGAGGTCAGAAGTGTTGTGATAACAAAACCAAACAAAAAGAGCACAAGGGGGTTCCTGGGTGGCTCAGTGGCTTAGGCCTCTGCCTTCGGCTCACGTCATGATCCCAGGGTCCTGGGACTGAGCCCCACATCAAGCTCTCTGTTCAGTGGGGAGGCTGCTTCCCCTTCTCTCTCTGACTGCCTCTCTGCTTACTTGTGATATCTCTCTGTCTAATAATAAATAAATAAAATCTTTAAAAAAACAGCAAAAGAAAGAAAAACTACAGTCCAATATCCTTTGTGAACTTAGATGCTAAAGTCTTCAATGTAACATTAGCAAATTAAACACAGCAATATATAAAAATAATAGGATATCAATAGGAAAAAAAAAAGAAGATATGACCTATATATACAATGGAATATTATGCCTCCATCAGAAAAGAAAACACCCAACTTTGTATCAACATGGACAGGACTGGAAGAGATTATGCTGAGTGAAATAAGTCAAGCAGAGACAGTCAATTACCATATGGTTTCACTTACTTGTGAGCATAAGGAATAACATGGAGGACATGGGGAGATGGAGAGGAGAAGAGCTTTGGGGGGAAACAGAGGGGGAGACGAACCATGAGAGACTGTGGACTCTGAGAAATAAACTGAGGGTTTTGGAGGGGATGAGGGTGGGTGGATTGGGTGAGCCTGGTGGTAGGTATTAAAGAGGGCAAGTGTTGCATGGAGCACTGGTGTAATGTATAAACAATAATCTTGGAACACTGAAAAAATAAAATAAAGTCAAAAAATCAAAACAAAATAATAGGATAACATGAGCAAGTGGGATTTACCCTGGGAGAGTAGGGCTTCTTTGATATTTGAAAACCAATCAACAGAGCAGATCATATTAACAGTCTAAAGAGGGAAATAATACATACACAAATAAATTGATGTAGAGGAAGAATTTTACAGAATCCAACACCCATTTATACGTAAAAAAAAAAAGTAAATCAGAATTAGAGTGGAAATTTCTTAACCTAATAAAAACCAGATAGAGGACATATACAAAAAAAAAAAAAAAAAGGCACCTCATGGTGAAGAGATTAAATATTTTCCCCCAATACAGGGAACAAGACAAGGATGTTTACTCCCAGCCATCCTATTTAACATCTTACTGGATGTGTTAGCCAATGCCATAAAGCAAGAAAAAGAAATAAAAACCACACAGATTAAAAAGGGAGAAATAAAATTGAATATATATGTATTCGATCATATATGATTATATAAAGATATTCTTAGAAATAACAAGTGAGTTAATCAAGGTCACAGGATAAAAGATCAAAATAAAAATATGAATCCTATCTCTAATACTGGCAGTGAAGAATTGGAAACTGAGATTTCAAAACCAATATAATATATAATAGCTTCAAAAATGAAATACCAAAACTGGAATTAAAATAAAAACGTTTATAAAATGAAACACTGAGATATAAAATGTAATGAAACATTTGTAGTACCTATCTGCGGAAAATTTTTATATGGCAATAAAAGCAATCAAAAATTACTTTGATAAACACTTATCCACATTTGTCAACATTATCGGATTTTAAAAATCACTGTAATGGCACAGTAATCAAGGCAACACATTATTGTTGAGGGGACAGAAAGAGGTATCAGCAGAACGTAACAGGTTCCAAAACTAGACCCACGCAAATATGGTCAAGATACACAGACAAGTCAACAGAGAAAAGAAAAGTCTGCCAAGAGTGAGCTCTCAGATGTCGGTAGTCTAGACAAGTCACAGACCCCCAGGGATGCACCTGTGACTGTGGTTACCATAAATTGAGCTTGGAGAAGTTAAGTAAGCTATCTGCATTCTGAGAGTAGAAATGGATAGAGTGTCCATTCCAACCAGATCGCTCAGATTCCCAAATGCATACCTATTTATTTAACAATCTAATCATAACAGCTACATCTCAGAAGATGAGATAATATCTACCTTGACGGGCAGTTGTAAGGATTCTATAAGATACTGTATACTAAGTTTTTATCAAAGCATCTGGCAGGGCACAACCGATGAAAGCCATAGTTATGATTCTGATGAAATTATTCATATTAGAAAATGGGCTCTTCTTCTAGCACATGAAAAAAGTCACATTGTCAAAAATTGCCCTTAAATTATCTCTACACCCATTGTGAGCCTCAAACTTCCAACCCCAAAATCAAGAGTCGCACACTCTATGAACTGAACCAGCCAGGCACCCTTACCCTTAAATGATACTTGAAATCACCTGTAAAGTAGTCTACCTGGTTTTGCATATTAAAGCTTACACAATTTGTATAATATACAAATGTACATAAATATATGCAGCCGTGTTCAAGATATGACCAAGATCACCTTCAATAAACAAAGCATACACTTTACTATAAAATGTGGTCATTTCATTCATTGTACTGAGCTGATGCAGGTCCTCCAGCCCCAGAACTTTCCCCTCTAGGATTTGAGCAGGATCTCTTTACAAGTAAATAAAGAACCCACACTTAACAAGATGAGCTAGCCAGGGAAGGCCTTCCCCTGCACAGAGACCCCCTGCACTTCCCCAATTTGAATTGCTGAACTCTTGGTGGGCATCTTGGACACTGCCCGGAAGCATTCCCCCCTCCCTGGAGCAGGTCCACCAGGATGCTACAGAGCATTGTGGGTGGGCTGAGCTCTATCGCCCAGGGGCAACACGCCAGCCATCCACAACTTCTCTCTAGAACACAGGAAAACTAAAACACCAAGCTCTTGAATTCATCCTACCTCAGCCACTTCTTGTTGTACCTTGTTTTCTCTTGTGTATCCCCAACAACGTGCTCTCAGGAGGGAGGCAGGTGATGGAATGTCTGCAAACAGTACCTCAGTGCAGAGTCCTGGGGAGAACACAAGGTGTCGAGTCTCCCAGACTTGTGTCAGGCAGTCAGCAACCTACTTGACCTCTCTGATACCTGATTTCTGATTTTAAAAAACAGAAGAAAACCCCAAGTGAAACTCTCTTGTAGGGCAATTGTAAAGATTTAAAAAGGTCGCTCTCCGAAGAGCACTGTTTGAAAAAGAAGCCCCGAGACACAGGAATCATATAAAAAAGTGACACTCTAGGATTTTTATTTAAAAGGAATTTTTTTCCATCAAAAGGACAACCAAAGGGGGAGGTATGACCATGACTGGGTGGCAAAGCCTCAGCCAAGCCGAGCAAGCAATGGGGCTCAAAGCGGGTCCAGGGAGATCCCAGACCCGAATTCCAGATCCTGCATGCTGTGATCGCTGAGGAATCCAGGAGGAAATTTCTGCAGGGTCTGCTTTGAACCTCAGAACTCATGATTCTCATCTTCCTCACTCTTTCTCATTTACAAGATAAATAATGTTAAGATGAAAGAAAAATTATTTTACAATCTTTTAATCACTAGAAATTGTGTATAATTATTTTTACCTCCACTCTAAGGCCAAGAACGGCTGTGAATTCCTCAACTTCTCAAAGTGTAAAAAGAAAATGCTTCAATTTTGCATTAATTAAAGACTTTTTTTTCCCATTCCTGTCCATTAGCCGCCATCACGCCATGGCTGCGAATGGTCATTACAACAGACAGAAATAGGAACATAAATTTCCCGCTAATGAAAATGTCAGGAGGACACACCGTCTATCACAGAAGGTTCTGATATGGAGAGGGCTTCATTTTTTTTCCCCCCTCTCTCTCTCTCGCACGGCTTTCTCCAGTTGTAGTTTCTTCCGGACCTGCATGGAAAGGCAAGCATCTTTTATTTATAGATAACCTGGGAAGCATCCTTTGCAGTAGATTGAGGACTATGCTCACATCCAAGTAAATATTCCATTGATTTTTAAAATTGTTCCCTTTCTTATCAGACCTCACAGGGTCTCGGCCTGGGAAACCTCGCTGACCTTCCTCCTTCCTGATGAGGCCAGTTTCCTTGCGACTGGGGGCGGCGTAGGCGTCTGCTACCAACCGGCTCTGTCACCGTTTTATGAGGTGAATGTTACATCGGTCAACTGTGCGCCTTCTCCTCCACCTCCCTCTTCCGCCTCAGTGTGGGGAGTTCAATCACTCAGGCTTTAGAGGGCTCATTCAGAAGCACTTTTGCTCCTGCCTTCAGCAGAAGAATGGCTTTAAAGTTGGGTGGTGTTAGCTCTGGCCAAGGGCCTGCTCTTTGTGCCCTGGCTTCATCGGGGCACCAAGGGCAGATCTGAGTGCTGGGTCCTTGTCCTCACACGGCTCCAGAGACACAACCCCAGAGCTCCCCATCTAGGCTTTTGTCTCTTTCAGAAGAACATCATCCCTCTTCCAGGCTTCAACTATGAATGGAAGCTGCTACAGGCAATGCTGTTTTTTCCTATTTTAAGTGAAAGGCCATCAGGACGCCCACTTTGGAAAACTTTGTCTATTCATAGAGAAAAAAAAAAAAAAGGTGAGGGGAATCAGGAGGTGTTTTTAAAAATCAAGCTCTTTTGATAACCTCATATATAGATTCAGTCTTTCCAAGGGTCCGTGCTTAACCCTAAATTCTCTTTGGCTAGTGCGGCTGTTGAGATGGCTCTGGTCTTAAGTTAATCAATATCTCTTCACATGGGACAATCTTTAACACCTGGAGCCTCCTTCCAATAGGGTTAGACCACTGCGAAATCATGGCAGCATTCAGTAGGCACTCAATAAAGCTTGCTAGCAAAACGTGGGGCTTACGAGACAAAGCGACTTCCTCATTAGTCATTCTCTCTACACAATTGTGCTGGCCTGGCTGTCAGAAGGATTCCAAAAATATCCCTTCTCCAGAAAACTTCCAGACAGGTTGTGTTGAATGACTATTTTAGAAATAATATTTCAACATGTTAAAATGACTATTACAAGCCACCATTTGGATCCAGTTCAACTAAGGATGAATGGATGAAATCAATTTCCTGGATCAGAAGATCTTTGGTTCCAGTGACCGCTAGCAACTGGTTCCACTCAGGTTCGTACCTTGAGCAGGAAGGAGAGAGGGCCGAAGGGTTGAAGCAGAAAGTGAAGAACTGCAGAACTTTCTCCCCTCCTTCCAGCCTTGTTTAACGACCATTCGCTATAGTCACCGAGACCCTCCCACCTTTTCCATAAGCTGTGTGTCCTCCGCTATGCGGCCTGGGATATCTGTGGGAAGGAGGAACTCGAGGGCACTAATGAGCAGGAGGACTTAAGCAGGAATGCAGAGGATAAGGAAAACCTTATTCCAGACATGGACCCAGGATTAGGCAGGACAGACATGCTAGGATCAGGAATGGAATGCTGGGGCAGGACAGGCAGGCTGTCAGCTGCTCTGGCCATGAGGCTCACAAAGACCCTATCATCGCCTTCGATCATCCTCAAAACTGAGTTCCATGCACACCCTGGCATGGGCTTAAAATAATAACAGTAACAACAGCAGCAAGACTGTGCTCATGCAGCCAAGGGTGACCTCTGCTACTGAAATGAGTGACCTAAGACCGATAGCAATCAAAAAACTCGGAATCTCTTAGGGAACACAGTTCCACCAGAGAATTTATCTAAACCCAGGAGTGATGCCTGTGGCAGTGTTAATATTATCTGAGGCTGTGATATTCTCTGCAAAGTAGCACAGTACCTTCTAAAAAGCCCTTCCCCAGGGCCGCTTCTCTTCCGAAATACCTCCATCAGAAAGCACCAATATTTAACAGGAATCAAACCAAATGGAGCCATCTTTCAGCCTTGAAGCATCCAACCAACAGCAAAAGAGGAAGAAATGGAGCAAGGTAAAACCCCATTAGCCCCAATCTCCTCTCATGGCCTGTTATGTTGGCCCAGTGGGTGCTACGTACCATGTGGGGATTTTCTTCCTGGGTATAGAATATTCAACCCATCCGTACTGAGTCCTTGACTCACCCTAAGTGCTGTGATGGTCCCTGAAAGAGGAGCAAGACACCACATCCACCCTCAGGGAGCTCACGGGCAACCAGAAAATAAAATACCCAAATGATAATAGCGCAGAAACAGAATATGATGCCCAAAGGGCTTGCAGGATTTGGAAGCCAGATGCAGGGCTTTCCATTCTCAGAGCATCTACATGCTTTGCTGTGTAAGACCCAAGACTTGGAGCTGTAGCAGAAGCTGTATCAGAATCTTCAAGAAGATGCTGGTCAATGGGGTTGGGATTGGGTTAAGGAGACAGGGAGATTCCTATGGGATTAAGGAAAGTTCAGTAGGAACATGAGATGTCCGCTCCAACTTCAAAGAGCTCTTTATAGGATTTTCTGAGATTGGAACCACAGCCCTCCCTCAAGAAGTTGAGCACCCTTATGCCTGGGTTTTCTTATCAGAGGACCCAGTGCATGTTGGTTTTCCACGGAATGAGCTGGAAACCTTTGTAGATATGACTTACCCTACCAGGACTGCCCCAATTTCATCTTTCCTGGAGGCTAATGGTCAATCCACAGGTAGGAAATAAAAATCATAATAAATAATAACAGCCAAATATCTGTTGGTTGTTCTCTGCAAGCATTTTACATGCAACATATAATCTTACCCTCATAGAAATGAAAGCTAAGGGAAATAACGTAACTCTGCCAAGGTCATGGGGCTGGCAAGTGGAGGCACCAGGGTGCCAGGCTGCCTCTGGCTCAGATGCCTATCTCTCTAAATCCAGACTCTCTCCCGCAGGAATAGAACTGCTGCTTAACGAAGACCCCTGCCCTTTGTGCCAAACTTTTGTCGATACTGTTATTTAAAGGGACACATCCCAATTTACTCCGGTATCAATTCTCTATATCATTTACCTCAGCACTGATTGTATCATTCGCAAATTAGCATTAGGCAGCAATTTCTGGTCCCATATAAAACTATTTAGCAATCTCACCAAGAAAATGAAAGATGTAGAGCAAAAGGCTGGGTGCTGAACCTAATTCTCTTCCTTATCTTCTTGTTACATATTGACGTATTTGAGGCCATTCAAAAGCATCCAACTTGTCTTGCTTGAGTGCAAATCAGATTATTGACAATGAAAGCCATTTAACAGTTATTTAAATGTTGGAGTCCTATCTCAGTGGGATCTGCTTCTTGACGGGCTTCTACCGCAGAATGGTCAACTTTTGTTTGTAGGGAACAGAGACGTTTCCCATTTATTCCGTGGGCCTAGCATGAGAGCTGTAGGATGTCTGCTCTAACACATCCAGATGTGTCTCCCTGAGCATCATTACCCGATGGTCCAGCCCTGGCCACCACCCCAGCTGTAGGCTTGTGAAACTGTCATGGTCACATTGCCCAGAAGGGACAAGCCAAACGAATTCCCTGTTCCGTCAACCACCCCTACATTTCAGGGAACCCCAACTATTGCTTAGCACAAAGCCAGTTTCTAAAAAACTGCTTCAGAAACATTCTGCCTAGTTCCATTTATTTAGCTATATTCAACATTGAGTGTGTATCTGCTGTGTGCTAGGTACTGTCTTTGGGTCTTGGATGGAGAAACAATCATGCCAGGAAGAGCAATCAAAAGCTGTTTTGTGGGGGACACTGATGTGACAAGATCTCTGTATTTGTGGTACTAGATGCCGGGGTGTAGTCAGCAGATGACCTTCATCTATGAGCTGCTTCTGGAATTGCCTCAGCCACAAAGTCCCCCCTCGTCCAAGGTCATGCCCTCTCCCAGCCATCCCATGTTCAGAGACAGATGACCTGGCCATCTCAGCTCAACACTTAAGGCCTCTTCAAGTCCCAAAGATCCCGTGGGCTATCACTGAATCACTGTAGCTTGACTTCTCAGGGTGCTTAATTACACTTTCCCTCCCTCCCTCCCCTTCATTCTATAGGCTTGAGACCAAGCGCTCACTCTCATCAACATCACACATGCTAAACTCTACCTTAGTGTCTGTTTCCCAGAAAACCCGATCTGTACCAGCTGGAAACAAGAGGAGTCCAAGAGAAAGTAGGTGCTGAAGTGGGGTTTTGAAGCTGGGTCTCTCAATGTCTATTTCACTGGCCATAAAGACCCCATCACTCCTGGTCAGTATTGGCCCAGTTGTTAAAACTTTCATAGGTACCGAATGGGAAAGATATGCCTATATAAGGAAGTACATTTGCTGGTATCTGGTAGTCGAAACATATGAAGGAAATAATAACTAAAAGGACAATGGAATTCCTCTAAATTGGATTGTCATCTGGAAAAAATATAAGGAAAAGATAAGAGCAATTCATCAGCCCTTGAAAGCTCCTGCAAAGCCCCTGGGCCCCTTTGGAAACATACACAAAGACTCATCTCTTGCAGCAGGAGGGTAGAAAAGCTGAGGACCAGGCCTTGGGTGGAGTTGTTAGATCAGTTGATCTTCGTAAAAGGTTAGATTCCCAATCCCCAATTTGGCAGTTCTTCTATGCCAAGGTTAGAAACCAATTGGGTTAAAAGTGGACCTTGACACTGGAATGGGGACATCTGATGAACATCTGGAGAAATCATTTATTTCCAGAATCCCAGTACCCTCTGAACCCACAGAAGTCACCCACCTCTCCCTATTAAAGAAGTGTCTCCTCCTCTTGCTTGCAGGCAATGCACATTTCTCTCCTGGATCATAAGATGCATGTCCCTCAACATTGACCTCAATTCCCACACTTCTACCCTAATCGAATCACAGTAAAGCCCAGCTGGGATCATGCTGGGTCTGATAAGAAAGGAAAAGGGTCCTACCCTAAATGCAAGATCTATCTAGCATGTACGTGCTGGAACCAGGAGATTACATATGGAGTTGGAAACTGGTAGTGTTTGAGCAAGGGAACCAAAGGAAGAGGTTGAATCAGACACAGTTTGTCAACTTAGGAACAGTCTTTCTGAATACAAGGTTTAAAACCTTGGTGAGGTCCCTGGAAATGGAAAAATGTGCTACTGAAATGTTTTCTACGAGTATGGAAAAAGCAAACATCAACACTAAATGAGGCTGGAATGGCAGAATTGTCATGGCAGATAGTGGAAGAAGGAATTAAAAGCATCTCAGAAATAGGCATACCAGAATGGACATATTCTTTGAGGCAGAAAACCCAGATGATCATGCTCTATGCAAAAGTCTGGAGAATACACCATTCATAATAGGCCTATGGAGTGCCCTGATCAGAGGGGCACTGGCTCACTGTCAAGTTCAGTGGTAGCTCCTTTAGTCCACAGCTAGTGGTAGAGGAGACTGTGACAGAACTGGACAATCGGGACAACAGAACACTCAAACAATATTGGAAGGATCACAATGTCAGAAGCCAAGAGGAGATAATTATTGTAGTAAGTGGCAAGGTCAGAAGGCCACTCATCTGCTGAGCTACAGAGACGGTTAATAGAACACCTTGGGGCAAAACAGAACAGCAACCAACCAGGGCTCTACTCAATTTGTACCATCAAAAGAAATCAGAGATGGATGACAAAGAAAAGGAGGGCAGTCTCCACAAAAAGCCATGCTTCCTTGCCCAGCTCTCAGACCTAGAACACGCTGAATGAAGACAAAGCCGTGTCCCCACCAGGGAAAATCCTGTGACACCACAGCCAAGGATACCCAGTAATAGTCCTCCTGTCCTTCCTCAGAGGGAAGTACTCTGTGCCCTGGAGAGAGGGAACCATCTAAACACTTGGCAGACTGTGGGGCTCAGGATCTGAGTTGATATGGACCTTGCAGACCCAAAGAATTGTCACAGTCTCCTGGTAGAGAGAGCTCTGGGACTACATGTGATCGGTGGAGTTCTGGCCAAAGTCTGCCTCACATGCGCTCCAGTGGGTTCACAGACTCTACGGTGGAAATTTCCCCCCATCCTCTAATGGGTGACAGGACAGATAGACTGGGAAATTAACACACTGAGTCCCTTGCCTGTGGAGTAAGAGCCCTCCCAATGGAGATGGCCAAGTGGAAGACTGTGAGTACCTACCCCCGATCAAGATGGAAAACAAGCAATAATATTATGTCCCAGGAAGAAGACAGAAATCAGGGCTCCTATTAAAAATCTAAGAAATGCAAGGATGGTGGTTCCCATCACATCTCCCCTTGATTACCAGCATAGCCAAAAAGAAGAATTGCAATGTAGATCCCTAGGGTTTGAGATCAAGACTACAGTGTGTGCATCAGAAAACACTTCCAGGGTAACTATGGGTCCTGATAAAGACGGTGTGCCTGCCCCTGGGCCCCCAAATGATGGAGGTCTGTCACAGTTTCTGGTGGGCCTAGGAATGTTCTTCGGGGGATGGAAGTGGCTAATCCAGAACCAGGATGAGCAGCACCAGAAGACACAAGCGAGCCGCAGGAGCAAGTAGCGTTGACCTCCTCGTCACTCACGACTCCTGTTCTCTTTCCGAGTTCACCCTATGACTTCAGGGGATCCCTTAGGACCACCTGACAGAGGAAAAAAATCCCCAGGCGCCATTCACAGATGGTTCAGCTCAGTGTGTGGATTAAAGATGAAAATGGACAGCAACAGGACTATAGCCCTATTCAGGAATGACTTTGAAAAATAGTCAAAGTTGGGGGTGGGGGGCGGGGGGGTTTCTCTCAATTGGCAGCATCTAGGCAAGACAACTGGTCATCCACTTTGCCTGGACAAAGAAGTAGCCCAGTGTTAGATTATATATGGATCCATGGGCAGTGGCAAATAGCCAGGCTAGATGGTCAGGGACCTGGAACAAGAGAAATTAGGGTCTTCATATATATATTTTTTAAATCTGTTCTGTATTTTATGACACTTTGGCACCCTGACCTGACAGCTTCTCTCTTGCTGACTTTGAGAGATTACCACTTCCTGGAGCTAGCTAATTCCTAGCCAGAGCAACCTAGTGCCCCTCGAGCAGGTGTTTCATATGCAAATAAACCAATCTAAAGCCTATATCCCTGACCACCTCCTTTATTAGTCTGTCTGACATCTTGGGCCAATATTGCCCTGCCCTAATCACCCCAGAACCAGCTACCAAACCAATTCCGTTTGGGACATCCACCATGGAAGGGACACCAATGGGCCAAGGAAAAATATGGCACAGCCAACTGTCATCGGCCAGCACCTCCTCAGCTACCCCATTGCTATGCTAAGGGTGTTACGAACAGCATGGGCACAATGGTCGTGTGCACCCGGGCTTCCATTTTGTCACTTCCAATTGTCACTGCCAAATGTTCAACCTGACCAACAACAATGAAGACAAATGCTTGCCCAGAAACAGCACCACACCCCAAGATGGTAGCAAGCGGACGGCATTCACCTACGTCTGTCCTGGAATGTCCAACAATTCCTTCTGACACGAATAAGCATGAATCTTGTGCTTGGATTTGCCTGTTCTGCCCACAAGGCGGGAGCCACATCACCACTTGAGTGTGTATAGAAGGTTAGAGCTCCCAGGATGCGTTCCACGCAACAGGCCTCAGACCAGGAGGCCACGTTTATAGCAGAGAGAGGAGGTAGCAGACTCAGGAGTCTTGGACCCTCTAGTGTACCGTGCACTGATCACCCCGAAGCTACCAGCTTGAAGGAAGGTAGGAACCGCCCACCAGAGGCTCTGCTGAAGTGCCGGCTGAAAGGCAATGCTTCACCAGGGTGAGAACCCATCCTATCGGAACAGTACACACTTCGGATCCAATACGCGTACACAAGGCTGTGCACCCAGCAGGAAAGACACACGGGTCCAGAGACCCACGAGGTGCAGGAGGAGTGGCCCGACTTAACATGCTCCCCATGACCCACTGGAGAACCTGTGCTTGTTGAACCATGTGATGCTAGGCTTCGTGGCGTTCAAGATCCTGGTTCCCACAGGGGGACGCTTCCACCCGAAGACACAGAGAGAGCCCCTCGACAGCACGAGCTGCACCTGTACCAGAGGAGCAGCAAGGAAGAGAGCAGTCACCATCCCTGCAGGCCGCCTGACCCTGGTCTTCCGGAGGAGGTCAGGCTGCTCTTTCCCAGGAGGGGGAAGGGGACGTGTTGGACAGCTGGGCGATGTACATGGTTACTCTTGGCATCTCCTCATCCAGGTATGGTGGTAAAGGTGCGAACGCCGTGATTCCCGTCTAAGAAACATGTAGTGATGGGAAACCCCGATGTTAAGAGTGAAGGTTTAGATAATGGCCCAAATAAGCCACCCAGACCAGCACAGAAGCCTCGGGAGGTTGAGGGCAACTGGGAACAGGTAACGGAGAGGGAGACCGAAGAGCCGGAGGAGTAAACAGTGGCAGGCAGATGACTCGCTGCCCAGACCCCCTGCAAGGAAGGGCCTGTGGCCCAGCTTCCCGGAGTTGGGTGTGCAGCCTCCAGCTGTCGGTTCCTTCGAGAATGGTCTCGGTGGCAGAGAGGCACCTCACCCGCTGTCATGCCACTTCGAGGGACTGTGAACAAAGGAGTATAAATGCTCTGCCATTTCAGCCCAACTCTGGGCCGTTCTGAAAAGCCAGTCTGTTTCCAGAGCCCTCCATCCAGAGGGATGGCTGACCACAGGCCCTGGGGGCCAGCAGACAATGGCCTGTTTGCTCAGACACTCAGCCCCCCTGCAAAGCCTGAGCCTCCTTCCCTGAGGCATCCGCTCTAGCCCCTAGCTGCTGCCCAGCTCGGGCCCCACTCCAGGGGTCTCTGAGTTCCAGCTTCCTCAGGGCTCCCAAACAGGAAGAGACAATGAAGACCAGCCCCCCACCCCACCCCCGCCAGCTCCTTCTTCAACGTCGTTCTAACCGGGACATTCTCTTCCCATTACACCCTAGGTCTGCTCGCTCTGGCTCTGCATCTCGGGAGTCGAACACTCTGGGTTTTTGATTTATTTTGTTTTGTTTTGTTTTTCCCTATTGGTCTTCATGTCCCGCCAGGCCTGGGAAGGAGAGGAGAGACACAGAGTTGGCAGTATCCAGAAATAAACAAGTATTAAACAAACAAACAAACAAACAAAAACAAGAAAACAAAACCAAAAGTAGGAGATACCCGGGGTCCCCTTCTCACCCCCCCGATCTCCCCATCCTGTTGATTGTCCTCCACACCCTCCCCTTCCCCCCACGACACCCCTTGGAGCCTTCTGGAGCCTCCAGGTGCTTCCAGCCATCTCCAGCCTCTCTGCTCGCCCGGCCGCCCTGTTCCAGGCTGGCACATCGTCGCCGACATTCCACCCAAGGATCATATCACCCCCCGAGGCACAGAAACCACAACCGAGCTTCCCACGGCTGGTGCTCTGTTCTGACGCCGCTGCCTCCTCTCTGTCACCCTGGCCTGTGCTGAGCGCCTGGCGGCCACCATCTGCTTCATCAGTGTCATTACTGCAGAATCCATCAAGCTCTCTTCCACACCGACCATGAAGGCCACGGACGTCGTCTTCAATTGTCAGCCCCACCCAGCTTCTCCCAAAAGGCCTTCCCTCTCCATTAATTCATTCTTTTATTCCCTCATTTAAGGAAGAGGTTGGAAGAGCCCGTTGTGGGTCAGGCAGTGTACTTGGCACGGGGGACGGATGCCCACGGTGGACACCGTCCCGGCCATGGCAGTGTGCGCTGCCATAATCCTCCAATCCGTCCCTGCACGTGAATATAGAGCTCAGTCCAGAGAAAACGATGAGGTTTTGAGCATTCAATTGCCCAGCATTTGCCGGCTCTAAGTGTGTATCTCCGGCTGCCCATGGGGCCGAGACACTCGACTCTTGGAGCTGGGGATCCTCAGCCGATGTGGAGAAGGTGGAAGATGACAGCCACTGACTGCAAAGTGGGGGGTGGGCAGTGGAGATGCTGCTGGGGCCGCGCTTGTGCTAGGGGGAGGCTGCCGCAGCCAGGAGCCAGCCCGCCGCTTCTGCTTGTCGTCCTGAAGTGGGTTGGTGGAAAGGCTGCTGTTTTATAGGAGGGAGAAGGGCTGGGATGCTCAGGACCCGGTTCCACTGTCACCCGAGCATCCCCTGGGGATGCATTCCAATCCTGGGGATTATCTGGGGTGGGGGTAGGGGGGGAGAAAAAAAAGAAAAACCAAACCAAACCAAAAAACCTCAGCTTTTTGGGTCCTCTGGTGAATCCCACGATGGCGTGGCCTCCAAGCAGGGTCTGTGCTTCCCCACGTGCACGTGGCCCCCCTCCGGAGCCCAGGGTGCTCCTTCTCCCAGCAGGCAATAAAGAGCCGGAGCACAGGCAATTTCCTTTCAAATTAAGAAATACAAATATTTCCAGCGTGAAGAAAACCCGAGTTGCAACTCAGAAAGTATGCAGTTCAGTCCCTCTTATCAATTTACAATATAGAAACATCTCATGCATATCAAAGCGAATTTTGGTAGCGGCGGCCTCCCAGCCATTCCTGGGTGTTTCTCTGCACCCAGGTTAGTACACATTTACACGTCGAATGCACACAGGATTATGCCGGAGCCAAATACTGAGAGAAAACATGCGGTAAATGGTTGCTTTAATAAGTCCTGTTCCATTGAAAGGAAATAAAACCTGAGTATTAATGAGATATAATTATATATTTAAAATCTTTTCCCTTGTGCAGTATATAGGATTAATGCCAGTAAACTCACAAACTGCGGCATTCTACTCCATTACATCTGCAATGATTAGAGATAGTTTGAACATCTGGCATATAATCTGTGATAGAAAACAGCATTCGGCACTTTAATGGACGTCTGGAGGCTACACGTATCTGATTTTATTTCTTTCGGTTAACTCTTTCGTGGGAGACGCAGATTCAGTGACCCAGCCGCCTCTCTCTTCCCTCCCGGGGGCCCCGGACACCCCCCCCCCCCGCCCCAGTCCCCGGGGGTCACCCCCTCCCTTCCGCACCCCGGGCCATTTACCACCGGCTGTTTACCTTGCCCGCAGCGGGCTCAACATGGAAACCGCTGGACTTGTCAAAAGCTATTGAGACACCGCACGACTGAGCAGCATTCAGAGTCAGATTCTCGAACCGTTCAGAACTTCTCCCAGCGAAGTGCGGGACAATTTCCTCGTGACCGGGGAGATCAGAATCAGGCAAAGGGAAGGCGCATTCACGGTGTCCCGGCTGTTTCAAAAAGGTCTCGCACACGCTCTCCCTTGACCTGGTTTCCCTCTCATAATGGTGTGCGAAATACCTCTCCCGTCGAGGCAGAGGCTTCCTCTGTTTGCACATTTTTGATGTCTCTTAAGTGTGAGTAGGCAAGGATGTCTTTGACGGGCGCAGGCTTTCATTGGAAAAATTAAATGATTTTTCTGCTTCTCGGAGGGTGTCTTTAGCCCCGAGCTAAACAAGGAAGGTTTTAGCCCCACTGCATTTCTGGAGGGAAAAGAAGGATCCTTTGGTGAGATGGCGGAGAGTGACAGCATTAGCTCTTGCTTTCTTTATTGAAATCCTAGCTAACACCAGCACCTAAGCCGACTTGGAAATGGGACAGTGGGGACAGTAACGAAGAGTGCCAGCTGGGTGGCCCCCCGCAGGTCCGAGGGCGCCGCGGAGCGTCGGAGAGAGCCTGTGACAGGAGTGCTCCCGGCTCGCGCTGGCGTGAGAACATGCATGGAAGTGTGCCAGTGGTGAGTAGATTTGGGGGTGAAATAATCATTTTCATGCCTTGAATTTAATGGCCGGTGCTGAATGTTGTAATAAAGGCCATAGTTACTGCTCATAACTACAGGTGTAATAAGGCGAGATACTGAGCCCTCAGACCCTTCCAGCCATAATTCATGTGGGAATTAAGAAGCCTTAATGAGTCGAATGTGTCACTTGGGACCTCAGAAATATAGTCCTTAGTTAAGGAGAAAGCAGAAAGGACTCGCCACAATGAAACTCATGCGGAGAGGTATGGAAGGCCACGGATGTGGACTTTTCTCTTTCGGGGTTTCTCCAACCGGATGACCTCTGTTCTTAGTCCCTTGTTTTCCTCCTATCCTAGATCATAAGCTCCCTGAGGGCAGATTCTTGTAAATCCCCCCTGGCAGATGCTGGATTCTAAACCAGGGACAATCTTCCTGCCACCGCTCCCCACTACAGATATCTGACCTTGTCTGGAGGTCCAACTGGGGGCGTGGGGGGGGGTCAGCCATACCTAATGGGGAAAGGCCACCATGCACGGGACAGAGTTGCCAGGCCTGTGACGGCTGGGGTGCCTCTTTTGGGCAGCCTGGGATAAGCCTCATACTGAACGACTTGTCCCATTCTCAAGGGCACCCCCTTTCAAAGGAGACTATCTCTGGACTCCATGGGGACCACAGAAGCGACAGCCAGCCTGAAGGTACCAAGTTGAAGCACATCCCCCACCCGGCCCGCGACAGATCCATCGAACTGATTCAGAGGCAGTGGAATTCTCGATGCATCAGCCTTTACCAATTTGCCCCTAAATGGTCTGGAATAAGCAATTCAGATATGGAACAGACAGACCGTACCTTGCTCCGTCTGTGCACAAAGGATTTGCTGAGCGTGAGCTCTGTGCACGGACACTGTGGGGCACCATTTTTAGAACCTTTTAAGACAAGCAGCTTTCAAGTGTCTCGGCCCCACCCTGGGAAGGCCTAGTGGTTCCCCACTTGTCACAAACGGTTGTCGGTCCTTCAGGAAAGCAGGGTCAGCAGGACACCTACTTGTCCACACTTTGTAGCCATTAACATCAGTTGCTGAACATACTCAGATTTAATGAAAGGTTTTCTTTAAAACAAGCCTAGAATTCTCATTTTTTCCCCCACTTTAAAATCTAACCCCTGTTCGGATTTTAAAAGCTTTACGGTAGTAGTTAGTACCGTATAACCAAAGAAAGAGGTTCCCATCCCCAGTTCTTGTCCTTAATGCAATCCAGATGTCAAGTCCGCATCAGCCCAACCCCAACCTCGTGACTTGAGGCAGGTCCAGGATCTTTCCCAAGAGGCTCGGGGCTTAGGACTTCCGGCTTCAGCCAAATTCGGGAGCTTCTGGTGTCTCTTTTTTGCCATCTGACTTTTGCAGTCAGCCAGACCCTGGTTCTCTTAAACTCCTTTTCACATCCAACCCAAAGCATCACTTACTGGAGGATGCCTGGGTAGAGGGCTTTATGGACGCGCAGGATCGATCAGCTTGAGGGTGGGGGGCAGCGGGGAGTCGAGGGGGTTACTGCACTACTCCATAGCAGGTAATTGAACATTTCAGAATAGATTTCACTCTTCCTTTTCCGCACACTTGGAGTTGTACATCTTTTCCTAGCACCAGGATGCCCATGTCTCCTTGTTTCATGGAAACTCAAGCCAACTCAAATAAATAAATCCTACTACTTTGTTATGCAAAGCAGGTCCGTGGCCTCTCCCCAGCTCCTTCTGAACCCTTCCCCCACCCCCACCATCCCGCCTGCTCTTGGCCGGTCTCCACTGCCCACCTTTGTAGGAACCGGGCCTATTCTGGGTTCAGCAGCTGCTCTAGTCCCCTACCAGGCCACCGTCTCCAAGCTTTAGCCTCTGGAACAAAGCACCGTCATTTCCTCGCTGATGTGAATTGTGTCATATACTTCGCAGAAGGCAGAAACGACTTCAGTCACTGCCACTTTTAAAGGATTCTCCTTTATCATATGGAACTATGGTTCTTTTTTAAGATTTTATTTATTTATTTGACAGAGAGAGAGGTCACAAGTAGGCAGAGAGGCAGGCAGAGAGAGAGAGGGAGAAACAGGCTCCCCACTGAGCAGAGAGCCCGACGCGGGGCTCGATCCCAGGACCCTGAGATCACGACCTGAGCCGAAGGCAGAGGCTCAAACCACTGAGCCACCCAGGCGCCCCTGGAACTATGATTCTTAAGGCTTACGCTGACCTCCGCCCTCCCCGAAACGAGGTCAGGTGACATCATACTCTCTGTTCTCCTCAACCTCAATGTCTTTTCTTTCCTTCCTCGCAAAGGAAGGTAATTTGTTGGTGATTCATGTGTGTCTGGTTATTTGACGGCTGTGTCTTTCCTGCCAGGCTGTCAGTTTCATGAGGGCAGAGACCAAGCCACTGTTTTGCTGACCCCCTGACACAGGGCCTGACCCCATGCTACTCAGTGGTACACACGCACAGGAGGGAGGGAGATTGGGGGGAACTTGTTTTAAGGGACCAGGTCCATCATTGCTTTTCATCTTTTCTAAAACCTTGGGGTATGCAAGTGAGTGTGTGTGTGTGTGCGCGTGCGTGTTCCTAGGAGCTGGGAAACATGATACACTCCTGTCTCTTAGGATCCCCTACACAGAGTGACCTTGCATATGTCCACAAGTTGGGGATGGAGGGGGTGGACCCACACAGTAGGTGATCAGGAATTGGGCATTTTTATTGAAATCCAGGGAATTTTTCTTCTGGAGACTCACTTCCTTTCCTAGTCTGCCCCTTCCCCCATCTGATGTCCCAAGTTCTCCTCCACCCCGCTAAGCTCCCAGTCCCAAGGGGCTGGTGTCCAGGGCAGAAAAGCATTTCCAAAGCTCAGAGACCCTAAAGGTAAAGATTCAAAGTTGGAACACCGCTGGAAAGGAAGGCGTCCTCGGATGGCACTCGGCCTGTGGTGGCAACCCTTGGCATACCTCAGTGTCACGGGCTACCATTGTTCTGACCTTGTCCAAAAGGAAGGCCAGCCCCAAGGGCCACAGCTGCTTTCACCATTAGGGAAAGGGACTCTTTGCTTTGTCCTTTTCAGAAATGCCTTTTCCCCAGCCTCTCCTCCTGCTACATTCTTCCATCCACCATCTGGGTCCAAAGGCAAAGGCTTTGACCTTGACACTGAGCATGTATAGAAGCAGGCTCGCTGTGATCTCCCCAGGGCAGTCAGCGGCATCCCGAAATACAAGGGGCTTTTCCTTTCCCAGCTCTCAAAGACAATATCTCCAGTTTGTTTCATTCATCCATTCGTTCAAAACCGAAATAGTTACTGAGCACATCATCTGTGCCAGACCTTTGGCTCTGGGGCAAACACAGAGGGAGGCTGTTCGGGTATTGTCAGCCCCTGGGAAGGAAAGGGCTGACATTACCCAAGAGCAGGATTAGGTGTCAGAGAGGGAAATGACAGAGACCCTGGGGTGCATTCTGGCTGCAATCCAGAAAGGCTCCCTGTAGGAGACTGCCCTGTTGTTGGTCCTCAAGGTCTTACAGGATTGAAAGCAGGAGGAAAGCCAGGCAAAGTGAATCAACTCAATCAGTTCATCAGACCTGTCACACCCTGACTTTGAGATTTTCCCAGATGATAAAGCTCTTTCTAGAGACCATTCTTTGTTTCCAATTAAACTATGGGATTTTCTCTTGTAGTCGGTTGTTAGACATCGATCTTGAGCCAGTGAGACCTGATTCTTCCAAGGGTCGGGGAAGTCCTGGAAATGTTAGAACAGCCCAGAAAGAGGGGTTCGCAGGGTCAGGGTCAGCATCAGGATGCTCTAGGGAGGCCCTGGGGCTGTGGTGTGGGTGGAGGTCATGTCCAAAATGAGGCCAGGGCTCGGAGCTCGGACTCAACCCTATGGGGACATGCCCGAAGGCCGATGTGTGCAGACACGCACCTTCTCCTCCATGATGCTAATCCAGGAGTTCCAGAGACAGGACAAAGTTCATGCTTTTGGAAGCATCACAATTTCAAGGTGGCTCCAGGTCCAGAGAAGAGCAAAAGGGCTCCTTTGTGTTGGTCGTGGCAGCTAGATTTCTATTGAAAAATTACTTTATTGGTTTTTACTTTATACCCACTCTATTTCCAAAGGGATTTGAGGCAGCTTCTCGTAAAAATTGGTACATCTATTTACACAGGCTGGTTAAAATACAGATAAATTTTAAAGCTCAGCCACCAGATAAGCAGAGGGAAAGCTAATGACCCAGTGAGCCAACATCGGCCACCTCTTGCACTTCCCTGCCCTTCCTGGGACTGCCGCATGTGACTTCTCCAAGACCTCATCTCTGGCGGATCCCCTCCGTAGATGAACGGGGCAGGGAACACGGTCCCTCTTTCATACTTTTATAACTTAGCCACCTGAGCAGTTAAGTGATGGTGTCAAGATCCTATTAAGAGCCGAGCTGGGGCAAGTGCCCAGACACAACTCTCTGTCTTCCTTCTTCTTCCTCCCGGGAGTGACTGTGAACTGACGCAGAGAGGGTCTCCAAGCTTCCGTTGTGCGTCCCCGTTCAGACATCCCAGAACGATGACACTTAATCTAAAGCAAGTCTGCTTGGGCAGAAGTGGGCATCTGCTTCTTTCAAGGAGGGGCTGTTGGAGTGCTTAATTTAATTCCTGATGACACCTTTGTTCATGTGAGAACCGTGGCTGGAGGAGGTGATGGGCACGGAGTGGGACACGCTGGCCCTTTAAGAGCTACCCTCCTCCTTCTGATCTGTACTGCAGGTCTGTGGGTGGGCTGAAGCTTTCTCTTCTATACTATCTGCTCATCCTCCCTGGATTTCTCTGTAATGGTCACTGGAAGTTCCACATATGGCCTGCCACAATCTGTTAGGAGAATAACAGAGGATTCGACATGCCGATCGTGAAAAATAGAGTTTGCCCTCTCCTAGCTCTAGTGCAGAGTATAGGACTATAGGAGTGGCTGTCCTGTCCTGCTTTTTAGGTCCAGTCCAGCTGTCAGTCTATCCACACAACAGAGAGACAAGCTGATGTCTGCAGAGGGCCCGGCAGAGTGAGAAAAAACACCTAGCTTTAAATATATATCTTTCAACTTCCCTTATGATTCATCCCATGGAGACTTTGGCCGGTAAGGCTGGTGCCCAGCAGACTGGGGTCCCAGGCACAGTTGAAAAGCAGGACAGGCTTTGGGGGCTGCATGAATTCAGTGCCCACTTATCGTCAGAAGAATCCCAGAAGAAACAGAAATGAACATTTGTGCATTTTTTTCGTGTACTGAAATTATCTTTTTTTTTTTTTTTTCTAGAGAAACAGCACTCCCACACCTTAAGGGAGGGAGCCAGAGCCCAGAGCCGGAGTGGTATGTAATGCAAATCCATTCTAAGAAGGTTGTGGGGGCCATCTGGTGTCCAATGCAGACAGGGCCCGCTGCGGGAGGACCCAGGAGGACAGGGGACAGGGTGAGAGAGGGGTGGGCAGTGGACTCCTTCTTATCCTTGTCAAAAAACAGCCCATCAGGAGGATAAAAGGGGAGGGGGGAATCACCTTATGTTGTGGGAAGCAGATCAAAGCAGAAAAGATAATGTCTCTGCAAGAAAAGGATGAGCAGAAAGTGCTGTTGATGGAGGAGGGCTGGGGAGAGTGTAGGCTCAGGCCGCTGGATGCGGAGGGAGACTTAATGACCGTCTGGGTAGGCTCCTTCAAAGGAAGAGCGGATCCTTGGAGGCGTGGTTCAGGCTTTGGACACACAATGATGCCCACACTTCCTGTGACAGATCCCTCTAAAAACCATAGTCCCCATCCCTGGCTTTCTCTGTGGAGCAGAAATAATTCATCAAATATTTGGAATGTGTAATTAAATATCTAATGCCAATTAGTAAATTACTAATGAAATAATCAGGGGCTTTTATGGTTTATAGTTCGGCTTGAATTTTAATTCTAAGTGGTTATTGATTCTAAATAGAGTAGAATCTGAGTTACAAAACATTAGGTATGGGGCGCCTGGGTGGCTCAGTGGGTTAAACCTCTGCCTTCGGCTCAGGTCATGATCTCAGGGTCCTGGGATCGAGCCCCGCATCGGACTCTCTGCTCGGCAGGGAGCCTGCTTCCCCCTCTCTCTCTCTGCCTGCCTCTCTGCCTACTTGTGATCTCTCTCTGTCAAATAAATAAATAAAATCTTAAAAAAAAAATTAGGTATAAGGCTATGAAATGCAAAGTGAAAACAGGTTGCGGAGCTGTGATGGGTGAACGCTGACCCGTGCTAAGCCTCATGGTGATCCGGCAGAATGTGCGAGAAGCGAATGGGGGCCACGCCATGGGGTCTGTCCACCATCCATCATGGAATCTGGGGAGACACGTGAAGGTTCACCGTGGAGAGCCCAGGGCCTGCCGTGCGTGCTTCCCACAGAGGGGCTACACGGCACTATGATTACAGCAATGAGACGTGAGACCTCTGAGCACCCGCTTCCAAAAGGCCCCAGGAGTGAGCCAGGATGGCAGCAGTAGACAATGTCCTGAGACTGCCTTGCTCTTTCAGGCCAGGAGGTGACATCGATCTTGCAGTCCTGGGAATTTTCATATATGAACAAGTAGATGGCAAAGAACTTTCACTTAACTGTATGGGTTTGGACCAGGAGCCTGGTGTTCAGGGACATGAGGTTACCTACGGGACACCGGGCCACGTGGTTATGTATGAGGCATGGGGATACACGGTTACCTACGGGCTGTGAGTGGGGGGCATAGTGAGCTACAGAGAACAGGGGTATATGTTTAACTGTGGGGTACCGAGTACACTTGTGGGGCCAAGATGCCAACGAATGTTCTAGCAAGGCTGTTGACAGAAGTGCAAGCCACTTAGGAAAACAATTTTCTTTTTCTCAAGTTCCCGTCGCTTTTGTATGGCAAATAAAGTGCTAATCATGCACGGATTTTAAGGATTGGAGCAGGTTCTTTAAGGTATGTTCTTGACAGATTATTAGAGAAGCTAAAGTTCCTAGAAAGAATGAAAAATAATGCAATGTCGTTTTTCTAAGAAATATTTTTCCGCCAATCTTGTGTCTGCCATTCCGTATTTTTTTTTAGGATTATTTATTTATTTACTTATTTGAGAGTGAGAGAGAGTGCACTCGCACGCACACAGTGGGGGAAGGGCAGCGGGAGAGAGAGAATTTCGAGCAGACTCCGCCCTGAGCACAGAGCCTGACCTGGGGCTCAATCTCACAACCTTGAGATGGAGATGGTGACCTGAGCCAAAACCCAGAGTTGGACCATTAATCCATGGCCCCGGCCCAGTGTCCCCACCATTCCAGATTTAACAAGCTATGCTATCACTGTTACAAATACTAACCATCCCGGCACCCTTCAGTAGGCGCTCTACGCAGACTCTCTTCCAGGAGCTCCGTCCCCCACACCAGGTCATGTCACCTTCACAAACAAAGGTGTGGACTAGACACTGCCCTCACCATCGCCAGCCTCTGTCCCCACTTCCCAGACAAGGACATAGAGGCTCGGAGACTTTAAATGACTTGACTGAGTTTGTGCAGATACTAAGTGCCAGAATCAGGCTTAAACCTGAACACAGCCAACACTGCACCATTTCCCAGGCCATCACTTCCCGTCGTCAGTGATCGCTCAGAACAAACCAGCCAACAGCATGCGGATGGCCGCGCCCGGCATTCACACGACCGCATTCCTGGGCAGGATTTGGTCAATGTCAAGATAGCGAGTTGAGAGGTCTGACCTTGGGCTCTTTGGAAGGCAGGGAAATGCCGAAGGAAGTGGGTCGAAGGAAAGGCTGAGCCTTGGCCCCGCGGAAGGCCTGGCCCCATGGCCCTCCAGGCCCCAGAGCTGGCCCTTCCCGATGAAGAAGGTGGGGTACTTCCTCCCGCTCCTGCCACAGCCAGGTCAGAGAGGAAGACCCGGCTGCCCTTCCACAGCCCTCCGCAGATCCAGGAGCAGGAGGGAAGATGGGCTATGAACAGCTCAGGAGTGATTTAAACACTCCTCCAGCTCAAAGGGGAATCTTGGATTTCATTAATTAATACATCAATAGAAGCCAATGGAGAAAAACATGTCTTGTTATCTGGCTTCTCAGATGCTAGACATGGGCTCATTAGCCTTAAGCATATCAGCCCGATAACACTATTTATTCCATACAGAATAATGATCTACTTTAGGGGAATACTGCAGTGAACCGCACCGCCGAGTCCATCCGTTACCGCCCCTCACCCGCACCGGCCAGGCATTATCACCTGCCACCAGAGGAGCTGCCGGCCCGTGGTGCCTGCGTCCTCACAGCTGACCCGCAGAGATGAGCACTTGCGCCCTGCCCAAGGTCACACACCGACCAAGAGGCAGAGCTGGGATCCCAATCGGGGTCAGACCAACAAAAGAGTCTGAGTTGTTTCCACGGTTCTGCGTAGATACACACAGAGGGAGACTCCATGTGAACTCCCGCCCAGTAGAGAAGCGAAGGCAACATCAGGAAAGGGAGAGGCAGGTGGTCAACCCGCATGTGCTTTTCACTGACCGTTGTCTAATAGGGATAAGCAAGTTAACAGATTGCACCATTGTTGTTATAAATCACATATTCTGTTTCACGACAGTGTCCTCGGAAGGGACCATTAGAATTACAGTGCAGTCCTAAACCAGTCAGCCTTGTAAGCCAATATGCAAAAATAAGCATAATGCGTTATTTGCTGAGGCTCACAGGAGGCTATTTGAGATGCTAAGGACCCCTGGTAGAGAAAGCAGGCATCAGTTAAATGATGACCCTATTAGTGGCAAGGGGCTTCTCTAGACCGCACTGATTGGTGGCTGGGGGACAGACTTACCGCCCCAGGTCCTCAGGTCTGCAGGTCTGGGATGTGGTTAATGCAGGACCACAACTGCAAGGCAAGAGACCTCTAGGAAGATCTGTTTCCATGTTGTTCGCGGCGTCATCCTTCTGCCTTTTCTGATCTCAGAAATCCCCAAAGAGCTACCAATCCACCGGGCTACACAGACCACAGATCCAGCCAGCCATCATGTGATCAGCTGGCCAAGCCCCCAGCAAGCACTCAGTGATCTCTCCTCCTACCCTGAGGACCCCGAGGAGGCACAGGAAACAGGACTCTAGAGCCTGGCCGCTGGCGCTTTTGGCGCAGGGAGGCCCGGTTAGAGCCCAGGCCACCGTGCACTCAAGCCTTGCCGCTTGGATCAGAAAGAAAGAGGAGCTCAGAAGAGGAGAGACCGCTGAGGCCCCCAGGAGAGGGAGGGGTCTAAGGTGAACCCCGAAATGCTGAGTTGGGGACAGCAGGAGCTAGACAGAGCTTCCAGGGGAAGCTGACGTTGGGGACATAGAATCAAAGACATGCAAAGAAATAAAGTTGATGGACCCAGGAAAACAGGGGCTGGGTACCAGGGGTCTGGATAGTCAGAGGAAGTCATGGGGGAGGTTCAGCTGCCAGGACATGGGCAGCACGGAACCAAGCCCAGAGCAGCAGCCATTGCCCACATGGCCTCGTTTGCAAGGCAGGAAAAGACAGTCTAGAAATGGGGTTCGTTTCTACCTTGGTGCCTATGAGTGGACCTGGTCAGTGCTGGGCAGGCCACCAGGAGTCATGCGGGCATCCCCGAGAGTGCTCTGTGTGGCCTGGCCAATTGCAAAAACAAAAGACAAAAGCAAAAACAGAACTACCGCCTCCCTTCTCACAGCGACAGCCCAAGGAGCAGGTCACCGTGCTTAATCGCAAAGCCCAGGCCACACGCTGCCCACTGACAGGACTCTTCCCTGTGGGCGGCAGCTGGGGCATGGGGCATGGCGGGGAGCGCTGGCCACCGGAGTCATTAAAATGATATTTTTTTCACATTAATAAAATGCAGCAGTCCACACTGAAGACCAACAGCTTGTAAAATTAGATTTCTAAAAAACGAAGAGAGGGGAGACCCACGCCCATCAGAAGCAGCAAAACAGAATTCAGGAAGGAGAGACGAGCGGATTGGGCTCAGGAGGCATTCACAGTGTCCGTCCAGCTGACGTGGACACAGCCACTCTGGGAAAGACAGCTCCCAAATCCCACCAACCAGAAGACCCCGAGTGGAGCGAGGAGTGAGGGTGCCTGATGCCCTTGCCTCGCTGGGCCCTCCTTCTGCAGGGCAGTAGGGAGAGCCCGAGGCCAGATGTCAGGGGGAATCACAGTAATGTGACTGCAGTTCATTCCTGGCTTTTGAGATGGCATTCCTTAAAAACCTTGATTTATTTCTCTGTCTCCTCCCAGAGACGGGCTTCCACACAGGAGGGAGCCCTGGTAAATGCCTATGACAGAGAAGGCTCTTGAACCACATCTGAGGATTGCACTAAGGAACGAAGGGACAAGGTCAGTGTCCTTACTCCTGTGCCCAACCTGGCCTCCCCTGGGAGCCTCGGACAGCAGACACAGCTGCTCCACCGAGACTCATGGACAGCAGGAGCTCAGTGAACACCTGCCCCAGCAGGGCACGCGGGCACAAACCTCAGGGTTGCAGAACCAACCTCGGGCCCCGCACTGAGCACAAACCCTTGCCCCTGCAGGGCGCCTAGGGTCAAAGCCATGGCCCCATTCCTGTGCGGGCCGTGAGCCTTGCCCACCTCTGTGACCTAATCCTTGCGTTGTTACCACCCTCAAAAAAATTAACCACTTAGCCCCTGCCCTGTCCTATCTGCAGGATTTTATCAGAGAAGCAACGCTTGAAGAAAATGAAGGCCTGGATGGCGCCATCAGTTAAACACCCAACTCTTGGTTTCAGCTCAGGTCGTGACGCTGGGGCCGTGGGATCAAGCCCCGCCTCAAGCTCCGCGCTTGTCGAGGAGTCTGCTTAAGGCTCTTTCTCCATCTTGCTCTGCCCCTTCACGCCCCTTAAATAAAAAAATAAAAATAAATAAATAAAAATCTTAACCAAAAAAAAAAGAAAGAAAGAAAGAAGAGTTTGATTTCTTAGCATGCTGGGCGTTTCCTAGGTTTCCCGAGACGGGACCATGGGAGTACCAGGATCTGTTATGTGTTGGCGGCAGGAGGACGGGGTTTTCTCCTACGGGTCTGTGCAACTTGGTGTGTGTGTTGGGGTGGGGGAGTGCTTCTTAACAGCATTAGGGACACAGGTTACCCCACACCAGCTCCCTGCCAGACTGACTTTATGTTCCACGGACCCCAACTTTGACCTCATCTTCCATCGCCATTTGCCAAATTTCTCGAAGGAGCCCGCTCTCCTTCCTGTCTGGCTACTGCCCAAAGGGTCCCCAGTGCACAGCTGCGTGGCCCTGTTACTCCACATCCCAGGTCCCATCCAGCAGGTTCCTGGGCAGCTCTGCTGCTCTCGACCCCTAAGACCCCCCAGCTCTCTCCTCCTTGGATTTGGATCCTACTTCCCCATCCGCCCCACACTGAGTCAACCAAAGCAGCCTCTCTCCCCACTCCACACCAGGTGACTGCCCTCGAATTCTCTTCCCTGCCCCATTCAGTGGTCTGGCATCTCCAAGCAGACTCCAAATCTCCAAGGGCAGAGATGTATTCTCTCGCCAGTGTCCCTCCATGGCAACACAGATAATAATGCATGCGATGGGCACTCGATACAAACACAGGGACTGAAGCCACTCAGGGGATGCAAAGTGACTGAGCCAGCCGCAGGAAGGAAAGGCCATCTCCCTGCTGCAAATGGTGACCCACTTGCTTCCAGAAAGGACTACTCCTCTGCACGCAGCTGCAGAGGTAGGGGCCCTGCGCTCGGAGCTCCCCTCCCACCAGGCTGCGGCAGACTGGGCTCTGCTACACGAGTTTAGAATGTTCCCAAGACTCCTGCGGAGAGAGACTCCGTCCTGGCCCGGGTCTATTCTTAGCAGCGCTCACAGCCGGTCCCGGGAGAAGGCTGGCTGTTCCGCAGCGTCTGGCTTTCTCCGTCCAATCTTTGGTGGAGCCTTCTGTTTCCGCCTTCAGGTACATGATGCGTCCCTGTCCTCGTATCAGAATGGGTGGGGGGCGGGAAGGAGCCATCTGGAAGTGGCGCCGAGTCCTCTCCTCGTTCGGCCCCGCTCTCCATATCCCCCTCTCAGTTATCTGGGCCTCTGGGTTATTTTTGCAAGACTCTGCTCCAAACGTGCATGGTCTCACCGTGGTGTGAAGGACACCTGTCATCCTCCCTCCCTCCATCGTCATTGACTACACTTTCCTTAGACGCCAGGTGGACGCGTGCTCTGGGAACCCAGCTAAGAGCTGGTCCCCCAGTGTGGCCACACCGGCGGGACAGAGGCCTCATGGCCCCTGTGGCAGTCCTTTCTACCTGAGTCTGCACTTCTGAAAGACACCCCCCACCCCCACCCACAGCCTTCCCTCAGCAAGCCCAGTCTCAGACCAGCCTATGGAAGACTATGGGATATGCAGAGCTCCTTTGCAGACCCCCGTCCTCTCTCCATCATTCCGTACACACACTCATACCTTTATGTTCATTCATTCTCTCCACATTTCCTCATATAATTCTTTAGCTCATGTCTTGGTCTGGGTTCCCCCCAAAAGCAGACACTTGGTGAGACAAGAATGGTGCAGGTAGTTCATTTAGGGGATGAGCCCAGAAAACACAAACGAGAGGTGGGGATGTAAGGCAGGGATGGGAGAAACGCCAGAACAGGATGCATGGGCGGACAACTGGGGCTTGTACTGTGGAGGGTCCCTGAAGAGCTTTGGAGGACACCAAGGCCAGGCATCATCCACTGACCCCCTTCTTTCCCCGAGCAAGGGGTGCTCCTGGGGGCATTAAAGCCTCCAGCATTTCTGGGTTTCCCGGCCCTGGAGCTCATTCCCATGGTTCTTTACACAGGAAGCTGTCAGCGACAGGAAAGTGCCCACAGCACCTGCCGCGAGATTCAGAGCTGAGCTGAGGGGACATGGGACAGGGTGTTGAGAACATGAGCTACGACCCCACGGTGTTCATTCTGCAGACACTGACTGGATACCCCCCAGTGCCGGGCACTGAGCTAAGGCTCCGAGCAGCACACCGGTCTGGCACCCAACAAGCTTGCCACCTAAGAGCCCATTACATTTTTGATGGCTTGAGTGGTTTCTTTCGAGAATCTTAAAATGGGAGATGGTGTGGTTATGTTGAACTAAAATTCAGTAAGTCCAGATTTTAAACTTGGTTTATTTATATAAAAGTATACATGAAGCTCCCGTTATGGGTCATCATGAATCCGGGATTGAACCAGCCTGGGCTCCTGCCCTCACATGACCCAGGGCAGCAGCGGCGGAGACAACCAGTCATGGCGCACTCTGGTCAGTCCCGAACTCCTGTCCGGAGCCGTGCGCTCTGGGGGCACAGACAGAAAATAGTTGTCCCGGAGGTGGATGGGGAAGGCTTAATGAGGGAGATGATACACTCCATTTATACCACTGGTGGACAGTAATCGTCAACCACCTCAGAAGATTCCCTCTGTGGGCTCCAATTTTCATTTTCATTGGAAAGTCCTCCCGGGGTAGAGAATGATTTATTTCCTTACCAGCCAGAGGACTTCTTTCAGGAACAGAATCTGTCAGTTCCCCTCCTGATCGACATGACCATGAAACATTTCTGGAAGAATATACTGGGGCCACCCTCTGCCTACCTGCCTGGGGAAGCCTCTTCTTTCAACCTGTCTCCCACCCCCCACGCCATCCCACTTGTCTTTAGGCTTAGAATTCTCCTGGCCTGCTCCATGGTTGAAGAACCCCAGCCAGGAACCTCTGGATCTTTGTTTCGGAGCACACATCAACCCTTCCTCCTGGAACCTCCTCTTTCCCTCTACCTTGGCCCCTCCCATCCAGATCCTTTGCTTTGTCCATCACCTCGTCTCACCAGGCTTTCCCTGGAAACGGTCACTCTTTCTAATCTTGTTCCCACTGCCCTTGTACTCAGTCACATCAATGCTGGTGTATGTGTTGGGATCATGGGGGGTGGGGGCAGAATTTCAGATACAGATGGACAGACTGTTGAGGAGCCGTTGGTGCAAGGAGATTTGCCCCAGAACTCAGGAGAGCACATTGCATGATTCCTGCCGCTGGGTGCTTCTTGAGGTCACGAAGCAGGCGAGGGTCCCCAGAGCTCAAGTCTAGCTCAGCACCGGATGGCCAACCCTCAGCACCCACCCTAGAACTAATGCACGGTCATTACACGTTGAGGGAATAAAGGCTTCTGTCCAGATAGGACACAACTGGCTAACCTCACGCACTGTCCACATGCGTTGGCTGACCATAGAGGTCATACCTCACACATCCTAGAATCAATGAACTCTTTCTTCTGGCATTACAAACCTCTTCAGTAATTACAAAACCACAACAACAATCTTGAGACATCACTCTATAAATAGGACTCCAAAAGCCCTTAAATATCACAAAGGTGTTTATTTTCCACGTCTGGGGTCCCCAAACCCCGAGTTTCTCCTCTCTTGAATTGGGTGCATTGGGCACAGCATTCTCGGAGATCTCTTCCCGCAGGAACAGGCGACAAGTGTGAATGTAAAATGTTTGTGGATGACCTGAACCAGAGCATCAGTCCCGCCGTCCAACATTTTCAAGGAAGACAAAATATTTTAAATGCCTGGTGCCATACAGCAGCATTCCTCACCCCCCTCAAGAGGAGGAGACAATGAATGGAAGGCAGGGTGCAGGTCAGGCCGTCGTCATTGCTAACAAATGCTCTCACGCCACCCCATCTGTCCCCTGGCTCCTGGCTCTTCCTGGCCAGACAAGGAAACCTTCCATTCTTTCCTCAGGTTGGGAGGACCTAAGTGCTGGGGGAATTGGTCTTTGGAGAGGGCAATGATTCACGCCCCAGCAGAGCAGGCTCCCAGCCACCTGCTCCCACCACCCTCTGGGCCCTGGGGGCATGGAGGCATGACCTAGAGGGGCTCGAGTCTCCCTGGGCGGATCTATTACATGCATTAAAATAATTTACGTTCGGCCCTATAAAGCGTTTAATTCCTGGTGCCATCATCCATTCCAGAAGCGTTCCTCTTCATCGTGAATTATTTTTGATGTATTTATGTGGACCTCACTGAAAATCACCCCAGTCAGCAAACTGAGAAATGGAAAGGCATTAAGAAGAGGTGTTGACCCCAGGGTCACCAGCATGAGTGTGGCCAGGGTCACCGAGGCGGGCGAGGGTGGCTGCAGCAGATGCTGACCAGGCTGCCTGACTCTGTCCTCCCCACCCCACACCTTGGCATGGGCAGGGCACACATATTTCTCCCTATTAATGGTTGCGGGAATAATTGACGTGTGTCGCATTTCCATTTGCAACAGCCTTCCCCATGATCTCATGTGTTGCTCACAGCAAGCTTTATGGCCGATGTCAGCAGCCCCTTTTACAGATGGGGAAACTGAGGCTCAGAGTGGTAAAGGCATGGGTCCAGGTTAGCAGGATTGGATTTGGATCCAAGTCTCCAGACTGCCGCTTCCCACTTGACAGCTGGGAGCCCTTCTGTGGAGTCTGGGGAGCTGGTCCATGCAAAGAAGACCACACCTGCCGCTCTGCCTCTGAGTTAGTCCGTATTCTTCTTTGTTTTGGAGACTCATTTCTGGAGGCTACTGAGGGAATTTTTTTTTTTTAATAACTAACGAAATTTCCTTAATACCCTAGTGATTTTTATCAAAGGTAATTGGACTGGGAGGTCTTACTCTGTACTAGGCAATGTCTGTCTCTGATCTCATGGAAATTCTATTCCAGTAAGGAAGGCAGACCATAAGCAGGTAAAACAAGGGGTAAACAAGGCATTTTTGGTGAATAGTTAATTACTGCCGCAAGGAAGGTAGACACAGGATGATGGACTGTGAATGCATGGGTCCTGTGATGACACGAAGTTTCCCAGGAGGGACATTGGAATTGAAACCTAAGAAGGGGGAAGTGCTCAAGACAGAAAGGTCAAGAGGGAAGAGCAAGTGCAAAGGCCCAGCGGCAGGAACAGGTTTGGTCCCTGTAAGGTACCAAAAAGCCATTTTGACTACAGAGAGGGGGTGTTGAGGCAGAAGGTGGAAGATGGAGCTAGAGAGACTAGCAAGATCAAATCATGTAGAGGCTTGAAGGCCATGGTAAGCAGTACAGATTTTATTCTAATGTAAGGGAAGACATTAGAGGGTTTTAGTCAATGCGGTGACATGAACTGATTTATTGAATACAGAGCTGATAGAGCTTCGTGGTTCCTCCAAATCTTTACACATAGAATTACCCACTGACCCCATAATTCCACTCCTAGGTGATACACCCCAAATAATCGAAAGCAGGCACTCATATATTCATAGCGCTGTTACCTGAGACAGCCACGAGACAAAAGCGATCAGCAGATGAGAGTGAAAAGAGAACGTGGAATGGGCATGCAGTGGCATATTATTCAGCCATGGAAAGGAACACCGCACTGACTTACAATGTGGATGGACTTCCAAAACCATGATACCAAGTGGAAGACGTCAGACTAAGAAGGCCACATATTGTATGGTTCCATTCGTATGAAATGCCCAGAGCTGGCAAATCCATGGAGACAAAAAGCAGACCGGTGGTTGCAGAGTCTGGGAGTCGGAGGATAGAGCATGCCTGCTTTATGGATTGGGTTTTCCTTCAGGGTAAGGAAAAAGTTTTGGACCCAAACGTCGTCCGTGGTTGCGCGGCATCGTGAATGTGCTGAATGCCACTGAATTGTACGCTTAAAAATGGTTCATTTCATGTTCTGTAAATTTCACCTGAAAAATCACTTTAAAAATTTTATGATTTCTGGACATATGGATCTTCCATGTCATTCCAGACCCATGTCCAGGACCTTACAGCTTCGCAGGGGCCCTCTCCTACCACCTCTAAACACGGGCCTTTAAACACCACACTCCGCATGGCCTCCCTCAGGGACTCTCTTTTGATAAGGCTGGTGGCACCCGCAGGCACCCAGGGACTCCTTCCCGGAGAGATCTGGTGTTAAGGGACTCTCCGACCGCTGATCTAGAGGGGCTTCCCACCCGACCTGCCAACAAATCACTTGGTTTGTCTGACTCAGTGGCTGGGGGTAGGAGTTGGGGACTGGGCAAGGGACCGCCTCTGCTGTCCTCCCCTGTGTCCCCAGCACCTGGGGCTCAGGCACAAACGAGGGACCCGCCCCCCACCCCTCCAAGCAGCACCCCCACTCCACCCCAGTACTGCTGGGGCCCAAATGCTGACAAGAGCAATGATCTGGGGAGGAAATGGGCGGCGATTTGGGAAGAAAATCGTGTCCAAGTGTCAATAATTTAAAAGGTACGAGGCATTGATCCCTGTGCGCGGTGATGGGGTTCTCGGCGGGTGCCGCAGCACCCGTGCGCCCTCCGCAGTGTCCAACTCCACGCAGAGCTGCTCGGGGGCGCATTTGTCCCCTTCCTTCCCGGAAGACCAGCCCTCCCTCCCGGACTGGCGGGCTCAGAGCCCCGCCTTGAGGAGGGGGCCTTCTCCCCTCTGGCCACCGCCGCCGTCTGTTGCCCTGATCTCCGCGATCCCCGGGGTCCGCGGGGCTGGCTCAGAGGCTGGGTGCAGCGGTCTGCGCCTAGGCGACCCGCCCCGCACCCTGGGCGACAGGAAGGCCCCGGGCGCCCCCGCCTGGCGCCGCGCCCCGCTCCGTGCCCGCCGGGTGCACCTCTCCAGGCGCGCCGCCAACTGACCTGCGGGCCGCTAGTCTCCCAGAGGAAGGAAGCAAAATTTGAAAATGAAACCCTACCCAGCGGAAAGCTTCCAAGTAGGGCTGCGTTGCTGTTTGGGGGTTCCCGATGTCCCCGCCCCCCAGCTCCGGCAGGATGGAAGCGCAGTTGGGGGCCGGTCCTGGTCTCCCCTCCTGCTCTCCCTGCAACCCTGGGGAGAAGGCCCAGCCAGCCTGGGGGAGCCCCTGGGGACCTGCAGTTACTTTTATTGATTTTCTAGTGATCTGACAGCCAAAAATGGAGGCGTGGTGAGCGGGAGAAAGAGGCCAGGCTCTGCAGAAAAGGCAGGAAACCAGACCTCCCTCCGGAACAAAGGAGCACACCCGATGTAGACATTCCTAAACCAGGTTCGGGATTCTTCCTGCCCTTGTAAAATCTCTTTTCTTTGAAGTCGAACCTTTTGACCAAAGCTGTTGGTTCCTTCCAAGCCATTTCACTGAACCTGCCACCAAAAAAATCACTTTGTAAACAAAGAAAAAGGCAGGGGCTGACCCCAGGTGTGATGGGCAACTTATGAGGCTTCTGGTTTGACTTTCCCAGTGTGCATCCTTGATTTTTAAAAAATGGGACCTCTAACCCTCAACGTCGCTCTCCCTCCCTCTCCCACCAGCTGCCTTTTTTTGGGAGCAGCCAGGAGGTTGTTACGTTCTACCAAGTCTCAGCAGCCAACTTCCCGTTCGGCCCCTTTTCGACCGGGGAAACCCTGCCTCCACAATGCCGGTGCTCAGGTAGGTGCCCGGATTGATGGAGCCTCCTTCGCGCCCTCTTCCAGCCCAACTTCTCATAACTCAAAGCATAAATAATCACATGTTTTATAAATAGCTGTGGACAAGAGGCTATAAAACAACGAAGATATATTTGTGCCTTTATGTCCTCGAAATATTTTCTAAAACGACTGTTTTATTTGGTGTGGGTTGAATGTGGGCGTGTGTATACATAAAATCCCCACCCAAAGTTTTCCCCAGCCCCCCTTCAGGTCAGACCGGCTCTATACTTAGCAAATTGATAAGGTTCCATGGGCAAGCTTTATTCGTTCTGACACGAGCCTATGACACTTTATAAAAAGAAGGAATCCAGAACAATCTCTAGGTAATTAACACCTAGATAAACAAACATAAATTTCTATACTGCATTTATTTGGACTACCACTCAAATATGCGTGAACCATGCTTTTTTAATTAAAAGATAAATCCATGTGACACTTAGCCTCAAACTTAATTATTCAGCATAGTATAATAAAAAATAGAGCCCATTAAATGTGTCTTGCACTGTATTTCTGTATTAACAGCAAAACAGTTCGGTCTGGGATCATTTAAATTTTCCCCCTCCTCTTTGCTTGTGGTTTCCCTGTTCACATAAGCCCTTCCTCTCCCTCCCTGTCTACCTCCCTCCCTCCCTCTAGGTCTCCCTCTTTTCTCTTAACACCAACAGGTGAAGAGATTAAAACTCCACACAAGCCCCTACATGGAAAGCTCAGCTGGGCGACATTTTTAATATTGCATTACACTCCGAATTTTTTTCCCTTCCCCATGGAAACATACCTCTAGTTCGGTGGAACGTGCCCAGCCCTTCTATCTTGAAAAGAAGATCACAATATTTAACACTAATTTCCTTGGGATCGTGCTTACAATACACCAGGTGAGGTTTTCATAATCTACTGTTACAATACAGATGTTAAACAGAGAGGGGAAGTGCACAAATCCCAAACTACAAGAGACAGCAGGGTTAGCTTTATAAAAGTTTCAGCACAAAATAGTACCTGAGCTCCGAGTATCAGCCGCTCAGGAGCTCCTGGCCGCGGGGGTAGAAATTCACGCGCGAGCCGTTCCCCCCACCCGGCGGGAAGGAGGAACCAATGTTGGTTCAGCCACTGGGCGAGAATGGGTAAGATGATGACCCTGTGCTTGGTGCCGGGTCACGTGCTGTGTGAGCCTTGTCACTTTCCTCCTTACAGCAAAGGGGCTGTGGTAGGGAAGGCTTGAACCCAAGGCTTGAGTAACCAAACTCTTGCTTTGAGCCCCTCAGGTCCCCCATCCCCACCAGGGGCCTCACCTTGACCTCCCGGGTTACCGGCAACAAAAATGGGCTTCGTCCTGGGGTGACCAGTCATTGGGGTTTGTCCAGAACAGGCCTGGCTTTAGCACTGAAATTCCCCTGTCCTGGGAGAACCAGGATATTTGTCACCCGATGTAGACTCCTCCAGCAAATGGTACAGCTGTCGGCTTGGTCAAGCCGCCTGCAGAGGGATGAACTGGGGCCATGCAAAGACTCTGAACTGAGTGTGGAAGACTCCCAGCCACTCCTTCCCAGGGAGCGCAGACCTCTGGGCAGGCATGAGAGAGAAGGTGCCAGTTCTCTGGGATCCTGTAAATCTGTTGGAAGTCATCTGCATGCCTCTACTTCAACACATTCGGGCTGCAGAATGCACTGTCTTTCAATGTTAAGTGGGCTCCTGCAGTTGTGGTTTTTAATGACAGTCCTTGGAACCTGGAGGTCCCTGGCTGGCTCTCTGCAGAACTCTCTAAGTACACATCCTATCTCATTTAACCGCGCAAAGAGCCTGTTGTTAGCCGTTTTCCACTTTACAGATAAGGAAGCAGATTTGGGGGACTGGAATGATCTGTCAGGATCACACAGCTACCAAGAGGTAGAGAACGGAGTTCGGAGCCCCATCCACGCGGGGCTGGGCATTCATACATGCTGTTCCTGGACCCGGCATGCATGCCTTCCTGTCTCAGGTCATTGTCACTGCTTAAAGAAGTCCTCCCTGACATGGAAAAATCCATGTCATCTTTGAGTCTCCTCTTCCAGACCCTCTACATTTGCTTGTGTGATTAACAGGCTAAAGTCTGTTTTCTCAGTGATCTGCGGCCATGTTCCCTGACCTATCACTGTCTCTCCAGCCTGTGCCTGATGCCTGGCACACAGGAGGTCTTCTGTAAATTTTACTGAACTAGTGAGTGGAATAGCATCGAACCCCAAGACCAATTCTCTTGTTACATCCCACACTATGCTCTCCTAGCTGCTCTTCAGTACTCGGAAAATGGCAAGAAAGTTGCTCATATTGTGATTTTTTTTTTTTTTTTTTTTTTTTTTTTTTTTTTTTTTTTTTAGTGAGGGTACTGGAAAACAGAGAGCTTAAGACATTTCTCCAGGACTGTCTTGTCTGAAAGGGGTGTGTGTGGAGGAATCCTGACCACCAGGGAGCCTTTCCCCAAACATGGGAGTTTAACGTACAGTGTTTTGTGGGTGTGCAATTGATCCCAAATTTATCCATAACTTACTATGCCACAATAGTGCAATTTACAAATTGTACTAAAATTTACAAAACATACCGATGATCTTCCCTACTTTATTGCATTTAATTTAATCATTTTGCAGATATGACCAGTGAACTCAGAACAGTTACAATGTTCAAGATCAAGCAGCCAGTAAATAGTATAGCTAGGGTTCAAATTTAAGTCTGCACACCCCCTATTTTGTAATTGTCTACAGTGTGGTAATCTGATGATCGTCTATGATTGCGGAGAGCTCAAAACATTTTGATGGAAATATATATCGATGTTTCTCAGAAAGGCCTTCTTCTAGTTTTATTTTTATTTTATAACAGCCTTATTGAGATATAATTCACATACCATAAAATTCACCTTTTTAAAGTGTACAATTCAGTGGGTTTTAGTACATTCAGACGTGGGTAACCACCATTACTAGCTAATTGTAGAACATTTTTATCACTCCAAAAAGAAACCTTGAACCTGTGCACAGTCACTCCCCACCTTCTCCTACCCCAACCCTGCAACCTGTCCTCACGCCTATTCTGGACATTCCAGACATTTCCTAAAAGTGATATAATTTCATAAAAGTTAGGCTTTTGCATAACTGGCCTCTTTCAAACAACAAAATGTTTTTGAAGTTGGTCCATATTTTCAAAGTTCGTCCATGGTGCCCCATTCCTTTTGATGGCAGAATAATATTCCCTTCTATGGATAGACCACGGTTTGTTCGTCTATTTCTTATGCAGGTTTTGAAAACACATTTTGAACCATCATGCAAAAACAGGTGTTCCGTGTCTCTGGAAAACTCCGAAAACCTGATGCCACATTCCTCACAGACATGACAAAGCAGTGGCTGAGAGCACCCGACCCCAGAACCTCCGTCCCCACTCTCCTCTTCTCACCACTGCGGGTTCTTGTCTGGTCCCTGGAGGCATTTTGGTTTGGGATCCAACACATACATATGTGGCGTTATAACCTTCCCTCCCTGACGGGGTCCCTCCCCAACCCCCTGCTGAAACTTCGAGACTCACCTTCGCTGTTGTAACAACCAGCAGTCGGGGCTGCTCAAAACTCCATTCCAGCCACCTGCTCCCATCCCTCTGGATGTAGCAGTAGTCTGGCATCCTGAAAGAAATACCGGGATTTACAAATTCCTATACAATGTGGGTGGACGCTTTTGCTTGCAACATCTCCTTGGGTCCTCCATACAGTTGCGGGCTGCACTGTGCAAACGGTTTTGAAACCAAACCAACAGTAACAGAAAACAAATCAAAAAGCAACTGTGCACATCAAGTGTGGGGAACACACTTCAAATCCTCTCAGGTCAATGTCAGAGGGCTGGTTTATCGGCAGCCCTGATACCCTAGACTTTATTGTTCTCCATTCTTTCCTTTTCTTCCAGAGGAAGAATTCAGATTATCCTCTGTAAAAGACTTCTTGCATTTAATGATTTTTTTAAATAACTTTCTATAAGTAAAAGGGAGTAGTAGATCCCAAAGCTTTCGGTGTCTTAGATAATTGCTGTAACGGGAGGATCATACGGTTTTACTTTCCTGAAACCGATGTCTGCAGCCTTTGAAGAAACATAGCTCACACATGCACGTGGGTGTGCACACACACTCACGTACACACTCACGTTGTTTAAACTGCACAGGGATATTCACAGGGCTTAAAAAAGCACAAGGCTGTGGGGACCGTTCCCCCCAGAATAAGGCAGATCTTTTTTTTTTTTTTTTTTAATAAGTGGGGTTTGACCAAGCCTTCCCGAAGTCTGGCAAAGATGGAAAAATATGTTTCACTCTTCCTAAGAAACATAAGTGAATAGGAAAAGATTTTTTTTTCCAGAGGTAGAGGTTTTATTGCGTAAAACACTGGATAAAACCGGACTGCTTCAAAGACATTTTATTCTAACAGCAGAAAGAAAACAGTCATTGCTGAAAAAACAACTTTTAATACTTTCTATACCAGAATAAAGTTCTGTCAACTGATGTATTATAATAATAAATAATGACCAAGAATAAACTTTAAATACAAAGTTTTCTACTTGTTACAAGCATAGCAACAAAATCCTCTACTCTATTGATCTCAGATTTACTCCAAGATAGATTTTTTTTTCTCTTTGTGTAGGAATGTAGACAGTATTATGACCAGCATCACAGACTACAGAAGTTACAGGGGAAGAAACTTGACATGTTTAGATATGAGGGCCTGGAGACATTCAGAAACTGACACTGCGTATCACTGCGGCCGTCACTTGTTTGTATTACAAGTTACAAATGTTCTGGAAAGAAGGCTTGTGTCAGAGGGGGAAATAAGGACGGTAGCACTGGACAAAATGGAATCAACACACACGCCACAAAGAAGAGGGGATGTTCCCAGTGTCACAAACAGAATTATTGCCTGTCGCATCTGAAGATGCTCAGAAGACACAAAAAGAATACCAAAAGAGCTTCCAAAGTGCTAGAAATGGAATGTGGCTCTCATTTTTTTTTTCCCACTTTTTTTTCCCTCTTGTTTTTTTTTTCTTTTTCCTTTTTTTTTCTCCTTTTTTTTTTGTTTTTTTGTTTTTTTAATATTTTTCTTTGCTAAGATACCAAAGGCGGGGCAAACACACAGAAAGCAAGCGACTGACACAGTCACCAAACACAGTAGTGCAGTTAAAATCCTAAAGCTCACTACAGTCAGAAAGTTTTCAGTAACATTTCAGTCCTTCCTCTAGGATCATAGAAACAGTTGCATTAAGTTGATAAACTTGATTTAAGTAAGGCAGTGAGAACTAGTCTAGAAAAACGAGAAAGCGGCTTGCTCTATGCCAGATGGGTCCACGCTGCACAGCGACCTCATTTGCACTGAAACCTCGGGGTGGGCGACGCCCTCTGGACCGCATATGCAAACCGGATCCCTTATTAGCCTGAGATCCCTTCTGGTCTCAGGATAGCGCTAAGCATTTTATTTACATTGATTGCAGTTTAGAATTTTTGTAAACTGCTGTAGGCAGAGCTGAAGTTTTAAGGCCCTGGGGTTTTATTCTGTGCTCCCAGCCTGCAAGGAAATATCGACTGTTTTTTTTGTTTGTTTATTTGTTTTTGTTGTTTTTTCTTTAAGTCTAAATGATTTCGTTTTAGAAATTAATACTTCAATACATCTCTACCGTCACAAGCAACAGCACCAATTTCGTGTCACTCAAAGGAAGTATGTTAAGAGGCTGAACTTAGACACCATTCTAGCAGATTCAAGAATAAACCCTTGACTCCTCTTCTTCATTTTTTTGTTTTGTTTTGTTTTGTTTTTGTTTTTGTTATTTTAGATGAGTTAAGCATTTCATTATTGGCCCTCAAAATCTCCCTCTGGGTGGTGCAGAACTCAATAAATTTGGAGTATCCAATCAGTAAAAAAATCTAAAATTCTACAAAAATATAGAACACATTTGTTTTACAAAAACAGACATTTGAACTCGAACAGTTTTCTTCATTAGCGATAGAGAGCAGGATGTTTAGATTTGTGTTTTTAATACAAGCTATTTCCTAAGAGCTTGTCAGAGAAGAAAATCTTGCTTCATGTCTGCGATACTTACAAAAACGAACACATTTAAACAAAGCTGATAATAAGGATCAGAGCAGCCTTCATTCAAGTAAAATTTTAAAAAACCTTAATTTAAAAAAAAATCTTTCTATTATGACATGAATTTCCATTTCTCACCAGCACCTTCTGTGGGTAGAGTTGGCTAGATTTCCTCAAAAACATTTTAAATCATGTACCCCTAATCTAATTTTTTTTTTTTTTTAGTAGCAACTTCTTTTTCATCTGGGGGAAAAAAAAAAGACAACGGAGGGAAAAAAAGCATTTCCCTCAATACTGCAATTTGATCTTAAAAAAAAAAAAAAAAAGGAATTACTCATCAAACCTGCAATGGGCATCTGTCTGCAGATGATTCCTGACCATGGATTCATTTGGCTGTGTGTGTGTGGTTTTTTGTTTTGTTTTGTTTTGTTTTAAATGCACGTGTGAAATGGCAATCCTCCGCAGCCCCGGGCAGCAGCAGCCGTGGGCGGCAGCGGGCTAGGATTTCTCTGCGAGTGCAGTTGGGACACCACGTGAATTGATTTTCTCTGCAGTGACCGCTCCAGCCTGACTGGCACCAGCGGCTGCCTCTCAGCACTTCTCATTAGGGGTTGGGGTTGGGGGGGGGGGGAGATGGCGGCAGCTGGTGGCAGAGTATAGAGGTGTTTTCAACAATGAAAACACAGCCCCTCCATCTTCAAGGCAACACTAAATCATTTAGATGGTATCATTTTTCAGTTAAGAGCATGACTGGGGGAGAAAGACGACTTCAGAGTTTGGAAAGGCCCCCCAGCTTTCTCCGGCTTGGAGGACACCAAGCCTTTCGGAAATCACTCCTCTCCCACCTGCATTGTTTAGAAGTACTTGTTGCCGGGTAACAGTTTAGCAGCCATTTTCAAGGGCTGGGGACTTGTTTTTGTGGGGTTTTTTTTTTTTTTTGAGTGTGTTTTTGTGTTTTTTTTAATATATATATATAGATATCTTTTTAAATTTTCTAAATGTTCTATACACTAGTGGGGGGAGTTGTACATGATTTTTCTTTTTTCCCCTTGGAGTGCCGTTAGCAAACTCTTTTACCAGATGCATAATCTTAAAACTGTGTAAAATAATATTGCAATATACAGGTCAGTTTGCTCAGTTACGCTCCTCCTGGGCTTTGCAGCCCTCCTCTGTTAGCTCTGCTGAGCTCCCCGCCTTGACAGCTGTGGGGTCTTCGAAATTCCCAGAAGCCTCCGAGTCAACTCTGGAGCGTTTGAACCGGCGGTCGGGGTACTGACTGTTGTCAAAAGGCATACGATGGACGCAGAGGACGTGGGTCTTCAGGTTCCCCTTCTGAGAGGCACTGTAGGGACAGTATCGGCACTGAAAAGGCCTGTGACCTGCGGACACAAAGAGTGGCAGGTCAGCTCTTCTGCTTGCCCCCCACGCAGTCCCCACGGCTCAGAGGACATCATCGTTACTACCAACAGTATCAATAGCATGATTGTGCTTCCTTGGCAAACATCAAATTAGCAAAGGAGCCAGTATATTTGGACAAACAGTAAGTTACTTGGAGAATTAATAAGTTACCGACCAATGATAACTTGGCTGGGAATATGTAAGATCTTCCCATCTTGGGGACAGTTTTATTGCAGGCTTCCGCGTGACAGAAGACAATGTTCCCGACACCTGGTTTCTTTTTCTGTGAAACATTAGATAACCAGTGTTTTCGGCTTCGCTTGCCAAGACACAAAATCAAAGGTATTATGTTAGGTACTTCTATGACAAGAGAAGAAATAAATTTCCAACATTGTAGTGATGAAATTCAAAACTTCTTTTTAGATGCTGAAATTTAAATTTTGTACGCTTTCCCTGAGAGATGAAATAATTAGTCTTCCTTGTCCACCCTCCCCCCGACCATTTAAATTGTAGAAACCATCCTCAGCTGCCAGACTGTACGAAAATAGGAGAGGGATTTGGCCCCTGGACCATGCTTTACTGATCTCGGTTCTCCACACACAAAAAGCCATAAATCCCTCCCCCTGGGATCCTGACTCAGGTCTCAGCACTGAGCCAGTTCACTTTCTTATCCCCCCATCAACTCTTTACAGAGAAGCAAGCGGAGCATGACACGCGGGAGAGGGAGTGTGTGTTTGCAGTGGGCTAAGAGAACCATGTGTCTTGGGGGCGGAGCTAGAAGTCTAAGCTCTTGGAATTTCTAGAACCTCAGCATTTCAAGAGGAGACAGTAGAATGTGTCTGGCGGGAACCAAACTCTCCAAACAGCCAAGGCCAATACGGTTTTAAAGAAGTTTAGGATTTGAATAGTAACCCTTGACCTCAAGTGTTTCTCAGCAGGCTCTCCATCAGGACAAAAGGCAGATTCTTGGGGCAATCCTCACAGTCCCCCATGCTCGAGGCTTCTGTTCTGCTGCCCCGCAGACGTGTACACGTTTCTGCCATCTTGAGCCACCAGGAAAGCATCTGGCTTGGGAAGTTCCAGGGGAACAATTGCATTCCCCCCTGATGCTCGGAAGCCATCGAAGGGCCATTCCCGGAAGCCCGTCTGTGCCTTCCCACCCAGCACCTAGAGGGGTCAGGGCTCAGGCCTGGGTTTCATTTGCTCAGAAAAACAAACGAGTAAATAAATGGGCCCAACCGTTTATACGAGGAAACATCCAAACATCATACTCAGCACTTTTTCTAGAACAGTCATAGCAGAAGTCCTGCTAAGTAGTTAGCAAAACGGTCTTGTTCCTGCGACGCTGGAGGCCAACCAAACATTTGGGGCTGAAGGTCACTTTCATCTCATAGGGTGCACGGGGCTCCATTTCCTTCCTTCTTAGTGGGTTTGTGGGGTGAGCACTCTCTTTCTTCCCTCCTTAGCCAACTGGTCTGCAAGGACGAAGCTTGCCTACCTACTGAATCTTCCTCTTGCCCATCCCCGCTCAGAGGCCGGTCCAGTGTGTCCCAACTCTTGGCCAGCCCATGAACATGGTGGCCTCCAGGAGGGTTTCGAGCTTTCCAGGTGTCCCATCTGCTACCCAGCCTCCCCAGAAATACCAGAGCGGGCTCCCAACGTAGGAGCTTCACTGTGATTTCCTTGCTATAATGTTGGGATGGTCACCGACTGTCTGAGAAATCACTGGGACCTTCAAGTCCAGTCCCAGCCACCTCTCCAGACTTCTCTGGAGCCTCCTCCCTCCATCCACACTGGACCAAACCATCGGTGGTCTCTGCAAGGAGGTTTCATTCCTCAAGGTATCCACATGCTTGCTGTGTGACCATCTCCCTGAAATACCATTTCCATGCTCTCTCTTCTTTCGAGGCTCTGCCCAACTGGGACGCCACTTTTGTGGGCCACTGTGTAATCAAATCCCCCCTGAGTAGCTGTGGGTTCCTGGCCGGAACTGCTTGCTGGCACAGAATGAGCAGGCGTGAACTGTTTGTGGTGTTGAATCATTATCTTATTCCTTCACCTTGCCTTTTTTGGAAGGTATTCTAAATTTTCAGGTAGCGTTTCTGCATCTTTTGCTTCCTTTGCTGTGTCTAACACAAGGCTGAATTTGATCAACTTTCCCACTTGCCAAAAGCCAGTTTGCAAATCTACAGACTTGGGAGTGAAGAAGAAACGAAACCCAAGGAAAGTACACTTGCTGTTGTCCCTTCTGTGGAGTCTGCCGCAGCAAGAACCCTGCCACTCCACAGGAGGGGCCTGGACCTGACTGTCAAGTGAGAGAAGGATTCACCGGCATCATTCCCCTGCCTGCCTTCCTGCTACCTGGCACCACCCTTAGGGCTCTGTCGCTTCGTCCACAGATGACAGGGAAGGCCGTGTGCTTGTGGGGAAGGAGAGCCGAGCCTCCTACTTCTAACATGGATGTAGGAGTTTAACAAAGAATGTTAAGTGGCCCTATTCTTCATCATGTCAGAGTTAGGGCATGGACAAAAGGGAGGAATCTGGGTGCCAGTGAGGGGCAGTGAGTTTCAAGTGGATTCCAAGACTCAACCACTCAAGTCAAGAGGTTGTTCACCCCTGTAGACACGAAGTTACTAACCCAGGATTGGTGAGAGAGGATTCATGGTGCCCTGCTGGAATAATTTTTGAGAAAAGATGGTCCAAATCTATAGCTAATGACGTAAGAACTAAGTGAAGGTCATCCAAAGAACCTGAGAAGAACTGAGACACCAGTTCTCAGGAAGCCCAAGAAACGTTTTGAAGGTTTCTAGAAATACCTTCTCAGGAGTAGACTTTATCTTCTGGCTCGCCGCCACGGGCAGCAATGTGACCGCTCACTATGCTGATTACCGTGGTTCACCAATTTATGGATCATATGGCTGTAAGTCACCGACGGACACTATCATCACAGTCTGACAAGTCTCTGGAGTTAAGAACTCTGAATAATAAATAAATTAAAATTAAAAAAAAATAAAACCAGAACTCTTGGTACCGTGGTCCAAAGAGTCTAGCCCAAGTAGGGGGCAAGATGGCCGAACGGTGGTCTTATTTAATAAACCCAACTCACGCCCCCAGGATTCAAAGTGGCTCTTCTGTTCTTCCACTGTTCTTGCCCAGCTGTCAAGAACACTGCATGTGTATATTTGTAGGAGGACGTCTGTACAGTATTGGGATCATCATCAATCCCGATCTTGCAATATACCTTGTAGATAGAAGCGTTGTCGGTAATGTTGGTAGTTCCTGACGGTTGCGAACACCTGAGATCCTGAAACCCTCCGTAGTCTTTTACATATAATTTTGTATGTTATCCTCCTTTTGGAGCTATGGCAAGATGAGCGCATTAAGATACAGTGAATCTGGACGGTTTGAATTTACAACAAGTACTCAGACATCCTAATTCTATGAAATCTTTACAAGAACCACGATCGCCATGTGTGCTGATAGGATACACACATACGCACACACCCTTCTGAGTGGCTTGCTGAAAGGTCCAGAAGAAGGCTGTGTGTTCTCCCCAGGATCAAATTAAAGTGAAAGGTCTGTCCTTGGGTGATGGAAAGATTTACTCCCAAACAGAAAGCTGTTGTTATGCAAAGCACTTTCAAAATCCGGTAAGTCTCTGAGTCCAGCTAAACCTGGATGAAGCCTTCCAAATTTCTCTATGATATTTGTACACTTGAAGCCCCAGGCACTGGGACAAATGCAGTGATGTCGATGTCTGTTAGCTTTTGGACAGAGACCATGAACAAGGGCTTCAGAACAAAACCCCGAATCTGAGAACTCCCAGGAATCGTTTGCTATGGTGTTCAAATATTTGTGACCAAGAAGGGGTCCATCTGCAGGTAGAAGCAGCAGGAGGGGCCCTTGGAAGTCTGCTTCGAGCTTCTGCACTACTGCTTGGGGTGGAGGAGGGGCTTGCGGGAAATCCTTCCTCCCCGTGGAGGCAGGAACATCCGGTTCCCCAAGGAGAGGCTGATGCAGCCCTCAGGATGACAGGGCTACCCCTTGGTGAGCTTTGAACTCTGCAAATTTCCATCCATCCCCTTTGAGTGGGATAAAAACCAGCCATGCCACCTTGGTAACCTGAGAGTTAGAGTTGACGATGCACCTGGGTCTGCAGGTGGTAAGGTTCAAGTTCAAAGACAGAAGAAACTTCCCCATTAACAACCAGCATGGAGACCGCGGCCTCTGTCCAGGGTAGTTTCACTGAGATGCCCCGCACTCCACGGTGGCCTTTGGCCAAGATAAAGATGGGGAGCTCTCCTGGCTTGGCATGTTTACTTTGCTCTCAGGTATCCTCCTGCCACGCACTCGGCAGCATGAGTCTGACCAGGAGCTTGGGTTCAAAGCATAGTTTCGTCCCTTGAGAGGCTGGGAGGCTACTTAACCCAAACTTGAGTTTCCTCTGTGTCTGGCTGTGAGTGAGGAATGGGATCTCTTGGGGCTTCCGTTCCCACGGCTTGAAAACAGAGGCGGGGGAGGGGGAAGACAGGTCCTCCCACCATAGGATGTTGTGAGCATGGGAAGGAATCATGTGTCAAGTCTGGAAGGAATCCAGGGCTATAGAAATGTCAGCTGTCTGTCACTGTCATGCTTACTGTTCTCATTGTTGTCTTCTGGCAGCCTGTCTAAGCCGGGTCAGGGGCCTCTATGCTCTGTTCTTCATCAACGTACTGATTCAGCAGGTGCTCTCTGCCTCGGGGAGCCTTCAGTGAAAGTTTACAACATCGTCTGTCCTTGGGGCATTTGCCCTTGAACGGGAGCTTTGGGAAACTAGATGACCTTCAGATTCCAAAGGAACAAGTTGTTAATGGTTACATTTCGCTTGGACGAAGTTCAGCAAAGGGAGGTGAGGCTGGGCTTTGGGTTAGACCGCATGCCGGAAACATCTTCCCATCTAGCGGATCCCGATCTAGTCAAGGGCTAGACCAGACACACTGCTTCAAGGCAGTGTAGGCTGTGAAAGAGTAGAGATGACTGGGAGTTTCTAAGAGCTCAACGCAGAGGAATGTGAGCCCCTCTAGGTCCTTCCACTGTCTTCACCCTCAAATCCCCCCCGAGTTTGCTGCCTTCTGCATACCGGACTCTCTGTTCTCCAAACACTTCATACTCTTTCCTGCCACAGGACCTTTGCTCCATCCTTTCTTGTTCCCTAATCTGGAATCCTCTCTGTCCTACCGCATTTAATTACTGTGGTTGTCACCTCTAGCCCACCTGCCTCTGCCTCGAGAAGGAAGCCCTGTAACCCCAGACTCAACTGGTAAAGTCCATCAGGGCAAAATCTGTGGAGAGCTTCCAACAACAGTAGCTGAACAAAAGCAATTAACGTCTATCTTCTCCACTAAACAGTTGGCTCCACAGCGCAGGAGCTGTGGGGGTGTGTTCTTTGGGGTTGGGGTTATTGCCATGTCTCACCATCTAGCATAGTGCTTGGCACATCACAGATATCCAGCAAGTATTTTTTAAATAAAGGAAGGGTTGGATGGATGGATGGAAGGAAGGAAGGAGGAAGGAAAGAGAAGGAGGGAAAGAAAGAAAAGAAAGGAAGGAAAGGATCGAGGGAGGGAGGGAGTGAAGGGAGAAAGGGAAAGAAAGAGAGAGTGAGAAAAAGGAAGGAAAGAAGGAAGAAAGGAAGGAGGGTGGGAGGAAGGGAGGGAAGAAAGGGAGAAGGAGGGAGGAAGGAGGGAGAAGAAGGGAGGGAGGGAGGGAGAGAGAGAGAGAGAGGGAGAGGCAGCCGGGAGACAGGAAAGGGAGAGAAGTGCTCCTCCAGACAGAGAGAGAGACCTGACCGTTGGTGCAGGGATAGGAAGCCTGGGATCAGTGCAAGGGCCTGGGAGAGGTCACAGTGATGGACGAGAAACCCAGTGAGAGAGTCAGGTAGGGACCAGGCTCACGGGACCCACTAGGGAGCTCAGCCCTCCTTCCGTAGCAGAAAGGAAGTGGGGAGGCCTTTCCAACCCTGCAGCCCCAATCCCTCCTGCAGCTGGGGCCCTGGGTGCCCCCCACTGCCCACCCCACTGCACGCCCCTCTCTCTACCTCTCACTTTGAGACCATCAACATTTCCCATCACTGCCATGTGAAAAGTAAGTACATCATACGTTAATTTGTATTGTCACTGTGCCGTAGAGCCGTAGTAAAGAGCACATTCATTTTTAATCCACTATGAATAATATATAAATATGTATACAGTGTGGAGGGTCAAGAGGAGTAAGGAGAAAGCAAGTCGTACATTGTTTATAACAAAAGTGGGGAAACGAGATATTTTTCTTACTTGCTGCGATGGAAATATCTGCTCTTTCTCTGTACCTAAGGGGGAGAGGAAAATGCTTCCCCTTGGGGGACCATCCATTAATTACAGCTCCACACTTGTGGGCAGAGACGCGGACGCCTCCACGGGGCCTCCAGACTTTCCAAACTGATGGCTTCTCTTCTGGTGCAGGATGGCAGATAGGAGGGGGAGGGGGAGCCCGTGGCCAGCCTTGGTGTTTGGTCTTGGGACAACTCCTCCGGGCACATTTCTAAGAATTGTGTCCATTGCCCTCACAGTCGCCAGTAGGAAGACTTGATAGAGAGAAATATTCCCATTTTATGGATAGGACAATGAGGCTCAGGGAGAGGAAATAGTTTTCCAAAGTCAGGAATATGCAGTTAGCTGGTTTCTGACCAGGAATTCAACCACAGGGCTATCTCACAGCAGAGGCTCACCTCGGCTCCCTCCGTGTGTGTGTGTGTGTGTGTGTGTGTGTGTGTGTGTGTGTGTGTGTGATATTGCACACATCACATGCCGTGCCCCCTTGGGGACAACAGCCATGTCTGTGACCTCAAGACACCCACTGAGGTCAGACACTGCACACATGGCTGTCATCAAGCTGCAGGACTCTAGCCTTCCATCCGTCATGCAACTCCTGGAACCCAGCCCACTTCCACAAGCACACGCTGAGCACCTACTGCATGCATTACCCCGAGCAGATTGCTGTGGGAATGACACAGGACTTTTAGCGCCACGAAGATGGGAAGGACACCTGTTCAGCATGCCTGACACAATGCCTGAGTGACCGGCCACACGACCTAGTGGACACCCGCTGTAGCAAAAGGAGGAAAGAGCTGAGAGTTTGCGAGGTCAGGACATCCAGCTGCTTTGAACCAGGTTCGAATTCCCAGTCAAAAGGACGGCGCAGAGGACAGGCTCTGAGAGAGTCCTGGAAAGGAAGAGCATTCTGGAGGAAGGACACGTGAGCTCTTTGGCCAGAGGCAGAGTCTGCATATGGTGACAAAGGCACAGTTCCGGACATTGGGACAACAGCATCCACGAATGGAGGAGGCAAACCCCCAAATTACAGTTCATGGTCAGCCCAAGGAAGAGGGTCCAGAAGAGGGGCTCGTGTGTAAGCAGTAGGGACTGGGGTCCCTGGGTTCGGGTAGACACAGAGACACGGGCCATTCCCTGGGCCCTCATACTACCGAGCCACCTCTCACGCCAGGGCAGACGTTCGGATCGATCACACAGGGCCCTCTTATGGTACACTGAAATAGATGGGGAAGACGGCACGCAGGGGAATGAAGAGAAACACTGCTGCCATGGTTTCCAGATCAGCCCAGGCCACAGCCCAGTGGCACCCTGTGGGCTTCGACCCTGAGAAAACCGCCCGCAGCAAGCCCATGGCTGACTCACCTGAAGGCAGTTGCACTGTCCTTTCTGAACTACCTTCTTTGTGCAGGATTGTGGGGTATTTGCCAGACCCCCGGAGGGTCTCCCACCACCACCTTTTATGGAACTGTTTTCTAGAAGGGACCAGCTGGTGAGGTGGAGAGGAACAGCCCTCAGGGCCGCTCCCATGCACAGGGCCAGGAGGCTTGGGAAGCCCACCTCTGAGTGGTACTGAGAGGACTCCTGAGCACCGCCGCTCCTTCTAGTGGACCCCAACGGGAGCGCCTTCTGCATTCCTTAAAACTAAGGACATTTGCAGGATGCATGCTGGTAGTTAAGGAAACACCCCACCCCCTCACCCGGCATCTACAGCCAGTTGTTTATGTTAGAGACGCAGCCCACCCCCCCACCCCCGCTCCCAGAAGTGAACCTGCAGACCTGGGAGGAATCCAGGTGGGGCGTAGAGGGGTGGGGGAAGGGGACCAACAAACAGCCCAGTGGGGCAGACCTCAGGGTGGTGGTCCGCCCTCCATCCAGCCCTCCCCTGCTGCTCTCTCTGAGTGTCTGCGGCTGGCCCTGTAGCTGCAGACTGGAAGGGTTCCTGCCCAGGACTCTGGCCATGGTTAATGGGCTCAACAGAGGCAATGAGATGGGTAAAAATGTACATATACACACAGTGAGCCAAGAGAAAGAGCTACCTTCTCAGTTGCACACACTATATATATATATATAAATTTCCCTAATTCCAAATAGGCAAGAATGGTTCTAATCAGGTGCATAATTTATGTTTTCAGTTTTCAAAAAAATATTCATCCATCTAATCAAAGATGCTAAAACACTTCGGAATACCCTTAGTATAAATAATTTCAGGTTTCAAATTTCCTGTGATTTGGGTTTTAATCTAAAACACCACCAAAAAACATTTTAAAAGCAGATTTTGATCCATGTAGCAATAGATCGGAGACATCCGTCAGTGTGAACTAGTGTTCATTTCAGTTCAGTATCTATAACACAGATCTGAGTGTGTGCGGGGTTAGTAGACACACTTATCTTTCCTTGTTCTGTCCCCTGTGTGCTCCTAGGACCCATGACATCCCAGGAGCAGCAAGCCCATTAGCACCCAGACTTGAGTTTTAGTATCATTCTCAACAAAAGGAACCCAGGCTGCTTGTGGAAATGGTGGATTCCAGGGCTGGGACAGGAAATAGACAAGATGGTCCTGGACCTTCTTTTGCCAGAAAGTAAGGAATTGTTCAAAACACCACCCATTGACTGGGGTGTGTCAAAGTAGCTCAGAGCCAAGTGGTAGAGCCCCCAAGGCCAGAGCTGGAACAATGTTAGCAACAAAGTGAATGTCATGTACCAGATTAAAACCCAAAGGAGCAACAGGCATCCACAAGTCATATTGGCATGGCTCAATGATTGAATCTGGAAGCACATGGAGAAGAACAGAAAAATGCCCCCATGCATTCCACAGGCTTTATGGAATTTTCCCCTTAGAAGGTGGACTATAACTCTTGCTCCTTCATGTGGGCAGCTGGTGACTTCCTTCCTGGGGAAGCGCCTAGGAAGAGGGCAGTGTAGAGAGGGGAAAAGACCCACCTCCGAGAGCACACACCTGAGAAACAGAACCTAAGCTGCAATCACCACGGTCCGAGTGATGGCAGTGCCCTGATCTGATACAGTGGGAATCCACCTCACTTCGTCTGCCCAGGAACCCACAACCCAAGTCTAACCATGAGAAATCCCAAATGGGAGACATTCTACAAAACTTTCCTCTACACTGTTAAGGTCATCAAAAATAAGGAAAGCCTGAGAAACTGTCGCAGCCAAGAGTCACCTCGGGAGACATGACAACTAGATGTAAAGTGGTCCCCTTGGTGGGGTCCTGGGAACAGAAGAGGGGCATTAGGTAAAGACAAAGGAAATCTGAATAAAATATTGACTTCATAATAGTGTATCCACATTGGGTCAGTAATTGTAACAAATGTACCTTACGAACGGAAGATGCTGACAATAGAGGGTAACGAGCACCGTAGGGGAATTCTTTGTCCTATCTAGGCAACATTTCCGTAATTCTAAATCTACAGTAAAATAAACATTTTATTTAAAAAGTTTCTTAAAAGGTGAATTTGGTTGATGTTCAGGGGACAGTGACAGCACGGCGCCCCAGATCAGGAGACGACCACACCAGGAGTGACACTGAAACCCCTCCTGGAGGTGAGGGGGGCATGGGAGCACCCTGCAGAGCCTGCAGTGGGGGCGGGCAGGGCTGGAACACGAACCCCCATCCAGCTCAGATTCAAGTTCAGGTAGCAGGAGAGAGAAAAGGAGACTGGGCTCCAGGAGGCAGCTGCAGAAAAAAGTGTGTGACAGGCGGTGTAGGAATCTTCCAGATCCTCTCAGTCTGGCACCCACCCCACCTCCCCCTGCTCCAGAAGGATGGGACTCAGGAGCGCCCTGCCCTTCCTTCCCCAGGGCCTCAATGTAGTCCCTTCCTCAGCAACTTCACGCCCAGGCTCTGGCCGCTGCCATGCAGATGTTGCCTTAAACCGTGTTGATCTGTTTTCCTTCCAGCTGCCTCCTCACTGGGCTTGGCCGAGCCGCCAGCCTGCCTAGGTGGGCGGGAGACCCAGCCCGAAGCACTGCAGGCCGCAGGCACTCACAGGCAACTATTGATCTAGGATCTTAAATCATTCCCCGGATTTTATGAAAGCATTTATGTTTATCATTAAATGACCTTCAAAGGGTCAATGAACTTACTTTCCTTTTTCGGAGATTTTTAGATGTGTAATATAATAAGACTCTAACAATGCCCTGTGTTTGTCTCTGGGTGAGTGATTTCCTGGAAGATGCTAAAGGAGACAAAAGAGAGAGGACACTGCTCTCATGGCAAGGCAGGAGCCAGGAACAGAGGGGCTGCTGGGTTGTCCCAGGTCACACAGCAAACCTCCCCCCTCCTGCTACTCTCTTCTCTCCGGGGCATTGCCGGGAGAGGGTGGGTGCAGGAGTTGGGCCACAGCACTCCTGCAGGTGGTTTTGTCTAGAACCAAGCTGACTGCAATTTAGATTAACAGCCTTAGAAAACAAAACAAAAACAGAAAAACAATAAAAAAAACTAGCAAATCAAAGTTGGATAGCATTGCTAAAATAAAGCTAGAGGGTTTTTTTGGGTTTTGTTTGTTTGTTTGTTTTTTTGTTTGTCTCTAATAAAATATTAAGTGAAATGATTAAGGTGGTACTCGAGAGGTGCCGAAGACGACAGGGCTCCTCTCCTTCACCCTCTTCCTACCCATCTCCTCCCTCCGTAGGGATATTGGGCTAGATATAGTTATCTCAAGTCCCCTTGGCAACAAGGTAGGCAGTAAGGACCTAAGGAGTTTAGCAAAAGCAGTGACTGCTTGTGACCCGCCTCTAGGACCCACAGCCCACCCCAGAACAACAGTGAGGCTCTCGGGTCAGAAAAAGAACCCCAGAAAGACAGAGAGGCAGCAGGTACGCCACTCATAGCGAGCCGGTCCTCGAATCCCATCGGGACGTGTGTCCACCCCCTCCCCACCAAACCTTCAGTGACTCCCTATTTCTTACCACAGCAACCTGCTCCTTAGCCTGGTTTTCCAGCTTGCAACCCCTTCTTACCTAATACCTACCACCAGGAATGTGCCCACTGCCCACCCCCCCACCGATTCCTCCCAATCAGACCCACCAAAGCACCTCCTAGAAGCCTTTCTGAGGACCCAGCCGGCACAGCCCCCATTGGCACTCGTCAAAGACTCTTCGCAATTGGGCACTTAACTGTGTTCGTCAGACACTGCCCACTCATGACTTCCAGTGACACAGGCTTGGAGGGTCTCTCCCTTCTCTGGGGCGACGCCAGGGGCTCTGCACAGGAGAGGGACTGGGTAAGGGGCTCTGAGGGTGGTTTCCCTTGAGCAGCTACTTAGGACGGGCTAGGGCCCCCGCCTTGGGGGGGTGACCCCTGTGCCCGGCCCCATTTTCTCGCCTTCATGGGGGCCTGGGGACACCTTGTTATGGGCAGCCCTATTTTGAACAGGCTTGCCTCAGTTTCCAGTCTTGTGAGGAGTGCACATAGCCTGACCTTGCTCCCCTCCACCCTGATCGGTGTCCTTCTCCAGCAGGAGCCACCCCTCCTGACAGGTGACCCTCCCCAGACCTGCCCCCAGGTTGTGCTCCACACCTGGGAAGCCCTGCCCTGCCCTGCTGCTCTCTTCCCCAGGAAAATCTAAGTGCTCCGTGTCCTAGAGACCCCTGGGGACTCCAGTCCAGGCTGCGACTACCCCTGCCCATCCTGAACACTCAAGGAGGACACGGGAGGGCGAGGCCATTTTCTGGCTCACTTTGGGTCACTGGGCGGTTGTGCATTTTCCTGCGTTGCCTGTGGGGGAGCTCTGTCCTCGAACCACACCCTCCTGTCCCCTGGTCCTCAGCGGTGCCATTTCCACTTCCTGTGTGACGCTGAGATGCCAGCACCCAACGGGACCGAGCGCCCCCAGAGCTCGGGTGGCCAAGCGAGCAACTCCTTGGATCCCTCACGACCCTCGACAGACGCTCTTTCACCCCCCCAGAGGTCAAAGCTGGGGGGACACACACATATTTAGTTTTTGTCCTCAACACTAAGAGAGAAAACAAAGAGATTTCATGCAAAAACATGGATTTCCAGTTTATCTTGAAAAGTCAGAAGTTCTGGCAAGATCCTCCCAGACGCAGCCGGTCAGACCGGGGTCCCAGTGCTCCCGACCCCCCAACCCCGAGGGTTGGCCACGGTTCACCCTTGGGCCAGCCTCAGTCCTGGCATCCTCCGCCTCCTGGCACCGTGGTCCTCAGAGTCCTCGGGCTCTGCTTTGTCCTGTTGTGTCGGTGCCCAGCACACCCTGGGCCTCACCTTCTCTGGGCCGGGGCCAGGCCCTGGGTGAGGTCTTTGTGTGGTTTTCCAGGGGCAGATGAGCTGCATTCCTGCACACACCCCGTGAAATAAACAAGTGGGTGGTCTCGGCGCGTTCAGTGGTTTCCTGTTCTCCGTTGTGTGTCGCTTAAAACGAACCCATCAGAGCTTCATTGTCGTTTCTGTTTCATTGTACGATTTAAATATGGGGGGGGGCAGTATTGTAACTTGGCATGTGTCGAGGGTGTGCTAAGCACTGTGCCACGCTAGTGCAGACGTGGGGGGAGGGGCCCCACGCAACACCGAAGCCGCAACAGACGTCCAAGCCACTAAAAGCTGGTATCCAAGGTTATCTGTGGATAATTCACTACCCACACTCCTCTTCATAAAAACATTAGTACATTGCTCGGCAGGGTGGGGGGGCGGCCCTGTATTTCGGGGCGGGGAGAGAGCCCACATGGGCGGCAGAAAATCTCACCAAAAAGAGTGTAGCGGGAACACTCATAGTGCAGAAAATTCCGGGGCTCTTGCTTCGTATTAATGTGAGTTTATGTGTGAGAGAGAATCACACATCTCTCTTTTCATAAAGGAGTCAGACACCCGCAATCCTTACCCACAGTATATATCCATATAGAAGGGCACACTGGGTATATTTTAAATAGCTACTTTTTATCACGCCCAATTCTACAAATTGGTAGCGTGAACAATAGAAAATTACAAAGTCAGGAGAGGCGGAAGCATAAACTTTCCAATGCTTGGCTCTCTCCCACTGCTGCTAACATTGTCACCTGCCAAAAATGAAATAAAATAAAATAAAATAAACAAAGCAGCCTAGAAGAGAGGTGGCTTTTCTTATGAAGTCACAAAGGAAATGCTACTCCTTTCTTCTCTTTTTTCCCCCTATAAAAGACTCTCTCTAAAATCAAAGGTGTCAGACTTTGCTTTCTCTTGCTGGCATGATCCAGAATATGGCTGAGGAATGACAGATGTCGGCCCCCAGCTGCAATGAAGCATGCTAAAGTTTCTGTCTAATCCACTTATTTCTCTGTAGTCACATAAACCAAAACAAATGGGCAGGGCTTTACATTAGGAAAAGAGGAGGAGGAGGAGGAGGAGAAGAAGAAGAAGAAGAAGAAGAAGAAGAAGGAGAAGGAGAAAGAGGAGAAGGAGAAGGAGAGGAAGAAGGGGAGGAAGAGAAAGCAAAATCCTACAGCAGGAGGATTTTGTTGCATAAGGCACTGTACATGCCATGTTGATATCATTTTCCTCTCCACTGGGAAAAGGCACCTCGTGGTGAGCACAGGTCCCTCAAAGTGTGGGGCCCAAAGTGCGCTAGCCAGCCCGTGGGCCTCTGCATCCCATGCAAGGCACAGCCTCCAAAGGGAGAGGGCGACGTTTGGGTGGGGTGTGGGCCAGGGGTGTCTGAGCATGGGGAGACCTTCTGGGGACCCAGGGGAACACCCACACCGCACGCGCGCGCTCGCACACACACGCACACACTTACACACCAGCACGCTCCTCGGTCTCTGAGCCGCTAAACCGAGATGATCACAGTTATCACCCGCTCCATCGTTTTCAACTACTTGAATAAATCCAGAGGCATTATAAACGGAGCCCGTGTGTAATTAAAGTGAGCGTTGTTAGACTCTTCATTTAATAAAACACTTGAAAAGAAAAGCCCTTGTAGGTTTCGCCCGGCCACGGGGAGCGGGAGGGCAAATGCGCACACGGGGCCCTCCCTCTCGGCAGCGCCCGGGCGACCACCTTGTGAACCTGCCCCCCTCGGATCTTGTAAGGTGTCGGCGAGGATCAGGAGTCCTGGGGCTCTGTCACCGCCAGCAGCTCCAACAGCTGCGAAGCACTTTCAGACGAGTCACAAGGAAAGATGTGACGGATTTCGCCCATGGCAGAATGGCGTTCCGTTTCTGGCCCTTCAGGCAAAAACAGTAAAGGCAAAGAGGAAAATTTGAGATTTCCCCCCTTAAACTTCCCACAACAACCTCAGCAAAACCACATGACTCGCCTTCTACAATCTCCCTGGTGTGTTCACTGCTACTTTGGCAGGAAATCAGAATTACTGTTATATAAATTCCATCTGATGCCAGAGCGACCATCTGTGAGCAAAACTGGTTCACCTACGTCTGCCTGCAAAGCCACTCTCCCAGAGACAAGGGAGAAGGGGAAAAAAATTTGATTAATTTGCAGAATGCTTGTGATTTGCTCATATATTATTGTAACTGCTCATCAGCACATGACAAATTCCCAGCCCTCGGTGCAGGCCCCCGTTTGGTTTCAGCAGTTCCTTGCGTCGGCACCTGACAGACTGCAGGGCCTCTAATGACTTTCAGATGCTTACAAACAGTAATTCTATCTTCAGAATAAAAAAGAAAAATCCGTAGGAAGAAAAGAGGAGTGAGTTCGTCTATTTCATTTCCTTCCTGTATATCAACATGATTTAACTCTTAAGGGCGGCCACCGCTCCAAGATGGGGCCTCCCAGGCCCTGCCGGGGCCGGTCGCCTGCAGAGACAAAGACCCCTGGCTCCGGAGGCAAGGAGGGGGCTCGTTCCGGGGCTGCACGCTGCAGTGGGGGGGATGCTGGGAAACTCCCAGGTGCCGGCAGCGGCCACCGCGGGCTCTGCCTCTCCCTCTGCACTGCGGGACCCCTTACAGGGGTCCACTTTTAAAAACCCTAATAACCTCTCCCATTCTCTGCAGACATATGCCTCATAACTGGGCTTGGATTTCTGGCGTCCCCCCCGCCCTTCCCCTTTGCTTTTAAAACTCTGATTATGCCTTCTGAAGCCCTGCCTCTGTGCTTGATTGCCTGTCTCAGATTAGAGATTTTAGAAGGAGACAAAGACTTCAGAATGCACATCAGTCCCACATATGAGGACCCACAGAAGGAAAAGCGATAAAACGCGATACACCATCTGTCCACAAACAATAACCTGCGTGTTTGGAGGCTCACAAATTATTTAGCGCACAACCTTCCCAAATTACAGAGCCTTGAAACGGGGCAGAGGCTGGGAGTGAGACCCTCTTTGATGTCTTTTGGTATTTCCCGGCCCCCCTTCCCCCCCACCCCCAAAACTGATTGCTAACAGTTGAGGAATGTCTCGGTGACACGTAGATTTTTATTATCAGGATCTTCCTAATGTACATATCCTGGGTTGCAGGCAAGGGTGGGCTCCCCCCCCCCGTCGTCTGTCCCTACCCCCACCCCACAGACATTTTGGGACGACTGGCCCAGATGCAAAGTCTGTCTCCTTTCACGTGTGTCAGAGGAGGGGGCAGGCCAGGAGGGCGGGGGATGTGGAGATCCCCAACATCCTGCCTATTCAGCAAGCTGGTCAGCTGGTTGGTCTGCTTTCGGAAGGTATTCTAGATTTTGTTCAGGAAGCGTTTAGACTACACACAAATTGATACCCTCCCACCTCTGGTCTTCTTACTCCCCTAAAAACATATTCCTTTACCTTTCTTGTTGATCCCAGGCCATAAATGACTCATAATAATTAGCCAGTATCTTTTTACTCGTGCTACAAAATTCCTTCTAAAATTACTTACTTAAATGGAAGGGAAGAAAAGGACCAACTATCATATGCACACCATATAAATGTATGGGTTTTTTTTTATGAAGTGAGTGCTTCCTTATCAGACATCCCTCATCCCTTTGTTTCACGCCTGGGACCTCTGGTTATGGGCAGAGCTCTACCACTCCCTGAGTCCTCCCGAGGCCCTAGGAGTAGGTCCTCCCACTTCCAAATTAGGGAAAGCCAGGCCCATAACAGCGGGCAGTGTAGCCGGCCGAAGCAGGACGTGGGGCAGCTGGCTTTGGAAACCAGGTGTTCGGTTCCAGACGCTTCTCTGAGCCACCAGAGGACCCCGGGATCCTGCCGTAAGATGGGACCCGAGAGGCAGCCATTTAGTGCCAAAGAATCCAGTGGATTACTTTACATGATTATTAATAAACAACCAAACAAACATTTACTTTGCAAATTGAAGCATTTCTTTCCTGAGTCTCAAAATAGACACGTCGTTATACAGAGAGGAAGACTGGAGCTGAATGGGAACTAAATCAGGCTTCATTACCAAATTCGTCGCAAAGCTTAATTATCCAGGTTCTAGTCCCTTTTGGGGAAGCCCCACCCTGGAGCCCCCTGCCAGCTCCAACAGGCCCAGCTTCTCCCGGCTCCATGGCGGGACCGGGCCCTGCGCGAAGTCTCTTTCTCCCCATCAGTGGGCTCCTCAGGACCGTGGCCCGTGTGGCTGGAGTTTGGTCCCGGCCCCTGTCTGACAAAGCCTTGCACACAGTAGGCGGTCGGCCAGCGAGCGTCTGTTGTTGCATTTCTGCAGAGGTCTGGGTCCAGCCCAGTGTTCTGAATTGTCGCTTGTTTTCCAGACTCCCCTAACCTGATATCAATTAAGACTGTGTTTACACACACAGCTTGGCTGAAATTGGGGGGGGGGTGGGGAAGCAAGGAGGGGAGTCTCACTTGCATTCAAACAACCAGATGTTTATTTTATTTTTTAAAATACATGATGCCAAACGGCAAGCCATGTTGAGATTGTTTTCACTTGCTGGTATCAAGCAAGAAAACCAGATCTGCTCCTTGCAACCCCGAGGAACGAGCCTGTGTGCCTCTCTCTCCGTTTCCCTTTCCTTCTCCCCAGGGTGACCGTCATGTTCTCCTCTTCCACACGTGTCCCGCTTCATAAGTGGCCGATGGCTCCCGCACACGTTATGCTGTGGGACACATACGGGAGCGCGGTCTCCAGAAGTCACGCGAGGCCAGGTGAGCCCAGTTCCTGCCGGCCGCTCCGAACGCGCGTGGCACCCACACTGTTCCCAGGGCCCTTGGCTGTCCCCCAGAGGGACTCTCCGGGTTTCCATTTGCCATCTGACAACGGCGTTATCCCAATAACCACAGCCAATCCGAAGCTTACCCAAACGACCGAGCTTCCAAACTCCCTCCCCTCCCAAGAACAGTTTGGAAAACTGGGAAGGGGAAAAAAGAAGTGAAGAAGCCCTCCACCCGCCCCCCACCCTCTGCCCCCAAGAAGGAAACAGTTTCTGTTTCTCTCACATCGCCAGCCCCCCTCCCACACGCGCACGCACACGTTTTCGGCATCTCAGCCCTGCCGATGTGTCAGGGACGCGACATGGATCACCATCTCATTGAATCTTAAAATCAACGGGATGCTACTGAGCATTCAGCGAGAGCCCAAAGTCACTCCAAACACACGGAGGCAGGTGCAAGGAACAAGCGCGCAGGTTTGCGACGCAGACGGGCCTGACCTCTGTGCTTCACAGCCTCATGACCTTGGGCAAACCCCAGAGCCTCGGTTTGCTCATCTGTCAAAGGGGCTAATGTTAATGCCCTGCTCAGATCAGGTGTCCAGGTCCAATGGAGCGACATGCCCTGAGAGTTTAGCACAGAGCTCGGCACAGAATATGCCAACGTAGCCCACTGCTATGACCCTAAACGTCGGGTCCCTGAAAGGTTGTGCCCGCCTTCTCTCCAACCCGTGTCCGGGGACAGACATGTGTCCAGCGGTGGGAACTGGAGGCGGGCAGCCAGGGATCTGTACCGGGACGCACACGCTGGTCCTAGGTGCTGGTCCTAGCCCCCACGTGGGGCTCCGCCTAGACGAGAGCCAGCCCTGCTGCAGCCTTAGAAACACTGTCACCCCCTCTCAGGCACATGCTTTCTTTAAATGAAATATTGAAGTCCATCAGGATGAAGTGGGGGTTTCAGAAGCTGTAGTAAGGAAATTAAAGCGACCGAGTGAGAGCGTTTTATGCACGCGGGATAACTGCCTTTTGATATAGCTTTTTACTACACATTTGGTATTATGGGTCCATAACAGATAAATGCGTATCGTGGAATATAGGAAAGTGCCAACAATTGTCAATATGCATTCTCACGCTGTAGTAAGAATATTCCATAAAATACTCTCAAAATATGATGGATGTCCGTAACTCAGGGAGAGAGGCTGCTGATGAAAATTGGGAGACAGGGCATCCTAAGCCCTAAGGAGGTTTATTAGACACAACCGCCCAAACTCCGCTGACATTTTAAAAAGTCCCTTGACACTCAGAACAAAGAGTCCTCCAGCATCCACTTTCTCCAAAGCCAGGACTCAAACATACGTAAAAACTAAATAAATAAAACCCAAAACCTAGGCCGGGGTGATAGGAGGCGGCAATTTGGGTCCATGACTTGCCGACCCAGAGCCAACATGGACGTTGATAACTGCAAGGCCCCCGTGCAGGCCAGAACAGGGACACAGGAGGCAGGCCGGAGTGGCCTGGGAGCTGCCCTCAACATTTAATCGACATGCTTCTGGGCATCTAATCCTCAGAATGAATTTTATGCTCAGACATGGTCGTTTTGTTGCCTTCACTTTTCCTGGCAGTCACAAACACATTGTTATGCTCTTAAAAAGAAATAAAATAAAGTAAAACATTACCAGCTTCCTATACTCATAATAAAATCAATCTTCAGGCTGCAGGACATTAAATGAAATAGAATGTCCCCAGAAAATACATAATAGTCAGTGTCTACAAGAATCATGCAAATAAAAGTAAAAATAAAAATCCAAAGGTCAGAATAAAATACTAAGCATATCCTACAGAAATAGATACAAGTATCTGCATGCATTTTATAAGTCATGTGTCCTAAAAGCACCCTTATCCAAATGCATTCTGGAATCCCTAATCTGCGGTACCGTTTTTTGAGTTTATGAAGTCAATCTTCACATCTCCCTGAGATTTAGACATTATACACACGGACAGTAAATAGACCTTCTTAATTGAGCTGGTGGGTTACAAGTGAACATGTCCTTGAATCTACACTGAAAGACAGACGGCAATTCTTTATAATAAGGGATTTAGCCACCGACTTCCCTTTTGTATGGCAAGGACTTTGTCAACCGACATATTTAAGTAAATAATGCCCAAGAAGATAGATTCTGCCTTGAAGGACGATCATCTCCACGGGTCAGAAGCAGGCGGCAGAACACGCCTTTGACACGCTGCCCTGTGCCCGAGAAGGGAGCCCGGCGCAGCGAGAGCTCAGATTCATCAAAGTTCACATTTGACTGACTCCTCACAAGCCAAATGTGGGAATGTGGCAATCTGCAATTTATTTAATTTTAATTCAATTTTGTTTCACATCCTGTTTTGCAAGTCAGTGAGCTGGGCGAGGGCTGCCAAAAAGGGGGTGAAATGAAGAAAAGCAAGAAGTTCCCAAGCCGGCATGCATTAACAGCCCAGTGTTTGCCCGGCCGGCGGGAAGCCTTTCTCCAGAATCCACCCCTCGGTCTGCGGAGCCCGTCGTGCCCACGGTATCACAGCCTCGCTATCTCCTCGCTGAAGGGCCTATTTGTCTGCTTTAAGTGAAATCACTCAATTCTCAAAAGTCAGTGGAGGACTTTAGAAGGGGGAGGGTTCAGATAGGCTACTACAAATAAGTTCCATTAATCAAAAGACACAGTGTAATGTAACTAATATTTTACAATTAGGGGAGACAAGATGAAACTAAAAGCCATCTATCTCTCTTATACCACATGATCATCGATTCATAATCGGAGACTGAGAGTTGCACAAAGATGCATTTACTGGACCAGGGGTGGGGGGGGTAGTGAGGCGGGGGGGCGGGGAGGGCTGGTCTGAGCCGAGATAATGAACACGATGAGAGCGCGCGGCGCTGAAGGCTGAGGAGAGATGACAGAGGGGCTCAATGCTGACGGATGACATAAAGACACGAGCAGATACCTGACAGCCCGCGGGAGCCGCGCCGCTCCTTCCCCAGCGTTATGATCCTCAATTATCTTGGTGAGGGACTAAGAGGGGAGAAGGAGGAGGCAGGCAGGCTGGCGGAGTCGCCGGTCACCCAGCGCAGGGGCCCCCGCTGCCGGGGGAGGCCGGCCCTGGGTGGACACCACTTTGCGGGGGCTGTGGTTTCCATTGTCAGCGCTCCTGGGCACACGGGGACAACGGGGACGCTGGCTGCTCCATCTGTTTTCATAGAATTCCTAAATCTTCCAAGGCAGTCATTTTTTCTCTACCACTGCCACCTTCAGGAAAATAAAAGAGTTGGCCCTTTCCTAAATAAATAGCTAAATAAATATATAAATAAATACAAACAGAAGGAGGCGGTGCGGGTTTCCTGGGAGTTGGGGCTGGGGCAGGGGGGTGGGGGGGAGCGCTGCAGGGTGGGCTGCTGGAGACACCGCCCACCCCCTCCGGGACCAGCAGGAGGAAACGCCGAGGCTGGGGAGATGGCAGAGCGAGCCAGGGGGGAAGTTGGCAGGCCCCTTCGTGGACCTGGGGATCAGGGATCCCGGCGAGGGAAACTTTCTCTGGCCAGCGGGGTCTTGACTGCCCACACATTCTCCACCCTGCCCCATTATTTCGTCGTAAAGGTACAAATGACCTCACGCAAATGCTCGTGTCTTGTGTCTTCCGAACAAAGAAAAACACATGATGTCCCGGGCGGCAGAGTAACTTGGGAAATCAGCAAAATGGCAGGACCGCGGGGCCGGTGGCGGGGGTGACAGGGATGACATCGTCCAGCCGGCGATGGAGGCTGAGGGCTATGCTCCCCGGGCAACATCCCGTTCCCCGGGCTGCGTTTCCACCGGGCTAGTTCTTGACTCCACGGCACGGTGGTGACTAATGATGTCATATGTACAAACCGCAGACTGAAGCTCGAGGTCCAGGCAAGCCGTGGTTTTCCCCACGTTTATGCTTTCAGATCCTACCTCAACTGCTGCGTGGGCTGCCCGCCTCCCAGCCCCTGGCCGCCTGCCCTCTCTCCCTTGATGTGGTCTCCGGGAGGCCGAAAGTGCCTATTTGCAGAGCGCCAAACCGGATGGGGATCCTGGAGCTTGATTTCCCTACAAAGCGGTGGGGAGTCTTGTGTCTGTGAGCATGTGCACACACACCCCCGACACACACAAATAAAAACACTCCTCGGTCAGAAGAGCCCCCAGATGTCCTGGACTTTTCTGCCCACTGGCATCTTCGGCAGCTCCGCTGGGGCTGCACTGAGGGCAGGTGACAGCTCTTCCAAGGGGCTGGTTCCAAAGCGCCCTTGGCGCTGTCATCTCATCCCTGGGGGAGAGGGGTGAAGCATGGGAAACCAAAATGCGGGGCATGCCCTCAAAGCCAGGAGCCCACTGGCCCTGGGGATCAGCACCTCTTTGGGGTAAAACTCAACTCTTTCTGAGGACCTGGCGATCTAAGCGCACCAAGGAGAGGAGGGCTCTGGGAATACAAGGGAGATATTGAGTCCAATCTGGTAGGGCTAATCAGAGGGCAAAGTGTTAAATAAAATCAATCCGTGTGGCCTCAGTAGCCGTAATTGAGAAGGGCCTATATCCACACGTAAGCCCCTAGAAACAGCACCAAAGCTGTAACTGACCCCCTGAGGCCAAGTTTGAGCGCCCCAGACATAAACAGGGTGCAAAGGCATCTGGCCTCCCAGGCTAGGCGAGGACCGCTTGGCTGGTCCGTGAGGTCAGGTCTGGGCTGCTGCACACAGCCCTCCTACCTCATCAATCAGCCCCTATGAGGTCATCCCATGAAACGCAACAGCGAAAGATGTCCGAGTTTACATGCAGACCCTTTAATGCAAACCGACTGAACCAAGCCAGCTCTGGATAGAATAAGGCATGAAAGCCAGCCAAAGCCAAGCCTTTAAAAATGAAGTCCCAGGGATACGGTTCGTGTGCGTGGTTTTAACCTCTCCAGCGCCACAACGACATCCTGGAGAGGAAATGAGCATTGAGCGTGTTCAGGTAGAATGAACATATTTACCAAACCTCCTCCATTCATCCGTGGAAATCAGATTTATTGTCTTTGGAAGCGGTCTGCACACTGATACTTTCACGCACGTGCGGATCACGCTTGGTCTTGGTTCAACACACGGTTCCCTTATTTGTGGTCTGAGCCGATGCAGGACAGGGAATGATACAATGTTTCAAGAGGATTTCTAAAGTGAGATATTCTTAGGGGAAAAATATATGTGTAATATGCTACAAGGTGATGTTACTGTATCCAAAAAAAAAAAAAAAAGAGCAGCGTTAAAAGAATGAATTCTTAAGTTGAATGAGGTAGAAATAAAGGCATGGATTCCACATTGCTCTAATGACCCGAGCTATGTCCATGGACAGGAAATCTTAGTTGCATGTGTCAGAAGCACAGCCCACCCCCCACTCCCCCAGTTGAAGGAGTTATGGGATAGCTTGCAGTGGGGTAGGCAAAAACTGAGTGGCTTTTTTTGGATTTTCCAAAGGTTCTGGAAAATCCACCACTGGTCTGTGTTGATCATGGGTTGTGACCACTGGCTTCTCTGGTTCCTTCATTAGGAAGATGGTGTCTTTGAAAAGGTATTCAGCAGAGAAATTCCTTTCCCCTTTCCAGGGACATTCAGTTTTCCATTCTCAGTGCTAAGTAGTAACAGGAAGAAAGGCGGGTGGAAAACATGGAGAAGACATGAGCAGAAAGTCCACTTAGCTTTGCCTCCTGGTCCCAGACTAGGCAGTCCCAAGAAATTAAATAGCAGAGGTTTTCAAAATGAAAACAGAACATTTCCACAATTATTAAAAAAAAAAAAAAAGAAAGAAAGAAAGAAAAAAGAAAAAGAAAAAAAAAGGCTCTAACGCTGTAATACTCCTTGAACTCCAAACAAATTATTTGGGAGGATATTAAGCCTGGAAGGTTTTTCAAATTTCTTATTAGAATGGAGATTACTTAGAGCTCGTGGCCAAATCACATACAATTTGACCCAATTCTTCTCCACCCTTTCACATCATTTGATATTAGGCAGAAACTATTGTTCCAATGCTGAAATTCATTATCCTCTTCTGCAGCCAAGGCCAGGCAGGAACATTCCCCGAGACCTGGCTTTCAACCTTTTCTTGCAGCCTTAAAGGTGGTCTCTCGCGCCACCTAGAGGACATACGGCGGCATGGCACGTGAGTCACCCGGAGGAAAATTAAATACAGCTGAATAATTGAATGAGAGGGCAAGTTGAATCAGGGGTCACCATCTGTTTGACTAGAATTGTTGGCACATTTCAGCTAAGCCTCGCGCGCCTCGTAAACATGCTTACAGTTATCATAGCTCGCGTTGCCCTAAAATAAAAGAAAATTGGTCCTAAAATAAGCCTGAACTAATTAAACATATACCATCTTGTCGTCATGGAGACCGGAGTGAAGGTCACCAGTTTCTCATGGCATTCAGGAGGGTGTCGGTGCCAAAAAGAGACAGGTGATTCTTTCAGCTCCTGGGGAGAGGGCATCTCAGGGGCCGGAGGGGCTGCCCCGGGGGGGCGGTGGCCAGGGAAGGAGGGTACCGCCCACCCGTCCCACCCCCCAGGCCATTCTTCCTCTCGAAGCCCAAGGGGAGGCAGACAGGGGAGCTAGGAAGACCTCACACCTCGTCTTTGCAGACCCCAGGCCCCAGGTGCCTCCGCGCCAATGTTACTTAGTGTTCTGCCCCTTTGGCACGTCTGCCCCTGGGGATGGGGGTGGGGAGGCACCGTTCCAAAGAAACGGGTGTCATGCCTGAACCGGATCCCTCTGCCAGCTTCATCTGAGAGCTGGTCCTTTACCAAGAATCTCGATGCGGCTGGTTGTTCGTGCCTGTGTGAATTACACTGTACTCTGTGTGCGCGCGCAACCGTCTCGGATGTGTATTTTGGGAGAGAAATCAATTCCAAGGGTACATCTCCTATTCCTCTTAATCTATCACGCCCACCTTGGGGAAACACGTACCAGTGCTTGCATCCTCGGCACACAGTGGGTGTAGATGGGGGGCAGCTGGGGACAGCTCTGTGCAAATCCAAAACTCTGGGGGACTCAGAAGCGGGGATGGAGTCTCAAGAAAGGAAGGTGTAGGGACTTGAAGAGGCCGCTTTTCTGCCCAGGTGGCCCTCCAGCCCCTCCCTCAGTTCTCTCCCAGAGGCAGAGGCCCCTCTCCTCTTCCCTGCCTCCCTGCCTTGCTCAGGCTGCCCTGCCTTCTTCCTTCCCTTTTGCACCGTCGATTATGCACAAATCACTTAGGAAAGACACAGTGGAGTGACCCCAACTTCAGGGAACCTCCTTGGGGATACAATTAGCGTCTGTTGCATCCCATGTTGGCTGGGCTGACACCTTCACGGACTCCGGAGGTGCTGTTCTCTCTCACAGACAGAGATGCCATGGGGTGGGGGGGGAGTTGGGGGGTACCCAGAGACCAGAGCGTGGAAATGGACCGGGGAATGGAGCCACCGCTGTTCCTCAGTAATTAGGAGCCATCAAATGAGGCTGGTTTGCTCCTGTCTCCCCGCCTCGTAAACCAGGCTGCCGGCTGGCTTCCTGGAATCCAAATCATGACAATCGGCAGGGAAGGAGAAAAGAAAGAATTCAGGGCCACCAGTAGTATCTGCTGGGCTGGTGGGCTGGGGGTGGAAAGGTGCTGTCCAAGAGCTGGGAGGAAGGACACTTTGGCCCCCCAGGAGCTTCCAGGCTAGCAGTCCAGCAAAAGCAGCCCAGGGTCAGGAAGGAAGCATTTCCTGTGCTTTGTGCCAGGAGTTCACTCTCCACCATGCTTTCTGTTAGGGATGCCCCGACCTTACCAGCCCAGATGCTCCCTCCTCCAGGAAGCCCTCTCAGATGCTTCTCGGCATACAAGCACTCCTTCTCCCGTGCTCCCCCCACCACATAGCGCACAGGCCTGGCACAGTTGCTTCTTTGTACTTGCATGTCAGCGCCTTGAACAGCTTTGCCTGGAGCCTGGATAATCAAGACCCTTCTAGGTTTCTTTATCCCAACAAAGCTGAGTACTGACCCTGCTGCCGGCTCCACGGGACTCAATCCCAAACACAGGGTTTGCCTATCCACGAGGGATCCCAGATCAAGCAAGGTTTCCTCTGGGGTTTGAAAAAGTTGCAGAGCTTGCGAAATGTTAGTGTTTGGGGGAAATGGGGCTGTGCTTGGGGTGGGGTGGGTATTTCTCCATGACTGCCAGATGGACAAGCTGGAGGAAGGCGGTCTGCGCATGGGTCTCTGCCTCTCCCTTTCTTGCTCTTGTTATGACACAGGAACCAAGATTGTCCTGTCTGGCCTCCCAGACCTGCTAGGGTTTTCTCGGACCCCTCTTGGTCCAGGCTATCCCCTCCAGCCCTATCCTGGGCCCCACACTTCCCTGCCTCCTCCCAGTGCCCTTGGCTTTGGACAGAACGCTCAGTGGAGACAGGGCAATGGGTCAACCAAGCCCAGATAACCGGGTGGCTGGAACTTCGTTCACCTGTCCACCATGCAAGGAACTCCAGCTCCTGGCAGAGGCTGGAGGGTGGGGCCTGGGGACACGCTGAGACCCCAGCCCTGTCTAAGCTGCCCAGCTCAGGTCTAATTATGGCCTTGCAGAAAAACAGGCCAAGGGGGGTGCCTGGGTGGCTCAGTGGATTAAGCCGCTGCCTTCAGCTCAGGTCATGATCTCAGGGTCCTGGGATGGAGCCCCGCATCGGGCTCTCTGCTCCGCGGGGAGCCTGCTTCCTCCTCTCTCTCTGCCTGCCTCTCTGCCTACTTGTGATCTCTCTCTCTGTCAAATAAATAAATAAAATCTTAAAAAAAAAAAAAAAGGCCAAGGATGGCAAGTCTTCCACATTTTCCAAAGGAGTCTGAAATGCAGATTTTTATGTGAAATCCCTTGAGTTTTAAATGTTAACTACCAATTCCAGGCCTGCAGAGGCTCTGTGGGGCCCATGCTGATCACGTCTGCAGACAGCTGGGAACCCCCAACACTAGCCTGTAACCTTCCTACTGAGCAATCATCTGGGGGACACCTGAGCCCCAGCTCTGGCCCATAGCCATTCCCCCACCTGTCCCGTCCCTGCTGTCACACACTAAGGGCTTGTCCCCAACACCCCAGGCAGCTTCTTCTTTGCAGGAAGGATGTTCCAAAGAAGTCACAGGAGGCAGCCAGCCCTCGGTGCCCCCAGGCACTCACGGGCAACTTTGTGGCCTTTGGTCCTGATGCTGGTGCTGGTGACCCACACCCCTAAGTCGTCCTAGTGCCCAGCCAGCAGGTCTTGCTCCTGCCAAGAACACCCATGCTCTGTGCCTCCTCTCTCCTGCCTTCGTTGCCCTGGGCCACACCTCCGTAATCTCTCTGCGGGCATGGAAATCTCCTTCTGCTCAGAGACTCTTCTGGAAGGGTGGTTAAAGGGAAAGAGTTATTGATGATACCCCTTATGGATAGATTAACTTACAAACAGAAAACCCAGGCTGTACCGGGACAAAGAGAACCCTGAGCCTTGATTGAACCAACCTGCACCGCTGCGTGACAGGCGGGACTCAGGGCTTGAGGCCACTCTGCCCTCCCTTCCACGTGGAAGGGTCAATCACCTGTTGTCCCCAAAGGCAGCCACTCCTACCCCAGCTGGCTGTGCTCTGGGGAGGGCTGCAGGGACCCTGGCTGTGCTCGGGGACCGGTCCAAGCCCTAAACGCTCCTCCCTTTATTTCTGACTGAAGATTTCACTGACAGATTGCTAGACAGCAGAGAGCAAAAATAACCACGAAGCAGTAAGGGCATGGTTTTTTTGGGGGGGCACCAAGAAGTTCCCAGGACCTCAGGAGACGCTCTTAGGCCCTGTGATATCACCAGAGTCTCCGAGGCTGAAAGGTCACCCCCTCTGTCCTGTTTCCCAGCCTCCAGAGCAGAAGAATCGACTGTTGGGGACAGGGACATGCAGCCTGGACACAAGGCAAATTCCCTGCCCTGGGCATTGGCACCGCCCCGCCCCGCCCGGTCCCCAGCGCCGAGCAGGGGCTGGTGTTGGAGCTCTGCTTCAAGGTCCCCCAGCACCCATCACCATTGCTCTCAGCTGAACCGGCTCAGCCGGAACCGTGCCTGGTCCTAGGAAGTGACACCCCATATGACCGTATGACGGGCCCACTGAGGCCTCAGCCTTGCGTGCATCTCTGCCTCGGGCCAGAGTCAGGGGCTGCCCCACCTTTCTTTCAGCTCTGCTGGACTCTGCCTGACTTCACAGAAGGCCCTGGGAGGGAGACCTTGCGGGTCATGAGGCTCCTGACCCCTGCCAGGGTCCCTGACTCCCCGGGGCTGGCCCTGCCCCATGTCCTGAGCACTTCTCAGGGACTACCATAAACTGGCCCAGCTCAGCCACTGAGGGAAGAAAGCTGTGGGTCCTCATGGGACTTCCCACTGGCCCCTGCTGCTCTTTGCCACTGTGGAGTATTTCTAGATGCCCCGTTCACGGTCCTACCCTCTGATTTCTCACCCGCAGCCCTTTCTCTTGACACATTTCCTTTCTTAAATGTTCAGCTTCCATCAGACCTCAAGCTTGGGATGCTCTCCCCCGTATCCAGGAGGAGTCTCCACAGTCTGCCTCTTCCCCTCCCAGGGAAGGGAACTGGGGATCGAGGGTAACCCCGGAGGGCCACCTGCGCCTGTCAGCCCTGCTCCTGGGATCCTGGAGTAGAGAGGACAAGGAGACCTCATTTCTCTCCAGAGCCCTTGGGGTTCCTGGGCAGAGCTCCCCATCTGAGACACACCAGATCCCCCCACACCAGAAAGGGTGGCCTTATACCCTTGGATCTCGGCTCTGTGCCAGAGTTTTCATGGAACTTTTAAGAGGGATTTTTGATGCTGGAGGAGACAAAAATTCACAAATCATGGAAGCCCTTGGTTGTCCCCGTCTCTGAGGTCACACATAGTCCACACAAGGTGCAATTTCCCTCCCTTTGCAGTTTCCAAGGGTGAGTCCCAGACAACACTGGGATGGGGGGCTCAATGCTGCTTTCCCAGGCCCCCAGGGAAGCCATTCCTACAGAGGCTCTCACCCAGGAGCCCTGTCCCACCATGGAGAGCAGTGGATGCCCTCCCCAGGACCCTTGGTGGGGGGAGCTGGGGCCGCAGCCCGGTGCACGCAGCAAAATGAATGGCTAAGTGGCCCAGCGTGGCCAGGCAGGTAAGTGACCGTCGTCCTGTCTTGCAGGCTACAATTTGGTCCATGGTGCCAGTCACCCGGCTGTCGAGACCACAGCCTCCAAACCCAGACCAGATGGAGTAGACTGTCTTTAGCTAACCTGGACAACCGCGCAGACAGACACTAGGCCTGTGAAGCCCAAACCAAGTGCCAGGCACTTGCCGGGTTCCCCGTAGGTCCAGCCTCCCCCTGCCCCCACGTGATCACAGCAACCCATTGCCGCAAATCAAAGTTTACTTTAATTTGGGCTCCTAATACCTAAGAAGCCATTTCTAGAAGCTTCCAAACTCTCCTCACTTGTAGAAAAATCATCAGGTCATTTATTCCACAAACAAGCCCAGTTCCTTAGAAACCGCCGGTTCACCTTGGTCTCAAAAGAAACTTTTGAGAAGATACTTCCATTTAGGTCCTTGTTCAAAGGGCTTCCCTATAAGAAGTTTCTCAAAAATATATTAAAAATCATATTAAAATCATTTTCATAAAGTATGTGTTGAGAAAAGACAAGTTTAATTCTCAAAGGCTCCATTATTGAAGCAAAAATTAATATTTGTACTGTTTCTAAATTGGAATAAAATTGCAAAGATGCAAACACCATCCTATATCATAATCCATAAACCAGTCACAAATGTTAAATCAACTGTAAAAATGATTTAAAATCTACTTGAATAATTTTATTAAACTGATTTAAAATCATATTTTGTGCTACCTTCATTTATTAACTGCATCTCCAACAACAATGGGGTAATCATGGATTTTTGCAAATACAGATATGTTCCCAAGTAAGGCTGTCGATGGAAAGGCTCCCCTCTGCTGGTGGGCATGTGACTTCCCAGCACACGGTGCAGACAGTGAACTCGCAGAGTGAAAGCCACACTATGTACACATCCGCAGGCTGCTGTACAATCCCGTTCAGCATCCGTAAGGTCCCATGCACAAGGGTTCACACTCATACTGACGCATGGTAGAGACAAGGAGATCATTTCCTATCAGCACCTAGAATGGACGATCTCCAAAAACCCTAAGTGTTATGAGTGTCTCAGTGTTTGGGGTTTAAAAGCAAGTGGATTTCTGTGTTAGGGATCACTACTGAACCTCTACTTCCTGGGAGAAGCTCACAAAAGGCTCTCATCTCTATGGTCTGAAGGCACCTCGTCTGGGTGCGGAATAGCTAGACCAGGGAAGTCCACCAACGTTCCATCCTTCCTCTGGGTGCTAGAGCGGGCACTGGCCTCTGAAAATAAAGTGGCAACAAACAGAATTCTCAAGCAGAGAACACTGCCAAGAAGGTGCCCAACTCTGTCTGGGTCTACCAGATGTCCCTCTGTGTGGCTTTCTGTCACTAGCCACCAAGGGATGGAATTCTGGTTTGGGTCCATCAGTAGGAACTTTAGGCTCATTGCAGCACAAAGGTCTGAGTCAGCAAACTCAAGGGCGAACCCATTTGCCTATCTACACTGTAGAAATGAAGTTGAGCTACATCTGGTCCTGACACGATTCTCTACGTAGGTGTCTGTTGGCCCCCGGAGTCTCAAAAACCTCATTGGACAAAAGGTTCCAATGCCATTTGGCTAGCTACAGGAATTAAAGTCATAAAATAAGAAGGGAACTGGGCACCTCCCCCGACTCCTGAGACTTTGGACAGTTACCTGTGTCTCTCAGGGAGCCCTGTTAGCCTAACCTTCCAGCCACCTACACTGTGACAGATTCTTAGGGAGGAAAGGTTTGGCAAGACAGGGAGGTGGGACGTGGGTCCCATCCTGGGGCTCCCTTGGTCTGCTCAAACAGCCACAAGTCATTCTCCTCCTGGTCCCTGAGTCTGGCTGGAGGGACCATCTCTGAGAGTGCCTGCCCTGTCCCCTTGTCCCTCGTGGCTAAAGGCCAACAGCTTCCTCATACAAGCACTGACAGTTCCCAGAAGCTTTTTGTCGACTCCTGTCCTGACCAACGGGCTGGAAGTCAATGCCTTCTGAACGTGCCCTCAACCAATGGTGAGGGCAGTTTGCAAAGTCACCCCCTGAGCTGGGATAACTCTGCGGCGTGTTCCACACGGGCCCTAGAGTCCCCCAAAGTTCCAGGTGCCCAGGGGGCTTCAGAAAGCACTCTGTGTCGGCTTCCTATCCTTCCCTGTATGCCATCGGTCCACACTGCAGAGCTCCCGGGACAGCAACGCCCAGAGCCACAGCTGCATCCCTCCAAGGGACCTTCCTTGACCCACAGACGCCATTTGCGATGAGGAGCGCCGCCCGTGGCAGCGGTCCCCACCCAGACCCCCGTCCGATCTCCCTTGGCCACCCAGCCAGCCGCCGCTACGGGATACATATCTCAGAGCTCTTCATCTCTGCAACACGATATCTGCCTCTTCGAGATGTTGTGTGACCTTTCACATCATTTCCCCCAAAAGTTAATTTCTGTGATGAATGCAATATACTCAAACCCGTAAATCTGGCTGTCTGAAGAATTCAAATTAGGAATTATTGACAGCTGATGGAACCCAAGTGCAGAGATGAAGCGGGTTTTCCCATCCGTCCATCTCAATGTTGGAATGTGTATTGATTAAAATATGACGCTCTACAGAACCCAACATAAATCTAAACTCTATTAGATTAACACGAGCATTCAATTAACATAAAATGACAACGTAGGACAAAGGGGCTGCGTGGCAGCCATCGGTAATATTTTAGCCATAAAGATGGGGACCCTGAAATCGGGAGGTGTGTTTGCGTGGGTCGAGGTGGTCGCTCCGAGTGAGGGTGAGAATGGGCTGCTCTCCCGGAGCGGGGGAGCGGGGGCAGAGAGCTTTGGCCAAGGTGCCACAAGGAGGAACGGGGTGCTGTGGCTGGCTGGAGGTTCTGCTCTACCATCCCTTGTATTTGGGACCAGCCCGGGCAGCAGGGACAGTGACCCCAAGTTGGTAGCAGATACGCCGGTCCTCTGGCAGCCCCCGGGGCACAGGAGACCAGGCTGCATGAGTAGAGTTCAAGGTAGCTCGTAGCATACACAGAGGACGCTTTGGATGTGTTCAGGACCCCAGGGTGGGACATCAAAAATGTCCCAGAAGGAGGAGAACCACCATTTGAAAGTGAACCAAAAAGGGAGGACTTGAGTCTGAAGAGGAAGCCCAGCCAGCTTCCTGGGGTCGGGCAGTGCCTCCAAAGGTCCAGCTCCAAACTCAGCATCCCCTCCTGTCTATCATCGGGTCACACACGGCATCCCAGGAGGGTCCTGGGATGATGGGAATGGTTGGCTTTGCAGATGAGGAAACCGAGGCTCCAAGGTTACCCTCCTATGTGTCCAGATTTTGGGTGATGTCTGGAAAGGATGCCCCAGCTGGTCATTCCCGCATGTGCCCAGCATTTCCAGGATCCCTGAGGGGTCTCCAGCCATGGGATCACATCAGCTCAAGATGCCAGAGTGTTGACTCAAACAAGCCAGGGGGAAGGTTGGTTTATAAACGTGCAGGCTTCCTTTAGCTTCATTGGTCAGCCCTGGGACACGCCCCACATGGGTCTGTATGGGCCCCCGTGGCACTGAGAACCCATTTCCCACAGTAGTACCCTGCTCTAGAACTCCCCCGTCTTGGCCCCTGTCTCTCCTGAATCACTTTCCACCCCGCCACACGCTTCCTGGGATCTTCTCCAAGAAAACAACCCAAGTCTCGGGTCTGTTTCTGCAAACATCCAAGCAGACGACCGGGTCACAGAAGTAAGACGTGGTGATGTTTTTCATTTGTTTGTTTTCTTGCTTGCTTGTTGGTTTTAAGCTGGAGCTTCTCATCAACCTCCAGTGTGCTTTCTAACAGATCCTCAAATTCAAAATTCAGAACCCAGACTAAAAGATCATCATGGATAAGGAGGGTCTTGGGATCCTGTATCTTTCAGCTTGGACCCTGATTTCTATATGGATCTTAAAATGCTCCTTGCTATAGAAATAATGTCCTAAATGTAACTTAATGACCAGGCCAGCCGTCAAAATTCTTTTAGCATCTGGTTTATGTAATTAATTGTACTATTCCAAACGCAGGCATTTTTGTATAAAATATTATAGTTGGGGGTACAACTCGGGAGGCTTGGGCACAGTGACATGAGTCTGCCCATCGTCAGGGTAGGCGTGACCTCTGTCCACACACAGGTGACTTCAGAGGAGGAAGTGTCTACGGTGACCACCGGTCAGAAGTTCTGGATTGCATTGTAAAGGGAAGTGACTTCTATTCATGTTCTCTTTTCCTGGCCCCATAACTGGTCTTCTGTTGATAAAATATTCTTGACCCAAGGGAAGACCTGCTCTAGAGGGTGGTGTGGCTTTGACTGCAAGGCTGGAGGTCTCAGCATGTTGACCTCACTCCTTGGATTCCTGCCGACATGGAAAGTTCTGGGCAGGCTCTGAGCAGGCTCTCTCGATGCCTGGAGGGCAGCCTTGTCCCCAGCCCATGGGACCTCCCAGGGTCCTTCCTGCTGCATCTGCCCTGGAAGGATGCTTTCAGCAGCAAATGTCTACTGGGTACCTGTTCCTACCTTATGTGAGCCCTGACATTGCTGTAAACCTTGAAGTCCTTCCTTACCTCTGGTCACCAAGGAGGGACAGCCTCCTCCAGCCTCGGTGCCTGTCCCCCTCCCTCGTTCCCCCAGTCAAGCCCGCCCTGTCCTCTACAACCCAGAGCCCCTCGGGCCAGGCCACCCCCATCTCCTCCTTAGGCAGACTTGGCCTCCTTCTCGCCCCAGCCGTGTCCCCCGTGCCTGACTCCACTTCCTAAAGCACCCTCATGCATCAGCTCCAGGACTAGCTCCAAGCCCCCTGACTGCGCCAACCTCCCTCCTGCATCATTGCATGCTGTTCCCTCCGTCTTCAGTCGTGAAGCCCCCTCCATCTCTGTCACTGTCACAAGGCCAATTCCTCCAGGATTCGGATCGGCCACTTCCTTCAGGAACCTTCCCGGACCCCTCGGCCAAGGTCAGGCCCACATGGACGCCGCGAGAGCAGAGCCTGAGGGCACATCTCTCCCCACACACCGCCTACGCCAGGGCCATCTCCCTCTGGACAGGAATGACGACTGGCCCGTCCTCATTTCCCCAGGGCCTGCCATGGGCCCGGCACCCCTGCAGGCGAGTGAGTGAGTCACAGATAAGAGAGTAAAGTCCTGGGGCGCCTGGGTGGCTCAGTGGGTTAAGCCTCTGCCTTCGGCTCAGGTCATGATCTCACGGTCCTGGGATCGAACCCCACATCTGGCTCTCTACTCAGCAGGGAGCCAGCTTCCCCCTCTCTCTCTGCCTGCTGCTCTGCCTACTTGTGATCTCTCTGTCTCACTGTTAAATAAATAAATAAAATCTTAAAAAAAAAGAGAGAGAGAGTAAAGTCCTGCGCATGGGTGGGACCTGATGGGAGGAAGGGCATCGGATGGAAAACAGGACCTCCTTGACTGGGAGATGGGCAATCCCGCACCCACTCAGCACCGCAGCCAGCCTCTCGGGGAGAACAGGCCCGTGCTGCTCCTTACAGGCCCGTGCTGCTCCTTACATGCCCGTGCTGCAGGGGCTGAATCTGGGGCCACTCCAGAAAGTTCCCGCAGGGCAGGCCTTGATGCCCGTGATCTGATCTCAAAGGCAGCGCATAGACGATGCTCCCCGAGAGCCAAGCTCGCTTCTGACTTCACCATGGACAGCACGTTTGCTGCGGTCCCTCTCCCAGGACATCCCAGTGTCTCCCCGGCAGGGCCCGGAATGCCAGTTAGGATGGCAGGAATGCCAGTCTCTGTTGAGAAGTGCTTACTGTGTGCAGGGCACCAAGCAAAGAACCCACGCCTACCTCGGCCGCGGTAAGAACTGTGAGTCGGCCAACGGTACAGACAGATTCCTGCAGCTCACAGAGATGCAGAAGCTTTTCCGACAGTGGACGAGCCCAGGCAGCCTGCACAGGCTCACCTCCCTCCTCCCCTGCCTCCCACTAGTCCTGGGAGGCCCTCTGCCCTGTCCTAGGAAGACATTGGCGCCAGCAGGGAGGCGGGCTGTGGGTGTGCTCTCCCACCCCAAGGGCACCGGCAGACGCTGCTCGGGCTAGAGGTCCCTGTGTAAACAGGGATGACTTCATCCTGTCCAACCTGTACCTTCAAGCTTTGCACAGGGGAGATGGTGCACGATTCCATAGGTGGAGCATGGGATTAATCTGAGCCCTTTTCTCCTTTAATTTTCTCAGGGGCGGAACCAGTTTACGCCTGCATGCTTTTCCAGTACTGGACACTTGTCCCTTGAAGCCACAACCCCTCCACCTTCCAGGGTTTAGAAAGGGAGCCTGTGCCTTCTGCGAGCCTCGGGCGCCCTCTTGTGGCCATCCCGGATTCCCAGAGCTCGGTGTCTGAGCTGAGAGCGCCAGGGCCTCCCCTGGGATGCCTGGCTGCCCTGGCAAGTGCCTCCAGCCCCCGGCCCTCCCCAGTCCCTTTTGTCTCCAGCCAGGCGGGACACACGGAGACAGGCAGCCTCCCAGAGAGAAGGGGATCTCAGGCAAGGGACTGCAGCTGTCATCAGTCTCTAGGGGTCCTCAGAACACACCTGCACCGCTCAGCCTGCTGCATGCCCGGTTTGGGAGACTGAGTGGGGAACAGAAATGCAGAGACTCACCCAACAAAAGGCACTTTCCATAATTGCTGGTAGCATCATTCCTCCCCGAAACAAGATAGGATGCCCCTGCCACTGTGGGCATCATTGCCTCGGTGGAATATTCTGGGCTCTGCTCCTGCGGGGTTTCCACCCCCATCCCTGGAATGATCTAGCTGGGCTCTGAGAAGGCACTGGCCATGGAATGCCATAAGAATGAGGCCCTCGGCATACAAGGGCCCCTCACACCACCTGCGCCTACTGCCCCAGAGCCCACATCCCCTGACCTGGGGGGTGGCTGGGGCCTGCTCCTTGGTAGCCTGGCCCTTCTGAGCCTGGCATGGATCCTTCCAGAAATCAGGCTGGGTATCCTTTTCTTAATTAAATGGAAGCTCATCAGATATCTTGCACAATGCACGAGCAAGGCACAGGCACCGAGGAGGCGGATTTGGTGGGCATGCTAACAGCCCCTGTGACCACGGCAGCTAAGGGCTTCCTCGCTGGTTAGAAACCGGGGTCCCCTGTGCTGCTCCCTCGCAGACCAGCTGTGATTCCACTTACAAGGACTCACACAGAGCCTATGGGCTGCGGCAGCAGTAAGAGGCATAGCAGGGGCTGGAGCTGGCCTCCAGGCCCCAGCACAGAGTGAGGCGAACCCTGATGCAAGGAGCGTGGGCCAGCCCATCCCAACTAGGGCCCGGCTGCGTGCTGCCAAGGGCTGTATCCTCAGCGCCCTTCCCGCTGGACCTCCGGGCCCTCCTCGTGAGGTGCCCCTGCACCCACACACACCGAGATGTGACTATAGACTGGCTGGGGCCAGGGCTATGTGGCACAATGGGAAGAAAAGTCTAGAAGGGATCCACGACTGACTCAGGGATGAGGGAACCATCTGTGGGCAAAAGGAGAGTCAAGTCAGGCTCCCGCCAGGAGAGCTACTCAGGTCTTCATTCAAGGTCAGGAATGGCCCTTCTAAGGGGACTTGGCAGAGTGTGGGGGAAACTCTCCAGGACAAAGTTCTAATTTTGCAAAAATATTTTGCCTGGAGGGAGAGAAACATGGCTAAGGCCTTTACTGTGAGCCAAAGAATTAAATTGATTTTTTTTTTCCCCTAATATTGTGTTTAACATCCAAGAGGCATCCAGGTTCCTGGTGCTCTAAAAAGCATGTCCATTTAAGTGAAATGCCTCCAAATGATGGTGCCTGCGGACCTGGTTTCAAATCTGACTCTAGCGATGATCTGCTGTGTGACCTCAGACAAGTCACTTAACCTCTCTGAGCTTGCATTTCTCCAGCTGGGAAATGAGAGTAATAATAATTTGTTCTTCACAGGGTTTGGGGATAAGATAAACCAACATACACGAGGCCCAACGCATAGCTCCCAGCATGCCGGAGGATGTGGGGATAATAACCGTTATCTACAGGCCTCCCGTTATTCTGTTCCACGGCTATCGCCATAAGGCGTGGGCTGCTGCGTTTGAGCCCCATTCTGCATCTAAGACAACCTAACACGCTCCGGGCCCTCAGAGCAGCTAGGCAGGCATCCCATTTGGGAACCTGAAAACATGAGATAACCTTATTTCTTATTATTGAAAACAAACACAAAAAAATTAACCAAAGTCTAGTCTTCTGACATTGTTTCATACAGTCTTTCAGTTAGTACAATTAATCTTGAATCCAGGCCTGGGGGAATGGGGGGGAGGGGTGCTTTGTCATCTGAGATCTCTGAGCCCTCCCACCTGTCCAGGCAGGCTGCTTTAGCATGGGCAAGGTCTCCTGGGTTGACCGACTCGGCGGGCAGGAAAGCCAAGCAGAGGGCCCCTCAAGGTAGGGGGGGGGTCCACACAGCCTGGGTGCACCCCTTTGTGCCTGGCAGCCAGGCTGTGCCATGAGCCGGCCTTTCCCCACGGGCCGCCTTGCACACAAGTCCCCACTCTACTACCGGGCAGGCAACATCTCCTGTGGACCTCAATTTCCCTGCCGTGAAATGGGGGTAATGACACGTGTCCCAAGGTCTAAACAAGCAAATGCGTGTCAAGTGCCCAGTTCTGGGGGTGTAAGGGGACCGGGGGCCTGAAACGCACAGCAAGCATCCAATAAATGCTGCTATGGCCTCCCAAGGCACTTGCAGGGTGAGTTTCGATGTCAGGTCCCTAACTCACAGGACAGGCTGCAGCCTGGAAAGAAGTGGGCCCATCCGAGAGCAGGTGCCCTGCCCACAGAGACGCAGGGCCCTGGTATCCTGCCCCTTGTGCTCAGGCCATATGAGTCTGGCGTCCCAACATCTCTGACTTTTCCCGAATAGCCTGTGATGCTCTGCTAAATATTTCGATTTTAAACGTAGGCAAGTCTTTTTTTTTTTTTTTTTAAATTAACCAATGGAAAAATTAAAATGTCCCTGGGCCCCAGCTCTGAATCAGGGGACCCGACCAGGGACAGGTCTGTGCCCCACACCCCGCCCCAGACACAGGGCTTTTCCTAGAACACCCACCTTCAGCCCCTGTAATGTCCAGAACGCCCAGGGGCCAAAGGGAGCCCCACCACTTGGATTTTAACCTGAACGGAAAAGTGGGGCTCATTGCTATGGAGAGGCTGCCATCTGCTGGTAGAAGGAGGTGAGAGCAGCTGCTGCCCGCTGGCCCCCCGGGCATCTGCAGGGAGAGGGGTGGGGAGGAAGAGAAGGATGCCCGGCTGCTGCGCAGGCAGCTCCTGACTTGGGAAAGAACAAAAACAGGGAGCCTGAGCGACCTGAGGCATCAAGGATGTGAAGAAGCTGAGCTGTCCACCCTTAGTGATTATGGGCTGGCGCAGCAGACAGACCTGCTCCTGCCATGGGGAAGGGGCTCGGCCTGCACACAGCATCTCCCTGAGACAAGCATAAGGTGACTCAGTGCGCACGCGAGCACACAGGCACATCTGTGGCATGTCCTCTGTCCCTGTTCCCTCGCCTTCTGACAGGTGAGTGAGCCTGCTGCCCGGGATTCCCTCCAAGACCCGGGCCCCAAAGTTCTGCCCTCTGCAGCTAACGTGCCCACCAGCTTTGCAGGAGGGCCCTGGTCCTGCTGGAAGAAACCTGGCTCAGTTCCTCGGGCCTGCCACAGACGTGGGAATAAATACCCTTTTGGCCGAAGGAAGAGTTTCTGCACGAGACCCAGAGTTGACCCCGGGCTGCCCCTTCCTGGGTCAGCCACCCAGCCTTTGAAGAGCCACGATCTCCAGGACCCACCTCTGGGACACCTGCTGGGGCAGGGGGGTACCCCTGGAGAACGCCAAGCCCAAGCAGGCTGATGGGGGTGGTCGGCGGGCAGATGGGGGTTCCTCCCAGACAGGACCTGGCAGGCGCTCTCTCCACTGGCCCCCATCTTGCAGTCTGCAGAGGACACTGGGGAAAGGTCTGCAGGAGGGCCATTAAATGTATGCGTTACTGCTATTGTTTTTTAAATGCTCTCTCTCTCTCTCTCTTTTTTGTTGTTGTTGCATACGGTTTTTTACATCCAAAGGGTTTCCTATTGATTAAATCTCTGTCTTGCTCTCACAGATCCCCCAAGAGGCACTACTGTGCCCTGTTCACAGATAGATAAACGGAGACCTGGAAGGCCCAAGAACTGGGCCAGCAGCCCGGGGCTCCGCGCTCGCAGCCGGAAGGAGTCAAGACCACATGTAGGATCCAGGATTTTTATAACAGAACACCGTCTTGATGGCAGCCACAGAGGCGTCAAGGGGAGCAGAACGTGTTCAAAGACCCAGATTTTATCCCCACCACCCCTCACTCACTGAGTTTTCCCACTCTTTGATAAAACAGCAACAACTGCATAAATGCAAGCCAGGCAGTAAATATATACCCGTACCCTGTTGTAAGGCAGCCCCCCGTGACGAAATTTTTGGTACCCCCATTTTTAGATGAGACACGTGAGACTCAGAGAAGTTAAGCAACTGGCCTGAGATCACGCAGAGTGGAGCCGGGGATCTGGGCCCAGGGATCAGATCAGAGTCTGCACACCCCGCCTCCTCCAGAAAGGAGCCCAGCATGACTCAAAGGCTGAGACTCCTCGTTCCGAAAACACAGAGTGTTCCTAGAACGGCAGCCCAAGGTCAGGTTCGTTACATGTACACAGCTACAATCACCACGGAATAAGCAGGACCAGAGCATTCGGGCAGCTGCTGAGAGAGAGAGTGCGCACGAGAGAGGGAGAGAGAGGGAGAGAGAGGGAGAGATGAATTCCTTCAGATAACACTGTTTGAAACCTTCCCATGATGACATTAAAAGTGGGCTTTAAATGATTTATTTTTTCAATCTGTGAATCTAAACAAATGATCTCCCTTCTAGGTACATCGATCATATGATCTCCTTCACAGCTGTGAAAAAATGCTATTAGTGCTTTCAAAGCAGTTTTATCACAGATTAAAGAAGCCTGGAAAAAAAAAAAAAATTGGCAACCAGAGACAGCCATATGCCTACTTGACCTAGGACCATAAACCTGTTGTTCATTCCAGAGAGGGGATTACGGCATTACTTTTAGTAAGTTGCTTTTCATATGGAAATTTCTTTTCATAGTAAAGATCTGTCTTTAATAGCATCATCCTAAAAACATGCCTATTTTTTAATTCCCTGATCATGGACATATAGATTTTTATAGTGTCTGCAAGCATACATTAATGTTAATTTCACCATTCTCCTTTGTATTTTGTTAATGTCACAATCTGCTGTAAAACCTTGCCAAGTTTCTTAACTGTCATGTTAATTCCAAGACCTATTCTGCACTCTTTGACATTTCAGGACAGAACAAGGCAGTAAAAATAGATTAGAAACAGCTTATAAGTATTATAAAATCTAGAACTTTGCAGATGGCGGAATTAGGTCTGCTGAATGGAAATTTAGCAACTCTGAGCACAATAATATTAGAAAAGCCTATTCATTTCTAAGGTAAATATTTGGAAGGCATTGCATAATGGTGGCTGCAGGAGTGTGGGGGAACTTATAAGATGCAACAGAGTTGTGTTATTTTAAGCAACTTACTGGATATCCTGAGGAGTTTTGGGTTTCAAAGGTTTTCTTTACCATATAAATAAGGGCGCATAGTAAGATCTTGATTTTATTCATGGTCAGTTCAAAGATCACACAAATTATTTCATGCAGAGGATTTGTATGCATTTTCCTAAGTCAAAGCAGAGCATTACTGTACTTAGATATTAAATGACACCACCACATGCTAAGAAATTTGCATGAACGGACAGGAAATTAGACACTGTTTTCTTAAACTGATTGCTACAGAATGCCCACTGTTTAAATGTGCACTATCCATTTCAAAGGGAAGCACTGGCTGATTTCAGGAAGTTCAAAATCAGCTCATGGAGAAGCAGGACAAAGGTGGGTTAAATGTGTCTCCCACCCCCCAACCACTGGGGGAAACGATTTCTTTAAAAAAAAAAAAAAAAAAAGAAGGAGAAGAAGAAGAAGAAGAAGAAGCAGCAGCAGCAGCAGCAGCAGCAGCAGCAGCAGCAGCAGGGGGAGAAAGAAAAAAACTTCTCCTTTTTTCTTTAGGGAGGACTTATTTTTTCCATCATCCTTGTTGAGTTGCTGATGAATTGTTCACATCCTTTGCCAAGCCCCACCCTCTGCCTTCCTCATTATTTGCTACATCTTTTTCCCACAGCTCGGACCAGCCATCAGAGAGGCTTAAAGACAGCACCGTATTACATGGGGAAATGGCTTGCAGTTCCCAATTGATCCCCTAATACGTTATGTTGAAATGATAATTGGTACACTCCTCATTGAAAAATAAGAGAGAAAAACTACTTTTCAGTCACCACAAGGTATTATCTTAGCTCATGTATTCAGAACTAACAGATACATTAAAAAAAAAAAATCCCCCACCCCCCCATCTGCGGGAGACACTGCAGTCTGCAATTCTTTTCAGCTGACATAATCCAGATTGATTCGTTCAGCAGATAAAATTCAGGCCACTTCTGCCCTTTATGGGAGCAACATAATACCAGTCTTTATTCAGTAACAATGTAACATAATGGGATCGGAATGTGCAAAATGACTGTTCTTAAATTACTGTGCCTCACAAGGGCCCAACACAAGCTGGGGCTTAATGTAAAAAATCATTAGGCACAGATTACTAAAGTGCTCCTGCATTAAGGAGGTCAAACCGATCCTGTTTGTGGGATTTTCCAGGACAGAAACTCTTTGCTAATATCTTGATCACGACTCTGTGCTGGGGGGCCCATCCCAGCACCCACGGCTCAGGCGCCCGCCCTGGCTTCCATAAACCGGCAGCAGGGAGACAGGCATTGGGCAGGCTCAGGAGTGAGGCACCAGGTGGATGGAGTCGAGAGAGAGAGAGAGCCCACCGTCACAAGGCATTTTCAAGAAAGTTTGGTGCATCCAATAATTTAAGCTCTGAGCTACTAAACTATGCTAATTTCAACATCTTCAGGGCTTGGTTATTAAAATATATAGGAGATTTGGAAAATAAAGAAAAGCATAAAGACAGAATGACTAATATCCTCCCATCATCTCAATACCTGGAAATGACCCTTGGGCGTTCTGAATGTAAATTCATCCCTCTTATTTTTTTTTCTGTGCATAACTATATAATATGTTTTTACAAAATTTATGCTTCAAATATAGCTTTTCACTAAATGTTATAGGTACTGTCAATATTTCTCCACATCATTAATTATTCCTCTGCAATATAATTTTATGGCTACATGGTGTTCTTTCATGTGGAGACACCTCATTTATTTAATTTTATCCCGATTCACGGGCATAGAGCTTGTTTTCTCAGTTTTCCCCATTATAGAGGATGTGTCGATGAATATCCTTACAGAAAAATATGTCCCCACATGTCAGATAATTTTCTTTGGGTTCCTAGAATTGGAATTGCTGAATGGAAGTAACTATCCCATCCATATTTCTTCCTCGGTCTCCGGAAAGCTTGAACCTCTTTGTGCCATCATCTTAACGGGACTCCATACTTCCAAGGATGGGTTTGGAGCCCATCACACCGGCTCCATCCTCTGCCTGACCCCACACTCCAAAGATTTCCTGGACGTTACTTTGTATCCACCGACATCACCCAAGAATACCAGGGCCACTGTTTGCTTCCACACACCCACACGAAGAAACTCTCATCAGAAGAAAGATTAAATTAAGAGAAACCATTGGGCCGGCTCTTAGAAACCTAAGGTTGCCTAAGAAGATTCTAGAAGAGTAAAATGAGACAAAACAGAGCAGAAAAGATTTCCCTGACACCGACATGATTTTTTTCTTTCAACTTGCAAGTCCAAGCTTCATGCAATTTAAATTTTGCATTTGAGAGCATTGCTGGTCTCTTATCTTATTTAAATAGAAGACTTCCAAAATTCGAATCATCGAATCACCCCGGGTGGCCTGGGAGATGGTGCAGTTACTCTTTGGAACAGTGGGCTCACGTCTGGAGTGGGACCTGGTATTTGGTCAACGTTTGTACTAAATGAAGCAGGCACCCTGTGTGTGTGCACAGGGCTGCGGGCGAGCGTGCGGGAAGCAGAGAGTTTGCGTGTGTGATAGATACGAACACGTGCACATAAATCTATTTATCTGCGGAAGGAGCATCACCATTGTAGCCTCATCACTGAAACTCACACCGTCTGAAATATTTGCATGTGATTACCAGCCTCCACTGTCAATCATGACGGCACAAATCCAATACTCAGGCCATATGGCCTTGAAACTTTCAATCGATAGGAACCTTTTAAAGCTGAAGCTTCAAAAAGTTGTATCAAATATATATCCAATGAGAAGAAGGTTAATTGAATAATTGATTACTCAGTAACAATTAAGTGCTCTTCAGACATCTTTGGGAAATCTTGAAATATAATGGTGATAGATATTTATTAGTTTATCAGTTATTATTACATTATATATTTATTTTTAGGCCCAGAGTCAATTTCTTTCATTTATATATTTTAAAATCAGACTCCCCGGGGTGAAATGATATATATTGTTACTACCACAAAACCAAGGAGGTGGAAAGACAGACAGAACTCTGTCTGATCCAGGGTTACCAACGTTAAAGCAGCTTCTTTGGGACAACTCTTAGGTCAAATAATCAAACAGTGCCTCTTACAAATGTGTCTGCTCCAAAATGCAGTCCCTTTTGCAAGGGACACTTGGGTGATGCTGTCAGTGTCATGTGGGTCTTCCTGCCACTCCGGTTCTCTTCAAGAGCACCCAGATCTTCAGGTCTCCACGGATAAAATGGCCAATGATCGTATCTCTAATACGCAGAGTGACCCTGTCCCGTTACCACCATTTGTTAGCCAATCTCTTAGATTTCTTATCTATGTCCTTTTCAGAGGAGATATATAGATGGAGCTTTATGACATCACCGATAATCTATCACAGGGGTCACCGTCCATGCATTGAGGGCACATGTGCGCGCGCGCACGCACACACACACACACACACACACCTCGGTACCAAATGGTGTGAAAGCAAGGACAGATGCTGACTCTACCCTTCGGCAAAGAGGATTCCAAGCCCACATCACCTTCGGCTTTGCCCAAGAGCTCAGAAGAGCTTTTCTAGTATAAAACATCTCTGAACAGTCCCTGTGCAGTTGGTAAAGTTAGAGTTCCCTGACACTAAGGTCTCAAACATCCGTCACAGGCACACCTGAGACATGACTGAGCAGGCACCAGAAACTTAGACAGGAGTGAAAAGTGTTTACAGAAGCACCGAAACCCAGGCCGGCTGTTATGCATTTGCTATATCTCCCTTTGTTTTCCTGTTCATTTACCCATTCGAGAAATACGTCCTGAACCTTCTCTGTGGGCTGGGCGCTGGGGTCCCCGGAAGGGACAAAGGGGTGAACAGGACAGAGAAGGTGACTGATGGCCAGGAATTCTCAGTTTGGTGGGAGAATCAAACAAACAAAAAGAGATGAAGAAATCGAATTTTTAAATAATATTTTATTTATAATATTTTAATATTAAATTTAAATGTAAAATTTTAATAATTTTTTAATAATTGCTAAGAAGTAAGTAAAAGACCAAGGGAGGAAATACTAGAGTACTAAGGCATTTTTTAAAAAGATTTATTTATTTATTTGACAGACAGAGATCACAAGTAGGCAGAGAGGCAGGCAGAGAGAGAGGGGGAAGCAGGCTCCCCCCGAGCAGAGAGCCCATTGCGGGGCTCGATCCCAGGACGCTGGGATCATGACCTGAGCTGAAGGCAGAGGCTTTAACCCACTGAGCCACCCAGGTGCCCCTACGAAGCCATTTTTGAGTGGATGGTCATAAGCTGCCTTTTTGAGAACAGGATATCTCTAGTGAGATCTAATGAATGAGAAGCAGTTGGTCACACAAGGTGTTGTGCACATGCGTGTGTGTGTGTGTGTGTGTGTGTGTGTGTGTGGTGACCGGAGACTTTATCAATTATTCCAGGCAGTGAGAACGGCAAATTCAAAGGCCCTGAGGTATCAAATTGCTGGCAGTGTTTAACCATCAGAGAGAAGGTCCATGTGGTTGAAGCAGAGGTTGAGAGACAAGTTCGTGGGTCAGGTAAGGATCTGATCACTCTGGGCTTTGTGGCCAAGGGAGCTTGGGGTTTAATTGAAAGGGGATGGGAAGCCATTGAAAGGCGTTAAGGGAATATATGGTCCTTTTTATAACTCTAGGAGCTCACTGTAGCTCAAGGGTATAAAGTGGTTTGGAGGAAGGCCTCAAAGATCGGTAACATTGCCCAGGTATGAGATAACGGCCCCACAACAGAAAGGTGAAGATGGAAGGAAAGGGAGATTCTTGATTTATTTGGAGACAGACTTGGCAAGGCTCTCTGCTAGATTGGAGGCAAGCACTGAGGAAAGGGAGGGTCAAAGAGAACTCCTAGTCTTGACGTGTGAAACATCCAAGCAGAGAACTCCAACAGAAACTTAGGAAAGGAATTCTAGAGGAGAGAAGGGGCTGCAAGTTTGTGTCTGAAAGCCCCCTTCCCACACCCCCCAACAAACACACACAGTATGGAATCTCAAACTAAGGTTGAGATGTCCCAGGAGACAAGGAGCCAGGACTGAGTCCCAAGGAGCCCAAGGAGGGCAGGCAGAGGAGGAGGACCAGCAAAATGGGCCAAGGAAGAGGAGCCCGTGAGGCAGAAAGAAGGCTCAGAGACAGTGGTCTCTCGGAAGCTGCGGGGACAGCCACTTTAGCCAGCGTCCATCCCTCCCCACCTTGGACACTAATGCTTTCTCATGATATCCCTGCAACTTCGTTGCCTGTGGACTTTGGAGCACTGTGGCAGGTTCCATTCTCCTACTCATCGCGCCAACAAGAAGACTGAAGCTCACGGAGGTTTAGTCACTCCCTGGATGTCGACTTCCAGATGGAACCTGGCTGGCACCATCCTGTGCCCTTGGCCACTCTGTCCTTTACGGGCTTTCTACTTTCCAGAACATGACCAGACTCGGGGGTGCAGTCTGCCAATGGTGACCAAGCCATGCCACTGGGCGACCCCATGGCTGTGGCTTGGATACTTTCTTTCTGCCTTTTTTTTTTTTTAATTTATTTAAGATTTTATTTATTCATTTGAGAGAGAGCAAGAGAGAGCGCACAGAGGGCAAGGGAGAAGCAGACTCCCCGCTGAGCGGGGAGTCCAGGGCGAGGCTCGATCCCAGGACTCTGGGACCATGAACTGAGCCGAAGACAGATGTTTAACCGATGGAGCCACCCTGGAACCCCTTTTTTCTGGCCTTTTTAATGCAGGCATTATCTATCATATCTATATGATATCTCAGATGAAATATTGCCCCTGCTGGCTCTCACCGTGGAAGGGCCAACCGCAGACGAACTGTGAACCAACTCCAGGAGAAGGGGGCTTTGCAAAGCAGACAAAATCAGGGGCAGGAAAGCCTTCAGAGGAGGTTTTCCATTTCGGGTGGCATGGGCCGCCCACACCCTGAGCCTCTGCGGCACTTTCCCCATGTCCCTTCGTGACGTGGGCATGCTTCCTCGAGTTAGAGACGTCAGAATGAGCCCCCCCACCCCAGAAAGAAGCATCTGAGGACACTGACCCAGAAGCCCCGAGTCATTTCCAGCATGTCAGAGGTGAGCCTGGCTTTCTGTAGAGCCTCATAACAAGATGACAGGCATCGCTGTCTAGGGACCGACCGGGGAAGGCGGCGAGTGTCACAGACCAGAGAGCAGATGCATGATCGCGTCCCTGCCGAGAGGGGAATGACACCCTCTGACCCTGGAGAGTGTGCTTCAAGGCGCAACTTTTCCAGTTGCGCACACAGAAGTATGGACAGCCAGCGGTTCTGCAATTACGGCGCGCGGGGAGTCCAAAGACAGAGCCCAGCACGTTCCCTGGGCTGGGCTGCCACAGAGACTGCGCGCTGTGCTCCAGCAAAGGGGCTAACCAAAAGCACGCTGGGCTTTTAATATTGTTTTAATGTGATTAAAAAACCCTAAATTAATTTATTTTCTTATGCTAGAAAATAGTCCAGCACTGCTGTATTGCAATATTGTGCTAAGAAGAGCAGTCTGATAAAATTCATTAGAAAAGAATTAAATTCATCATACAAAACACAGTCATTTTATTTTAAGTAGCTCCCGATTCAGAAGACCAGGCAATCGTTCCTTGGAGGAAAAGCAAGGACGAGCGGGAGGGGAACCCCCGGGGTAGGTCTCCAGACGGCTGCGACTTGTTGCAGCTACAAGGACTTGCCTGTGTTTGGGTCCCTTCCGGGTGTTTTCAGACGTGGATCAAAGTGGGATTTTTCACAGATCAGAGAAAAAGACACCAAGAGTGAGAAGAAATCCCTGCTACCTGCCCGTCTTGGATAAAGCTATAAAACACTGTCAGACCCTCCCTGACGTTCAAGACCCAGCTCCATCCCACCCTCCTCCCAGCCCTTCCTTTCTGCCATTTATTTTGACTTTATCATTCACCGTCTCAGGTAGCGACATGATTTGTATGCTTCAGCCTCATTTCCACAAGTAGCCTGGGAACTCCTTTGGGGTGAAGGTTGATGTCACACTTAGCTTCTCCAGCGCCTTACCACTCCGTGGCTGCCAGCGCCCCGCCCCCATCAGGGCGCCCAGCCCCTGGCATGGTGTCCCTCTTGCACGTGGCCACTTTTGGAGGCCATGTGCTTTGTGGGCAACGTGTCAGAGACTCCCTTGTCCCTCTGCATGGACGGGAAGGCGCAGAACCCTGCAAGAAGTCTTGAAGTGAGCAGGAACCTCTTGCTGCCTATTCTGGTGCGTCCTGTCACTGGGCAGTCCAAAATCCAACCACCTGGACCTGTTAAATGACGGTTTCACTCCATTTGGTAAAAGGAAGGAAAGGGGGAGATTTTAAGTAAAATGAAATGTATTTAATCAGCAACAGAGTGCTGACAGCTGCCCGTTTGAGTGTCCCGTGGGAGTCCCTCTGAGCCCCTGATGGTACCTTCTGTTTCTGACTTCTCAGAGGTCCCAAGCTCTGCCAGAGGAGGGGATCTGGGCCCTCAAGCTGCCCCTCCCTTGTTCACTGGGCAGAACGATCGCTGGAAGAGTCTGGTGGCAGGAAGACCCTGCCTCTAACCAGCATTCGCCGTCAAATATTCCTGAGATTTTATCCCTGGGTTCTGCTGAAGGATGGAAACGTTGAAGCTGGGTTCAGGGTGTGCACCGCTGAAGGGCGTCAGAGCACCTGCCGGAAGCTCAGCCGGGTCTTCCTGCCCGGAGGCGGGCTCCCCAGGCCACCGAGCCAGGTTGCGGGATCGCTCAGAACACCGGGCTGCTGGTCCTCACACGGGGCCCGAGCCTCATCCATACAGTAAGGGCGCTGTGACCGGTTACAGGGACGATCTCAGTCAGAGGGGTGGGAGGCAGGGATGGCCACTGTCAAGGCAAACAGAAGACCCCTTTGCTTTCTCCTTCATTACAGCAACCAGGGGCAGTCCCGCAAAATCCTTTGGAGGCAAGGATGCCATATTTTTTGTCTTGAGCAACCACAAATGTTGACTTTGGCTGATATTTTTTATTTTTATTTATTTATTTTTTTCCATATCAAACTCCAGGGTGGCCCTTGGTTTCCAGGAGTGTCTGGGGATCCGTGAAGGTAGAGGGGAGTAAGGGGACCATTCAGGGCAAACAATCACACACCGATTTCTTCTAAGCACAAATGAACATTTCAGATTTTGCGATAAGCCTCCCAAACTGCCCACCTAGGAACTGGAGGAGTGTCATGCCCAAAACCATGAACATTGGCCACCCCCAGGGGAAGGATGGGCTCCCAGCCCTCTGGACCCCACGCATCCCAGACACCGCCCTTGGCTCCCACCTCTGCCAGGGAGCCCTCTCCACACGTCCACTCATTTCGAACTTGGCGTTGGCCAGAGGGAGGGAGGTTCTCGAGATATTTAATTAGCTGAGAGTTTCATACTCTCTGGTGGCTTGCTTGGGAGAACAGCAGAGCTACAGGATGACTCCTGAAAGAACAGCAAGGCTGCCATTGCCTGAGGGCAGAGACAGAGCCCTGGGGAGGAGTTTGGGTTCTGATGTGGCAGAAGCTCTCAGGTCCTGGAAACTCCAGCCTCCGCCCCCTGGCCTCCTTGTGTGAGCCAGAGCCTGGGGCTTCCAGCCTGCTTGTAAAATGCAGAGTATTGAGACTTGCAGCCTGGGCTGAACGCCTAGAGGTGAGGAGGTCCTTGAAGAAATGCAGAGCCAGGTGCCCCTAAAGAGAGTGCCCCCCCCAGCTCTGTCACTTGCCCTGGATACTCCCCTTTGTCCAGAGACCCCGCAAAACCTGGATTTGTAAGTGAAAATCTCACAGTTTAGAATGCTTGCTGGGGCGCCTGGGTGGCTCGGTGGGTTAAAGCCTCTGCCTTCAGCTCAGGTCATGATCCCGGGCTCTTGGGATCGAGCCCCGCATCAGGCTGTCTGCTCAATGGGGAGCCTGCTTCCTCCTCTCTCTGCCTGCCTCCCTGCCTACTTGTGATCTCTCTCTCTGTCAAATAAATAAATAAAATCTTTAAATATATATATATATATATATTAGAATGCTTTCAACGAATTGAAGATCAAAGTGTAAATATCACACATACCAAAGGAAACACGAGTGTGAGCTGGGTGCAGCCCTTGGCCACCTGTGTGTCCTATTATCCTGCTTGGGCTGCTCAGAGGGCCTCAGCTCCCCCTCCACTCCTCTCATCAGCTTTGCTCGCCCCGAGGGGATGAACAGGGAGGAAAAGGTGGACAGAAGCCCAGGGTCAGCATGTGGTCCGAGGGCTAGTGCAATTAGCATCAGCCAGGGGTGGATGAGAAAGGCATAATCTCACTCACACCTTCCCAGACTTTCCGAACCTGCATTAATCACGAGATCCGTGGTGATTTGCTTGCCCACTAGGCTTGGAGAAGCACCTGTCTAGGGCTGAGTAAGAGAACGGGGTAGAGAGTGGGAAAAACCTTTCCCTTCTCCAGAAGATGCAGATACCCAGACACAACACCCTCCACCTCTACCCTTGCCAGACTAGAAATAGTCACACAGTCCCAGAGGAGAGGCTGTCCCACACAGGGAGCCAGAAGCGGGATTCCAGAACTCCCATCCAGCTTCTACCACTGCAGGACCTTTTCCGCCCAGGGAGAGCTGCCCATGCCCCAGAGAGACGCAGGTCCAGCGGCCAGAATGATGCCACTTGGCTCAAATCACCAGGAGGGGATCGTGGGAGAATTCTCTTTGGAAATCAGCCTTTCTTAAAACAAGAAGTTTCGTGGTACTGGCTCCAGACCCTGGAAGGGGCAGACAGAGCACAGTAGAGGGGAAAGATTGCTGATGAGTCTTAAGTAACAATCAGGCTTATCTGCCCCTTAGAATAGCACCTCTCAGGGTGGGCCTGGGTGGCTCAGTCGGTTAAGGGACAGACTCTTGGTTTCGGCTCAGTTCATGCTCTCAGGGTCATGAGAAGGAACCCTGTGTCGGGCTCCGTGCTCAGCGGGGAGTCTGCTTCAGATTCTCCTTCTCCCTCTGCTCCTCCCCCACCCCCAACAAATAAACAAACAAATCTCAAAAAAAAAAAAAAAAAAAGAAAGAAAGAAAAAGAAAAGTACTTCTTAGCATCCACGGGGCCTCTGGTGACTGTAGGGAAGTGTACGTTTCTATCTCGGTTTTGCTTCTCTGACTCTCCCCAAATCCCCAGGCCTTGTCAGCAGAGACACATCTATCGATAATTACAGAATACACAGCTTTGGGGGCATTTCCCTTCCATTCACGACATTTACTGGTGTCAGTCTGAGCATAAATACAATTAGATTTGAGAGTTCTATTACAAAAGCCAATAAAGTGGGCCTCAGTAGAGATTCTAAAATTACTTAACTTTTCTTTAGAAAAATATTAAAACAGTATTATCACATCAATGAGAAGAAAAGACAGGAAGATAATAAAGTTATGTTAAACCTCCCTGTATTTACTCATGTGTGAAACAGTTATGTCTGGTCACATAATTGCAATGGTTCTGAGAAATATTTCATATTTTATAATGAACATTAAAAGAGTTTGTGGATCATTACTTTATATGAGTTCCAAAGTTATTACATAAAACCCAATAGGAATGGTTATAAATTATCAGATCCTCCGGCCTGGCCTTGGTAAACATAACATGAAAGACTGAGACATTTCAGCAGACAAGATTCATGAGAAGAGGTAAAATTCTCCCTGCATTTTAAGGGGGGAGAGCAGACCAAAGTACTTGTTACCAGCGCTTCCCAGTTTTGTTTCTGTTTCAAAGAAATTCTATTGAACCACTAGCTTAAGCCACACACACACACAAAAAGCTTCCGTTAGAACAAAAGAGAACTCACTTTCAGACACTGCCCTCATCTTCCCATCTCTTATTACCCTAACTGTGGCCCTAAGGTCACAACGAAATTCATGAACTTTTCAACACAGCACGGGTTTAAAATACTGTACTCACCAGACTCGTATGATCACCAACAATCATTAGTTTTCAAAAGGATAGCCTCTCTTTGAAATCTGAAAATACAACCTCTTTGCAGAACATTCTGAATATATGTGTGTGTGTGTGTGTGTGTGTGTATGTATATATACACACACACACATATATTTATTTATCTATTTATTTATTTTGGTCTGCAGGATAGGTGGGCAGGCAGCATTTTAATTAAAAGCAGTCATTTGTGAATCCCAGTTAAGGATAAAACGGGTGCTATTCTATTTTCTTGTGCTTACCCCCTTTTTTTTTTTACATCAGAGCATCCTATTTTGTTTAGAAATTACACCTGCCACTTCATTTGCTCCCAGCTTCTTCTTGGTGAGGGTTGAGCATCAGGGTAACAGCAGCTGTGGGAACAAAGTTAGGGCCAGAGAGTGGAATCCAACCCTCCTGTCCACATCCAAGAAGCACGTTAAGCAAGTGGTCCCCTGGAGATGCTGAAAAGTGCAGAGCTCCCCTAAGAAACACAGCCCGCAAAGTTCCATATCCAGCTACAAGAAATACCAGCACCTCTCTCCCTCCCCTGGGGCCCGAGCAGCACTGCCCTGGATGCTGGAGGAGGGAAGGAGAAAGGATGGGGGTCTTCCAGGAGTCCTGCCCCCGGGTCTTGTACCTGCCAGCTCCCCACCTTGCCTGGGTGCTGTCCCCTTTATAGGGAGCAGCTGTTGGGGAGGCTTTCTCGGCAAACAGATGTCTTTTGGAGAATTTAAAGCTCTGAGTTGGAGGCCAGATTCTGACTGTACTTTGAATTATGTCTGCCTCGATCATTATGCAGTCATTCACATATATTTTAGACATCAATATTGTCTTAAAATATTCCCGAGTTCTCAATGCTATTTATATGCTTCGATTCTTTGCTTTGCTTTCCGTATGCTCCAGCTTCCCAGAGTCAGAGTGCCTACACATCATCTTAATAAATATTTTTATCAGGGAGGGTTTTGCTGTTTTATCTTAAATAATTTCTCTCTGAATTGAACAGAGACCAACATTCCTGAGAAGTGTACCAACCTTCGCAACCTGTCTGAAGGGAGAAGTCACCAGTTTCAGGATTATTTAAGATGAAACAATGTCATGTTATGCTCCCTTCCATAGATAGCAAGTTTTACTAAACGACAAGAGTATAAAGATGTCAATTCACAATGTAGGCCATGGGGGGGGGCTCTCCCTTCTTTGTTACAAAAATGATACTTTTGGTAATATCTGAGATTTTGGTAAAATGTGACTCCGCAGGTGAAAAAAACCTCCAAGTGTGAAAAAATAAAAATAAAATAAGGATATTTTCAGGACTTAAAGAGGAGTGTGGAGAGGTTGGAAATCGTGCAGACATTCCAGCCCATTTAGTACTGGACCACATCTAAGTGCATCTTCACGGGACCCTCAGAACCTAACGTCGTAAGCCCAGCCTGGTCAGTTAGATTCAGGGACTGTGTTCTCACTTGAAAAGGGGGTCAGGGCTCAACTCCCTAAAACTAACCTATTGATCATCCTGTCCTTGTTAGTGGATCACCCCTCGGAAGCGTTGATTGCGATCACCTCTAGGTGGTGCTAACACTGCGTAGCTTATGCTTTTCGGCACAATGAAAACATTAATTTGCTATGAGATAATTTTTGACGTAAATGTAAAATGGTGCCCATTCGAACTCAATAATGAAGCATGGAGCATTTCTGCAGCTCCTAATTTGACTAGTTAAATGACTCCATTACGTGTCTAACAGACAGAAGCAAATAATTTCTGGTCAGTTGATGTTCACTTATCCGTATCATTTTGCCCTGAAAATAAAGTCTCTAATCTACAATTCCTTTGTCTTAGTTTTTTTTTTTTTTTGGCTTAAGATTATTAAAGCAAATATACTTAAATAATTCTGATTAAACCAGTTCCAACTAACAATTAAAACGTCAGAGGACACCGCACATCAAGTGTCAGTAACAGGGTAGACAGACACCCGGACGGTCCCCCTGGAAGGACTCCAACCTTTGCCCCCGGCCCCTGGTCTGGTGGGGTTGAGGATGGGTTTGAGGCTTTAAAAGAACAAGTGTCCACCTTTCCAGTCCATTGTCTCTCTGTGGCCAAAAGGAGGCTGCTGTCCGTGCTTTTCCCTCTTTTTACTTTGCCATGTAACTTTGAGGATGTTTGGGAAATTTTCAACAGGATGCATCCCACTATAGCAAAAAAAAAAAAAGAGGCTGCTTTAATAAATATCGAGTGATGAATAATTTTGCCCAAAGGGGAAAAAATGGTTAATATTGAATCTTAATGTTCCTCATCTAAATGCTTTTTTCTTCCTGCTAAAAACAAGTTCAGAATTAAAGCGTATCGGTTTACACATACTGCATGCACATTAGTGAGACACAGCTGTGTATGTCCCCCTCTTAAGAGCCATATGATTAAGTTATGGGATATCATATAATCCAAACTCCTTTTCTATTGGTCACCTTTCACAGACAAAAGCTTTTTAGTTTTAGATCTATTAAATGACAGAATGTCCGATTCTGTGAATGTGCAAGTAATTATTATGGAGCACCTGTGTCTCTTATTTTCGCTTAGAAAGTCCATCTACAAATTGCTTTTGGAACGGCGCTGGGAGGCTGACACAGGACTGCTCTCCCCGTCTGGGGCCCTCTCTGTGGCTCAGGGAGGGGGGTCAAGATTCTGGGTTCTGGGTCCTGGGTCTCCGGATCCCGATGCAGATCCTGTAAGATGACGAGCCCAGCTCATCCCACCTCATAAACTCGAGGCAAAGCGCAGTGGCCTCTTTCCGCGGAAAAACAGCAACCGGGAGTGAAAAAAAAAAAAAAAAAAAAGACCCTAAAGTTCGCTGGGGGCCCTGCCCATCTACTTTTTGTTGCTGTTCCTATGCCGTATCAGCAACCAGTTCGCACGGCGCAGCTGGTTTCTTTTAAAGCCAACATTTGAGCCAGTTTAAAAGATCTTCATTTTTCCCCAAAGTAACATGCTCTTTGACTCAATTAAATGCGGTTTTTAAAAACCGGAGTTCGAGTGTGTGCGTAGACCGCTTTTATTAAGCTTCTGGATTTTCAAATCCCTCCGTGTGTGCAAATTGTAGCCATCTGCATCACGAGGGACACAGACCGTGTGCCTTTGGACGTGCAACAATGTCCGAAGGGCTATTTATGACTCATACCTAGTCTGGGGAGATTTTTGACGGCTGCTGGTTCTGCAACAGAGAGAAGCCGCCCTCCCACCTAAGGCTCGCCCTGGAGGGGCCGGACCTCACACCTCTGTTTCCCCAGCCCAGCGGGTCCTTGATAGCCATCAGCACTGGGCTCTTCGGTGTTATGTAGGTCGGGCGGCCCGTGGGTTTACAGGAAGGATTTGGCCTTTTGATTTGTTGTAGAATTTACAACCCGAGAGCGATGTTGCAGTGAGCGGATCTGGGTTGCATGTGCTGGAAAAGGAAACGAGGTCAAGCTAGGAGAGAATAGCGCATCTAAAGAGGCTTCCGCGGGTCCTCGGCTCAGGGACGCGAAACCCCTCGCCATGGCCATCGCTTTGACTGGGGCACCTGCCAAGAGGCACGGATCACAACCCCTGGGTGCGTCCCTTCCAAGGGGCGGCTCTCTAATCTGTGTCCTGGGAATAGAGGTGTAAAAGGAAGTCAGTGCGGTGAGGACGGGTCCACAGTGCTCCCGAAGGCAAGAGGGCCACAGAACGCACGCCGGGCCAGCAGGTATGTGGGACCCAGCAACAGCGCTTAGCAAGGAAAGGGGAGCTGCCGGGCTGCAGCTTACTTCAGAGGAAAGATTTCCAAGAAGGCATGTGGGAAACCTTACAACTCTGTTAAAAACCACCGGGGGAGCAAGGTTCCTCTAGTGCAGGTCGGGGGGGGGGGACTAAACGCTTCCCCTAGAACAGCTGAGGGCATCAAAACCAGTTTAACGACCCAAGGGTCGTCACTCCCAGCTCCAAATTAAAAGTCAGAGATGCTCTCAGCCCTCCGGAAAGGAAATACCCACTTCTGAACTGGGGGGTCGGGGAAGTGGTGCGGAAAGGGAGTGCGAGATGCCTTTCTTGGGACCGGAACCAGGCACAAAGCAGTTTCTGGGAACAAGGGGTGACAATTGCTAAGGAAAATGGAAAATAGAGGCTTCGTCTTCTTGTCCATAAAGGGAAGGCGAGAGCAGATGCCAGCAGCAGACAAGCATTTCCCAAGGAGAGGAAAATATTTCCGAAGGAAATCAGCATCACAGCAGAACAGGTGAGAAAGAAATTAGAGAGTCTGAAGACGGCGAACTCCGGGACCAGATGGGAACCATCTTAGGATTCGCGGGAGAGGAGGCAAGGAAACAGGGGAACGATTAGCAAATACCTTTTAAAAATACCCCGGGAAAGAGGAGGAGCACCAGTGGACGAGAGCCCTTATGCAACACCTATATTTAATAACGACTCCGAGGGAGATCGAGGAAATTAAACACCAGTAAGGTTGACTAGAGCAGTGGGGAAGATATTGGAAACACTAATCAGGGACAAAATAGGGAAAGTTATGATTTAATTAAAGATATTCAGCATGGATTCACAAAAGGGAGATCATACGTAACAAAACTAATAGAATATTTTGAAAAAGTAACAAAAAGGAATTGAAGAGGGAAACCAGGGGTATAATTTACTGGGACTTTAAGAAAGCTTTTGAGGCGCTGCCTCACAAAAGACTAATCTCCAGCGGTGGGGAGTTTGGGTCTGAGTGTGGTGGGGGTGGAGAATGAATGAAGAATTGTCTGGACCGAGGGTACTTGTGAGCATTACCATGAAGAGATTAGGATAAAGGGAGGAAACGGACTGCTGGAATTTCCCGAGATCTGAATTTTTTTAATTAATTTTTTAAACATAGCGCATCAGTAGCCTTGCTTAGGAAATGTGCGCGTACGTGATAAATTTCTCCTGTAGGTATAATATTGGAAGGCAGGTGCCAGTTAATGCTACAAGGACAATAGCTTTGGGAAGGATTTGTTGAAATTTGATGAATACATGACTGTTCCCAGTATACAATGAGACCGTTTGTGGCCAACAAGGGGGCATAGGCACTAATTGCCGTATGAATCATGAACACAAATAAAGAGGGAGCGTATGAATATAAGGGGCCACGGCTCTATGATCCGAGCAGGGCATCAGCTGTACCCACCGACGGGTACGGTCTTGCCTTCACAAGCGCACACGGACTCCACCACACGTCCACATGTGACATAGCAACGCTCTCAAACATGCCCCAGTGCCTTGCAAAGATGCACACGTCTGTGAGGGACATACCCACATGCACACACTTCATGCACCTTGATGCCCACATAAGGAAGTGTATACACGCACAGTCACGAACATGCTCGTGCCCACCCCAAGACGGCTCTGCGGCGTACAGGAGGAGCATGACAAATGCCAAGGGAAGAACGTACTATTTTCCACAGGGAAATATTGGGAGGCAAATTCGGGGGGAAGGGCCCCCTTAGTCACATTACAGCAATAATAGATGCCGCGGGAATAAAAGAGGAGGCAGAGGAGCAGAGAAACCACGAGGCACAAAAAGACCTTTGTTACTACAAGCCAAACCAGATCTGAATACCTTCTCTGAAAAAAATAGCAATGGACACAGTACTCGGGGACAATAATGGCAGAACTCCCCACAGGGGCCCGAGTCTTATCCTCAGGGACAGGAGCCTGTAGAGGATGCGGACCCCATCTGGGGACCTGCTGCCCTGAGGCGCGGATCCGGAGCTGACCTCGGGAAGAGCCGGGCTGGGAAAAGGCACGGGGCGCTCTCCAGACATGCCATCCCAGCATTTGCCAAACACACGCTTCTTCATTCTTGGGAACACAGGGTGATGTTCAGGGTCAGAGCAATGACATGAAGGGTGGTCACCGCCATCTAAGAGGGACACAACCACCGGGGGACAGCATGACCATCTCCTCTCTCCTTATGAAGTTGTACAAGCCAAGGAAGAAGATGGAGCTAGATGAATTTGACCCTCATTTACCTTTTTCACCATTTATTAATATGAAAATGTGAGTCACACAGTGTCCCCATCAAAAAGGTTGTTGAGGGTGGAAAGTTGCAAAATAAAGGATGCATGTCCTGCTCATTAATAATAACAGAAATGGTCATCTCCTGCAGCGCAAAGGACAGAGCACTCATTCAAGATGAGATGGCAAAGAGAAATCCATCTTTGTAATTTCGCCCCTGGAGGTGTCCATGTTTTAACTCCAATAGTTACAAACGAATACTCAGGGAGTGCAAAATAGAAATGAAAGACAGAAAGCATTTTTTTTTTTTAAGGAAGATAGCAGAAAGCAACCTGTTTGTTTTGGCATCAGAGTCCCTCCTCCTACATGTCCCAGAGATGACGGACATAGACAAGCACTTCTTGTCTGGATAAAATTAAAATAACAGGATTCACTTAGTACCTGTGGCTGTATTGACATTTTATGATTTTGCTTTTGCAACCGTATGATGACTTTTACATGCTTGTGTGTCTTAAGGAAAAACACAAGTAACAGAGACCAAAAAGCCCCACTTGCCTTTAAATTAGGTCCATTCCTTATTTTCCTCCTGGTTTTTTATGCAAAGCAAATATGGGGATTTCTGCTTTGTCCTCTAAAGCAAGAAAATATTTCTTACCCCCTGGTATCTAGTCAAACACTGTGTAAGGCAACGTCTGTGGGGCTCGACCCTCATGGGGAGCAAAGGGTTAATTGCAGGAGGTTTAAGCCCTTTCTAATGTCATCATCCAGCCAAGACCCTCTAAATGGACATGCACTCTAAGAAAAGACTGGCCTCCAGCCTCCCTATTCCACACAGCTTGCCCCCCCGCCCCCCAAAATTGCTGTATTGCCCCTGACAGCACCCCCCCCAGGGGAGAATAGAATGTGTTTTTTGAAGGAAAACAAAGGGTTAAAAAGTACCTGTCAGGAATGTCTCTTGAAATCAGTCATTGAGAATCATCTGTCAGTAAGACAAAATTAATTACTACATGTAAAATGAAGAAATCAACGTAAATTAAACACTGTATAAATGGTATAAAAGTTTAGGACACCTTGATTGTTAACTAATTGCTGATACACATGTGAATTTTCAACAAGACCCAGCAGGAACATGGCTCATGGGACTCCTTCCAAATCTTCCCAGAGTCAAGTTGGGGTCCTGGGGTGCTTCTCTCATTTCTGCCTCCAGGGAAGTCTGGAGTTTGGAGACTCACCCCCCACCCCCTACCCCCAGCAAATACAGTAACTTGCAAAGTTCAGTGACATGTTAACATTTCTCGGCGGCCAAGGCTGCTGGGAAGGACCCAGACTCAGTTCAAAGGTTAGATACGTGACCTCAGCAATGAGAAGCGCCCCCAGCCACAGACTCTCTAAGAACTTGGGAAATCACCATGCAGCCCATTGCAAATATTAATTTATGCAAAGCCAGTTTTATTTGTGAAATGAAGTCAGTCATTATAAATACTTGGAACGTGGTCGGGGTTTAAGATGTGACTTCCATGTTATGTTGGATTTCTAAGGTCCTGCTTAGAGGCTTCTTGGTGGAGACAGGGAAGAGTAGGAGAAAACCCCAAAGCGGGACTACTGTAAATCCCACACCTCAGTCATTCCCCTCTGGGAAATGGGCTGTCCGCCCTTCTCCCCACCCCTTTCTCTCTGGAACCCTGGCAAAGTGACCCAGTCTACTGAAACTCTATTCACCATGGAAGGACTCAAGGAAGGCACTTGCCACCAGTTGCCTCGCCCTCAGACAAAACACTTTGCACCATCTCCTTGACCCCATATGGGCATACTGCAGCCCACATTCTCCCCTTTATGAGTGTATTCTAATCTGATGTTGGAGCTGGAGAGGTCCCTGGGGGCATTTAACCAAAAGCAAGATTTCCTTCTGCAAGTTGGCCTCCCTCACCATGACCCCAGTTCTCCCCTCTCTCCCTGGCCTTTCATCCCCTCTCGCCTCTCTGACCTTTCACCTGCCAACCCCCTGACACCTGCCAATCTCCTCTGAAGCCTATGAGGCATTTGCTCCTCCATGTGCTGGTCCTGGGAGGGATCCCAACCCCGAGACTCAGCCATCAGCCCTCCGGGGAGGATCCAACACGAGAACGTTCTCCCGCCACACCCCGCAAGTCCCATGGCTGAAATGGACCCCAAGTGTCCTCCAAAGTGTACTTTGCAAAAACCTATACACAAAAACTAAAAAAAAATTTACACTATACAATTTGTAAAATTAGGGAGCTGGAGATGACTTAGGAAAGGACGATTTGCATTGCAAACGAAATTTCTGATTTATAGAGTCACCACGGGGTTCCTTACATGAGTCAATCTAAAATAGGATTCAGCTCTCAGTGCATCGAAAATAGAATTCAGTTGCCAAAATTCAACACACACACACACCCTATCGGGAACAGACCCCTTCAGTAATAATCACTGCCAAGAGTGAGGTGCTCCAGCAAACTTTATTTCCCTCTCTCCTCCAAAGGCTTTCCTCCAAATGTATCATCACTCCCATCATCTTGGCCCTCCTTTGGCTTAGTAATGTGATCTGTAGCCCTTGTCAGTCGGGGTCCTTTTCCACCCACAGCTAGAGGCTCTCTGGGGGCTGGCCACCTTCATGGAGCTGTTGGGTCTCAGCCAGCAGAAGCCTCCCAACTGTGATCTTGCACTGTGTTTGATATTTGGTAAGAAGCAACTACCTGGCTGAGGAGCAAATTCAACACTTAAAATTAAGGTAAGGAACAAATAAATATTCTATTATTCGATGCAGTCATTCCAGGTCAGGTCATCTGCCCCAGAGAAATAATGTCAAGCATTGGGGGCACATGGGAATGAAAGGGGCTACCACTATGTTCAAAGACATTCCCTGCTTTATATTTGTCTTAATAAAAACTGGAAACAACCTAAATATTCAACAATAGGAGACATAATTTTAAAATCCCAAATAAGATATTTTATGAAAGCCATAAATGTGTGCTTATAAAGAGTTTTAGTAATATGAGAAAATTTGCATATTACATGTATCTTACATGCAAGGTCATGTGCACAGTAGGATTACAATTAGGTAAAAGAAAAACACAGGAAGAAACCCAAAAGGAATGAATCCAAACTGTGGCAGTCCTCACAGAGTGAGAAATGGTTGAAGGTTTTTCTCCTACTTTTTGATAATCAGGAAAAAAAAAAAAAGATGTAAAAGTTGCTTTGACATTAAGAAAACCCAAGTTGATTTCTTTTTTTAAAAAGGGAAAACATACGGTGCCAAAAGCAGCAAATTAAAAGTAAGCTTCCATTCACTTTGATATTTATCATTAAGAAGTAAAATTTCTGTTAATGCCAAAGATGTTAGCTCCCTGAGGCCACAAAATTCTTTATTTAAATATTTTATCCGCACAATATCATAAGACCTCAAACGTGAGCAGGTCCTGTCTGCCAGCATGGAGATAGCTAACCCAGACTGAAGCTAGTTCAAGAACTGCGCGCCTGTGGGAACGTTTTGGGCCTCCCAGGGTTGTAAGGTTCCGCTAACGCTGTGTCTGTGTCCCTCAGAGGGTCTTGGTATCCAATGTGCACAGGTACACAACGTGCCCTCAAAACCAATGACGTCATCTCCCACCCACCACGGGGCTCAGCCCCAGGTCTGGTATAACATGTTATCTCATCCGATGCTGGATGAGAACTGAACGTCCTGAGAACGTCCCTCCTGCTTTCTATGAACCCCTAGGCTTGTGCAAGATCACAACCACTTCTGCCATTTCCCCATGCTCCCACGTGGAGGGCTGGCACAGAGAGGGATTTCAGGAGGCACAGAGGTCAACAGCTTCCCTGCTATGCAGTTGGGAAGCTCTTGAGCAGAGAACAAAGAGACTGGGATTGGAATAAACTCATTATGCCTCAATTTGCCAATCCTTAGAATTGGGGGGAAAAAATAAGCTTGTTCCCCAGGGATTTGGGTGTGCTGAACCAGAGGAAAAGAATTAAGTCTTCTTTTAAGGGCTGAAACAGTGCTGATTGCCAAACAGGAAAAAAAAAAATCTGGTTTCAGTTAATTAAGAAGATGTTAGTTTACTTGCACTTCTGGGTATGGCAAAAAGGCGTGTATCCAATCCACCATCCCGTGGAGAACAAGTAAGAAAAACAGCAACAGAAAATAGTCTCTGTGCAGGGTGTGTGTGTGTGTACATTATTTTAAGGGAGAAGAGTGTTATCAAAGAGGCCAGGACTGAGGGGCCTGGATAGGAAGCAGAGAGGATCCTCATGAGTGGGCTGGGTTTGAGCATTTCTTGTCCCACTGAGGCAGCCGTGAACTCCCGAGTGACCTTTGAGATGTGGAGAAGCGAAGTCGAGCTTTCCAGAGTCTGAGGGGCCAGGGAGACAAAAAATAGAATCTAGGGCCTGGCAAGGTACAAGGTCCCTGGCAAATACCCATACTTTCATTTCAACAATGATCTCTGCCGGCACGCACTTAGAAATAAGAACAGAGAGAAAAAGAAATCCTTGAAATCTGCTCGGGTTCTGATTGGCTCACGGTGATCTATCCCTAAGCTTCATGGCCTCCTGGAGACAGAAGTAAGACCTCCCAGGTCATCTACTGCGATGCTGTCCAATATGGCGGCCACTGGCCCAAGGGGCTGTTGAGCAGTCGGCATATGCCCTTGTCAGAATTGAGATGCGTCTTAAGTATGAAACAGTCTCTGCATTTCCAAGAGTTAGGACCAGAAAATGTGTAGGATATCTAGTAATTGTTATATTGTTTACATGTTCAAAGGATAATATTTGGGCATAGTATATCAAATGAAACATTTTATTAAAATTAGTTCACTGGTCTCTTTGTACTTTAATGGGATGACTCTGAAGTTTAAAATTATGTATCTAGCTTACCTTATACTGTATTTGATGGTGCCCATCTAGAGCCTCAAATTATCTACACTTTTTTTTTTTTAATACATGGGGTTTGACTTCAATAAAAATTCCCAGGCACACCAAGAAGTGGGCCAAAGGAACAAAAATAAGGGTAAAAAAATAAGTGAGACAACAGGTAATAGAAAGAAACCCATAGGAGATCCAGATATCGTCTCAAAGAGTTATAGACTTTAGAATATCGGTGCCTAATATATTTAAGAGGATAGGTGACAAGGTGGGGAATTTGGGCAGAAAATTAGATTCTATAAAATAAAACACTGGGCAATCCTAGTATTAAAAAAATACAACATCTGAAATTAAAAAACGAGAGCATGTTGACACCCCAGAAGAAAGAATGTCCATCTGCTGAGTTCAACTGTGGGCCCTGCTCATGACCTACAGACATACAAATTCAGTGCTGGGGCCAGTCTGGCCCGTGGCTACCTTCCAGCTTCATGGGGAGTCCCCGCGGTCTTCTTCCCGGAGAGTCTGAACGCCGAGGACTTTTGGAGGTCACAGTCCCCCAAGTGGCCGTGCCAGCTGCGGGAGGTGTGTTTAAACAGAGCAGGGTCTGGGCCAGTGTGCAGGCACGGGGCCTTCTGAGCTGCCATCCGGTTGGACACCAGTCTTCCCTGGAGATCAGGAGCAGCATGGACTCGAGAGCACGGTAGCCAGCCTGAGGTTATCTGATTGAGCATTCAGGGAAAAGCCTTCGGGGCTTTGCGTGGGCTGCTTCTGGGTGGTCCACGAGGAAGCCACCCGGATGTTTATGCTGGGCTCTGATGTCCTAAACATCCACCAGATAAGCAAACGGCAGAGCCAAGGGGCCATCTATTCTGTCCACATAACGCTGGCCCTTGCACAAAACCGTTGGAAATCCGTTGTTGCTTTGTGTAACCCCCACCGCAGAGAAAGACACAGCCTCCCTCCAACAGCAGTACGAAGGGCAACAAGCTTAATCAAGCATTACATAACAGAAGGGTTACTGGAAGAAGAGAACTAATAAATTCTGGGATCGCCAAGGACCCAAAAAGGGAAGAGGGGCCGAGATTTAGAAAGACAGATTTGGGTCTGGATTCTAGTAAGAGCTTCTTGATAATCAAGTAGAGCAGGACGTTACATGTGCGCTTCTGTTGCTTTTGAGATGGAAGCTCGGAAAGGCTACTGCCCGCACAAAAGCGACGTATGCTCGCTTTATCCAAAGCGGCTCACCAGACTGGCAAAGAAGGGTCCGCAGCCCCGTGCCAACACCCAGCTGGAGGCTACGGAAGAGCCGCATTTCCATGCAGAGAGCTGCACAGCAGAGGGGTTCTTGGGAGGGAGTTGGTGGTCTACTGTGACCATTGGCTCTTCTTCCGTGGAGGTGGCCAAGGGGTTGCCTTCCTCCACTTCAGGCTCCGTAAAAGTGAGGCTGTCCTACGTCCTTTGGCATAAGTGGCACATGAGGCCATGGCAGGACTCAGTGTGTACAAGTCCAAGGCTGCTGGCTATGGATGGCAGGCTGAGGGCAGGACCTGTGCGGGGAGCGGGGGGGGGGGGGGAGATACCACTTCTGGAGATTTGGAAAGCAGATGGAAAATGTTTCCCAAGGTCCAGCTGTAAGGGTCTGGGGAAGAGAGCCCCTGCATTAAAACCAGTGATCCAAAGACCACTGGCAGGAAGGCACTACCTCGACAGGAGGAGACCAACGTTCACTCTGGAATGCCGTATCTGAGAGGTGGCAGCCAGCAGCCCAACCAGAGGAACATTCTAAAACCAGAGGGCACAGCACCATGGAGATCCAGGAGAACCTGCAAAGGACTGCAGAAGGCACCCCGCCCTGGGAGAAACACCTGCTGTGGTCATGTAGCCAGCCCTGACTTCTCCTGGACTTCTTCCCACATGGGTGGGTGAAAGAATCATGTTGCCCTGTGCCTCCCACCTGTGGAATGTTCTCTTTCAATACCATAGAGAATGATAAGGAAATGATGTGGAGTTGGTCAAGAGAAAAAGCTCTTTGCGGGGAGAACACACACAACCTTGACCATTTAATGAGTGAATCGTCCCAGCCCTCGTACTCTACCCATGAGGATGCGGAAGCCTGGTGAGGGGGAAGCCAGCACTCGGCACCATGGAGTGGGGCCTCCGGTCCCTCCATCGGCGGGGGACGGTAGGTGTCCATCCCGGAATCAGCATACAGGGTTACCACTCTCACACCCTCTCCATCCATGACCCAGATCATCTCGTTTCCTGTATCACTGCAATGCTAGTGGCCGGGCAGAGATAAGAAAGGCCAACTCTTACTAGAGGGTCACTACCTTTTTTTTTTTTTTTTAATGGCTGGCATCATTTTGAAGTGGGTGAATGCACTGTGCAAGACCCCAAAGGCCAGGGGCACCTGAGTAAGAAAATGCTCTTTAGGTGGTCTTGTTCTTGATACCTTCTCTCTTGAGATTCTCCTGGAAAATGTCACAGCCACTGGCACCTTGCACAGAGCCTGAGTGGCCCACAGAAGGGCTGCACCCATCATCTGGACTGCCCGGAGCGAGCCTGAAGCCACCGGCTCAGAAAACGCCACATGGCAGGGAGCTGGGTTTCCAGCAGGCAGAAGAGGAAGTAAGCTCTCTCCGCGTGTCCTGCTGTGTCTGGAAACCCCATCCAAGAGGCAGCGTATGGATCTGTGTATGGATCTGCTGTCGCGTAATGAAATGGTAATGGGAGGCAGTCCGGAGCTCCTCTTTCCACAGCCACCAACGGATGCCATCCGCAAGGAGGGCAGCTGCTCCTCCAATCTGCCCTGCTTTTTCAAGTCAACACTCTCTTTGGAGACCAAGGACACCCTCGGCCACACCCAGGAGCTCTCGCCGCCTCCAGAGAGCCATCTGCACTGAGATGCCCCTGCTGGAGCCCTCAGGCTCTCCTTGGTCCCGGCCGGAGTGCCCGGGAGCTGGGCATCATTCGGGGTGCAGGAAGAGAACGCCTTGCGAGGAGGACGGCTCCGGGCTCAGGCAGGGAGCCATCTTGGAGAGGAGCTGTACCAGTGCTCAGTTCTGCGAACAGCATCCTCTCCCTTCTTTGTTAAGATAACAATAAACACAGAGCAACGACAGCAACGACAAAATCCAAATAAATGATAAGCTCCAAAAGGAGCAGGATGGGACTGCCGTCTTTTCCAGATACCTGTTCACCACAGCGGATGGACTGTGCCAATGCGAGTCATCTCCAATATGTGCCATATGCCTGTTTCTTTACTTAGCCTTGTTTGGGATGGGAATCCTTCAGAGAATGGAGGTCCCCACATATTTGGCAAAGCTGACAAGGACACCAGCCGAATGTACACAGGGATGGGGTGTCCCTGAATGTGTGTACGCGAGCGCGCGCACATGCACACACACACACACACACACACTCTCTCTCTCTCTCTCTCTCTCTCTCTCAGACTATTCCTGACTTTACTCATCTGTCACTTTTTCTGAGAACAGTAACCAAATATAAATAAATATTAAATTATAAATAACCTCCAGGCTAAGAAAACAGCAAGGGCAACTTTGTCACACTTCGGGTCAAGTCACCTAGCTGAAGTTTCAGCTAAGAATTCAGTCAGACAGGGGCACCTGGGTGGCTCAGTGGGTTAAGCCGCTGCCTTCAGCTCAGGTCATGATCTCGGGGTCCTGGGATCGAGTCCCGCATCGGAGGTCTCTGCTCAGCAGGGAGCCTGCTTCCCTCTCTCTCTCTCTCTGCCTGCCTCTCTATCTACTTTGGATCTCTCTCTGTCAAATAAATAAAATAAAATCTTAAAAAAAAAAAAAAAGAATTCAGTCAGACACCCACACGCACCCCCAGGTACCACAAACAGACACAATCTACTCATGTTTCCGATTGGCCCAGAAAAGAGACAAACATCAAGAGCTGCACTCCCAAGACCCAAATCCCATCCCCTTTATGCTTGGATTGTCTGAGTTCGTCACACGGGCCAGACTTGGGTCCTGGCCTCATTTGCACACACGGACACACCATCCACTGGTATTAAGTGGAGGGAACCACAGCCAGGACAAACACAAACCAACAGGAAATCAATGGTGTTTTAACATCTCGGGGCTTTCGATTATACTGGTTGTCAGCCGGAGATCAGCGTGGCTGCCTGGCGCAGTGGAGAGGCTTGGCGGCAGCACCTTCAGGGTACCGTTAAAGAAATCCCTCGAGCAGGGGTCTGGCAAAGCCTAGCCATTACCCATGATGGTGAGTGGCTGCCCCAGGAGATGCCCCCTCCTCTTCTCCAGGAAATGAGGAAACTGGAAACATGGCAAGAACCTCTCAAGGCTAATCTTTTTTCCTGACTGGTATCTTAAGCTTGTCAAGTTCTTAGCCAGAGCTTTCCAAGGCAAGTTTGGTAGAAGCATATGGTGCTCGCCCAGTCCATATGACTGGCTGAGCGTCGACCACTACTGTTGATACAATATATCACTTTCTTCTCAATATTATGACAGCATTTGTCAATGAAAATTAAATTACTGTCAAACGTATCCTGCTAACTTACGGCACAACCGTCAGAGAAAGCCAGCACCGCGCCTTAAGCCAATGGGACCTCATCTTTATGCTCAACCAAGACGTGGGGGAGAGAGACATTTGGGACTCTAATGCCAGTAGGGATGGACTGCCAAGCGAGCACAGGGACGGAATGGAATCTCCCTTCCCGCAGCCCCAGCTCCCGGGAAGGGCATCCGTGGCGGGTGGGGGCAGGGAGAGTGTGGGCACATGCTTTATGGGGGAAATAGCACACGTGTTCCACGCCTGTGCTGGGCAAAGGGGAGGGCAAGACCACATCTTTATAATCAAAGACCCTTGGGGTGTGTTTAAAATCTAATACTGACATACCAAAGCGATCATATGGAAACATTTAAAAGCTGGATTATGTCTGAAGCGGCGTCTTCTGTACCTTTGAACAATCTCAGCTCTCGTGCCAGGATCTGAGATTAAGGATTTTCTCCTATATTCCTGCGAAGGCAGTGGATTAATGATAAGATTTTTCAAGTTTCCAGAAATTCAGCCTTACAATTGACCATTTATTTCTCTTCAATCACCAAGGTGTCTGGAAGCAAAAGGGTGTCTCCGGGAAGAGCAGCAGGCGGGGACACCATGGGTGACGCAGCAGTCACAGTGCCTGTGACGTCATGGGGCTCTCCTCTTGCTTGTGGCCCTCTTCCTGCCTGACCTGCACCCTGCTCCCATGCCCTGGCACGCAGACCCCCCGTCATCTCAAGAAAATAGCTGGAGATTGAGACCAGCTGATGAGTCACATGGGGATTCTGACTTCTTTGCTTTTTCTCTGTACCTCCCAAGAACAGAGTTGTTGCACTAACACCAGCAGGCAGTGGCTTCGGCCACGGCAGAAGGAATGTCAGGTACAACGAACACCGGCAAAGCTTATTGGAGGGAGTGAAGACACATAGACTGGGGCCTGGGAAGGGCTTCTTATTTTTATAGAATTGTTTTCTTCACGTGAGAATATTCCAGAATAATGCTGTCCAGGGCTAATCTAGAAAGAGGAACATGTAACGCATCCCCAATATGTATTAAGACATCACTGTCACCTTTAAGGTCACACCATGTTAGTAGTTAAAAACAAATAAAGGAGACTCTTTCCAATAAACTTTGCTCATAGTTTAAGAGTTCCAAACAGGATCCCGTTCTCTTTTCAGGAAGCGCTTCCAAAGCCTTTAACCTTGGACTCTCTCCAGAAGAGGAACCTCTAAATGCAGTACCCACGGGCTCTGGCACCCCCAAGGGCCGGCCCTCTGTTTGCTCGGAGAGGTATCCTTTGGAGCCACGGGCAAACAAAGACACCTCTTCTTGCAATGAGTCTCTAGCTGTCGGCTGAGTCCTCAAGGCTCAGAAACGGAAACGCGCCCTCTCTTGAGGAGAATTGCCCCACATTATTCCTCAAGTGCTCTGCTAGGAGAGCTCCAGCTTGACGTGAAGGAGGTTTTCAACAGTACCGACACCCACATGGCCCTTCCAGGCTCTTGGGTTGGCATGGGGGAGGGACTCTTGCCCTCCGGAGAAGGTCTTCTCCCCATGCTCCCTCCCAGGTGGCCCCGGAGCATGTCCCCTTCCAGAGCCACCACTCTCTGGGGCCAGCCGTGGCTTTCGGAGCAACCCCCTCTTCCCTTAGTCAATAAACAGGACAGAGAGAAACCCCATGAGCTTTCTTCCTTCAGGGGAGGATCTAAATATGTGGGACCTGCTCTTCCCAGCTGGGTAAAAAGACCATCAAAGAAGGATCCTTGCTTCTCTCTCTTCCCGAAAGCCCCAGCCTGTCACCGGAGACGTGTCTACAGACCCCGGTGGGAGGGGAGAGCCAGGGCTGAGGCTGGGCTGCAGGATCTCGGCGCGGCCATGACAAGCTCCCGGCGCCAGCAGTCAGATTTCCATCCCCAAACCGTCCTCCCCAACACAAAGAAGGGCAGCCTGGCGGCGTAACAAAGCCAGTGTGGGCGGCAAGGTGACTGCACATTTCAGCTTGAGTGCTCCAGTGTGGGGCTTGCACCTGATCACCAGATGCTCCAAGCAGATGGCCAGGGAGGGGAGAGACGGCTCCTGGTTGCTTCCGAGGGGCTCCAGGAGAACCAATCCAGAGAGCCGGCCGGGAGTGCCCGGCTGCCCAGCTCAGCCCCTGCTCCAGAAGCTCTTGCCGGGATGGAGCCTGGAGCCTCTGCTTCCAGGAGAGGCTTCCAAACACCCACCACCACGCCTCGCACCTCGAGCGCGCGAGGAGCTCAGACAGGGCTTGAGGCTGGGCCAGCAGGCATCCTTTTGTCCACAGAAGCTTTTAGGGTTTCTCCTCTGGACGGTCTTCTGGAACAGGCCTGGCTACCTCTGTTTTCTGATCCAGAAGGTCCGGGGAAATGTGATTCATTTGCAAATTAGGTTTTCAGCAAGTGGCTGGGTGAGAAATAGAGAGGAGCCTCCCCGCGGTGCCTAGGCCAGCCCAAGCCGAAGCCCTGGGATGGGCACTTCTGCTCACCTTGGGCCCGTGGCCACTCCTGACAGTGACCTAGGCCATGTTGGAAAGTAGGCGCAGCCCCTCAGATGGGAAGAGCAGGCAGAAGGGAAGAAGGTTGAGCCAAAGAGAGCTTTCTGGAGAACAGAGGATTTTTCAAAGCTTCCTCTTAGCAGAAGCAGCTGGCAGGGTCTGGAGGCCCCACTCTTGTTCCTGCCCGGAATCTCCTTTGGCTTTCAGGGAACCCAGGTTCTCGTGTGCCCAGACACACCGCCACATCAGTACGGACACGCGCATGCACACGCAGGATAACTCATTGAGAATAGGAGTATTTGGGCTATTTTATCTACTGATGTATCCCCTTATCTCAAAAGTGCCAGAGATATACTATGTGCTCAATAAACATTGTTCGATAATGAGGGAAGGAATGTGTGAATGAATGAACATTCTCTACAGATCTCTACTCACCCCCTTCCTTTGTTTTCTTCATAAGACACTACTACTTGAAAGGCTCTTGATTCCAAGCTTTGTTTGTTTGCAGGCTCATGGGCTGCCCCCCAACCACCCACCCTGTTTCTGTGTGTGAGCTTCCCAAGAGCAGGCCCCCTACCCGGCCCGGCACTGGGCAGGAGGAAGCCTGCAGGATGTGCTCATCATCGGAGAGAGGTCCTGTTTCAGCCCCTCCCACCGGCCCAGCCCAGCCTGGGGGGCAGCTGCAGCCCCAGGCTCTCCCAGACCCACGGAGCCTCCCACACTTTGCCTGGACAGATGAACTTGTCACGAGTATGACCCCCCACCACCACCACCCCAGTGTTTCCTGCGTGTCTACTCCTTTCCCAGTCAGGAGGCAGCCGGGCTCAACTCCTTGGCAGTGTGCTGCCTCCCCAAAGAAGCGGAGGCAGAGCCCTCCCTGGAGTGCTCCTGTGCAGGAAGGAGGGTCCCTCTTTCCCCTTGGCCTTTGCATTCGCCTGCTCAGCCCAGGGCTGGGAACTGAGTGAGACTGGGATGCATGGGGGGAGAGCACTGGCTGATAAATGGCACAGGAGCAAGGGAGGGCAGAGTAAAACTCCCAGCTGCTTCGGGAGCCGCAAGCAGGGCCAGAGCCTATGAGAGCTGGGGGACAGGCCAGTGCACACCAACTTCCTCATTCATCTTCATTCATCTGCTCTGCAACTTAGAGCAAATTCCTTGACCTCTCTGAGCTTCAGCCCTTCATGTATAAAATGGAAGAAATAAGGATCCCCGCTTCATAAGACTGCCACAGGCGTCTGGAAGGTAATCCCTGTCCAGTGCCCAGTCCATCGCCTGGCCTTCAGTGATAAGGGCTCACAGTACCTGGGGACTGGGAGCCCTCCCCGTGCCAGGCACTGTCTAAGCACCAGACTCAGCAGTAGCAGAGCGGCCCAGTGTTCTCTCTCTCTGCCTCGTAACCCCCTATCCCACAGGTGCGGGCATTCGGGAGGAGCTCAAGGAGCGATTCCTGGATAGACGAGAGCTATATGGTACCATCTTCTCCGGATGCACGCGCAGGGAACCTGGGGGCTCTCAGAGGGCTCAGGAATGCCCTGAGAAGAAGGGGGAGTGCTGGGACGAGCCAGGGGGCCTCCGAGGCCGTTGGGGTGGCGGCAGGGTGGCAGGGCCGGCGCTATAGCAGGCGGCTGTGACTGCTGGCAGACCCTCTGGCCCCAGGCTCTGCCACAAAGGCGAGGATTAGCCCTGCCGCCCTGGCCAGCGGCCAGCTCAGATCATTTCGTTTGGCCTACTTAGCGGTCCCCCAGGGGTGCGAGGAGAAGATGATTCATCACTGTCTGGGGCACCCTCGTGCAAAGAGGCTTCCCCCCCAGAGGGGCTGCATCCCTGTCAGTCTATGTGACATGACAGGCCCTGTCCCAGCCCTCCTCGCTGGAAGTGAAGGCAGGCAGGGGTGACCCCGGTGCGGGGCAGAGAGGTGATGGAGGGCCCAGAGAACGGACAGCAAAGACAGGAGAGTGTGCACCCCTCCTGCGGCACGGACAGGCCACCCAGCGGGGGAGAGCTGTGGGTCACCTCCATGCGCCGCCACAGGGATCATGCCCCACCCCCCACACACCATGACCTCTCCTCGATACTGCTCTCCTGCCTGTCTCCGGCCACCTAGAGAGGCAGATGGCGTGGGGAGAGGAAAGCAAGAGAAGCAAGCCCAGGTCTTTGGCAGCTCAGAGTTTTATAGAATCTGAGAGCCCAAAGGGCTGTTGTCATCCTCTCTTCCTTACAGAGGGCTCGCCAGTCATTACGTAAGGGCAGACTAGAGCCCAGAGAGGTGAAGTAACCTCTCCCAGGTCACACAGCACAATGGAGACAGGGCTGGAACCCAGCTCCCTTGTCTTCCAGCCTCCAGCCTTTGTACAAAGTATATAAAGGTGTCTGTCTGTCACCTACAGGGAGCTGGATGGTGGAGTTACCCAGGGAGCTGGGTGCAGGAGGGGGCCTGGATGGGCTCACGGACGAGAATCACCAAGACCGAAGAATTAGCCGAGCCTCCGCTCCTTGGGGACTCAGTACCTGGACCCACGAGCAGCAGTCTGAGGATGGTACCTCCCTCCCTCCCTCCGCACATTTCCGGAGTCTGACAGCTTCCTTAACTATCCACGGGCCCACTTAACAAAAGAGGGGGTGGGGTCCATGGCTGAGGGCAGAGCTGGCCCCGGTGGCTGCGGGAGGGTGGGCGCTGGCCAGGCTGTCGCCTCTGGCGTGGGCTGGGCCTCTCTCTTCCCCCCCGCCGGCCGCCCTCCCCTTCTGCACGAGTAATTAAGAAACACCTGTGTTTCTCGTCAGGCTGCACATCCAGAGAGCCCCTCCCGCCACGCAGGGCGCCCGCCGTTCCCCCCCAACCCCCAGCCCCGGGGCGGCCGCTGCTCTCCTCCAGGGACCCCCGTGGGTCCGCACGGGGCCTCCGAGGCCAGCCGGCCGCAGACCCTGCTGCAGCATGGCCGGAGCCCCCGCAGAACTCGGGAGCCGGGACCTGCCCCTCGACCGGCCTCCTTGCCAACACTCAGGCCTATGCCAGCTTTCTCACAAACGAACAGCTTGTATCCCCATGAAAATCAATGGATGGAACAAATTGTATTAAATTATGTAAAATGATACTAAAGAGCACATTCTACCAGTGAAAAGAAAAAAAATAAATAACCCCCCAGAAAATCTTATTTTAATAAATCTGACAAAATTGCAGAAGACAATTAGGAGGGAAAAAATGCTAAATTTTCGGTGACACTTAAAGACACATCTCTTGGCCATTAAGCAGAGACGCAGGATTTATGCCCTCATAGGTCAGACGGGCATAATTCTTTTGTGCGTGTGACACCTGTGAGTTATTCAGCCCCCTCGCGGACCAGCCAGAGACAGCTCCCGCCTGGCTCCCCTCGGCGGGGACCGACTGGACCCGGCAGCAGAAATGAGCACGCTATATTTTTTTTTTTTTTTGGAACCAAATTTCCTTCCCTTTCACATTGATTTTTTTTTTCTTGGTAAATAACTGTAATTAGCATTGAACTTGCGATATAACCTCTTGCCTATATGCGGAAAAAATCATTTAAAAATATTTTAGCCCCTTCTATCCTTTCAATTCGCTAGCACAGCTGCCATTTTTTGGAAAAAAAGAAAAAAAAAACTGAGAATATCCTAAGACAGGGTGTTTAATGGGTCAGGAGACCTTTCTCAGCCCCGTGTATCCAGCCCCTACTCCGGGCCCCAGGAGGCTCCTGTCCTTCTCCCACACAGCGTCTGTGGCACGGCTGCCTGGCCAGAAACAGCCCTGGAGAACACGTTGGGTCCAGAACATGTTTCTGTCTAGAAGCCGTCTGTACTGAGTTGGAGGGCTCCCAAAGGTGGCCCCCTACGCGGAGGGTGCTTTGGAGCCTGCTTTCCCCACCTCTCAGCTGTAGGACCAGGAATAGACATTGAAACCCCCCTGACACTGTTTTCTCACCTGCACGGTGGGTACACTAGGGCCAATCTTACACAATGCTTAGGAGGATTGAAGTGATTCAAGTCAGAGCAGACATCTAGCACGCGTTCTGGCCCTGAGACAGCATGTCATAAATGCTCGCTCCTAATGTTTATAATAACAAGAGCTAAGATACTAATACAATAGTTAATATAGAGTAACAGTGATATAATAATACTGTGGATCATCAGCAACAGCAGCATCTTCATCTAGTTGTTTATTTTTTATTTTTTTTTAAAGATTTTATTTATTTATTTGACAGAGAGAAATCACAAGCAGGCAGAGAGGCAGGCAGAGAGAGAGAGGCAGGGAAGCAGGCTCCCCGCTGAGCAGAGAACCCTATGTGGGGCTCGATCCCAGGACCCTGAGATCATGACCCGAGCCGAAGGCAGAGGCTTAATCCACTGAGCCACCCAGGCGCCCCTCTAGTTGTTTATAATAATAATGATCATTTCTCCCGGCTGTTGACATGTGAGAGGGCCAGCGCGGTCGACTGACTCTTCTCTTGGACCTAGTCTGGAAAGGTATTATCACTTGGGAAACCCAAACCTGTGATTTTTTACATCAAACAGCTTCTTGTGTCTCCATCCGTCAAGTGGCTAATGACTCCCGGCTGTGGGGCTAGGTCAGATGAAGGGTCACGCTCTCAGGGCTGTGACTATCCCTTTTCACGTGACAGGCAGAGTCCCCCGGGGCCTAGTCACCTGCGCTCACCTTGGGCCCAACCTGAGTTCTGGCCTCTTTCCGAGCCCTCAGCCTGGGCTCATTGGGCCTGGCTGCTTTCCTGGCATTCAGAGGACAGGCCCAGATGGCTGGGCTGCACTGAGCTCTGCTCCTTAACAAACCCATAATTCTGTTGACTTCCTCAGTGTGAATTTTCACAGACACGGTTAAAGTCAAACGTCTGAAATAATGCATCTTGCCACAGATATTGGCCTTTTTCTGGTTTGTTTTCCCCCAAAAGATAGCCATTAGGTAGTTGATCATATCTCCATGTTAAGAATAAGACGAGTGCAGGATAGTAGGAAGGCCACCAGCCAGGAAGCCACCACTGTCTGTGCTAAGGGCTTCCCAAGGCTGGGATCATTCCAGGCTTTGGTTCCCATTCCCAGAGCAGCCCCGGGACTCCCAGCGTACGGTATGCACTGAGGACCCACGGGGCCTGGCATGGTTCCAGGGGCCGGCGGTCCATTCAAACAAAGCGGACAGCACCCTGGCCCTCACAGGGTGACATTCTAGTTGGGGTAGGGAGAATGGTGAAATGTGTGGGTGGTAAAGAAGGCCCTGGAATTTGCCCCTACCTGAAGACTAGAGTAGGAAAGGCCAGATCCTAAGTGGGGGCTCAGGAAAGGCCGTCTGGTGAGGCCACAACTGAGCTAAGATGCAGATGTGTGGTGAGATGGGGCAGAGGGTGCAGCAGGTGCAAAGGCCCCGAGGCAGGAGTCTGAGGAGCCTGAGCACAGCCATGAGCCAGTGGTCAGAGCCGAGTGGGCCAGGTGTGGAAAAGCAAGGAGGCAAGACAGAGAGTCGGGGATCTGGCCATGGACCAGACAGTGGGATCCCTGGGGATTTGACCATAATAGTGACAAGATCTGATCTGACAGTTGATGGTCCCTCTGGCCAGTGTGCTGGGAGTGGGCGGGAGCAGGGGTCCAGCCAAGAGGCCATTCATAATCCACGTAAAGAAGTGATGCCGGTCGGACCTGTGTGGTCCAAGTGGAGGCAGAAAGAGAGGGGATAGACTTTCTGGATGTATCTGGAAGGCAGAATCCACAGATTTGCTGACAGAATGGATAGCGGTAGGAGACAAAGGCAGAGGTCAAGAGCAACCCTGAGATTTCTGGCCTCAGCACGGGAAAGGATGCCATGGTTGCTGTCAAGGAGATGGGGAGAAGCACTCTGGGGCCCTAAAATCACAGGTGCCCAAGGAGAGCTTATCAGGCCCATCAGAACCAAAAGCTCCTGAAGAATCACTCAGAAGAGAAATGCAAAAACGCCACCCTGGTTCGCTGACCCTCCGTCCCCAGGTATCCCACAGGACAGGCCTCTGTCCCACAGTCCGCTGCTTCTCCCTGAAGCGTCACTGCAGACACCTGGCCTCCTCACTTAGGGACTCCCAGCAGCCGGGCCTCCAATGGCAGCAAGCAGTGGCTTTAAAAACCCTCCCCAGACAGCCTGAAAATACAGAGGTGTAAAGCTCAGCAACCCAAAAAAGCCTCCCGCTAGAGGGACTATTTTTAAAAAAGACTCCCAAGAAGTGTGAAAGCTAAGCTGTCTATTATGTTTCTCCAGCAGGGCACCAGATCTTGGGGTTTCCAACAGCCGACACAGAGCGGCCACCTCCGGCTTGTGGGTGGACAGGAGGTCCCGCCGCCGTGGCCCCGAGCTAGTCGGCGCAGCCCCAGGGGAAATGATGGGTCTCTGGGCATTAGGCTTCCCCAAACAGTCGAAAGGCAATTTGATCTCTCCTATGTGGGTTCATAGAATCTGAATTAAGCTTGAACTTTGCTGAAGTCTCTTGAGATTTTTGCTCCCCCTAAACACCATCTAAATCTGTGTGATTAGCCCCCTTCTTTGGGCAAGTACAGCTGCTTTGTCCTTACAGCTTTTATGGACAGCAAATTGCCCGCAAACACCCGAACGCATAACAGGAGCTCTAATCCCCCCCGTCCGCCTGAGGGTCGGTTGAAAGCCCGTGGAAATAACGAACTCTCTGGCTCGCAGCAGCGGGAAAAATGGGCGTTTCAAGCCGGGAAGTTCATGGTGAGCTAGTTTTCACTACTAAAGGTTTCTGTCTAAATGCAGGAGGCAGCAACTTATTTCTAATCTTCCCTTCGAGGAGCGCGGGATGTGAACCCAAGGGCGCTGCCCACTGTCTGGGGACTGTTTCAAACTGCTTTCGTTTGAAAACACAAATTCATCAAGGAGAGGAGCCTGGAGAGGAGGGTCTGACCTGGAGGGGAAGGCCAGGAGCCCAGGTGGTGTCAGATGACATGGCCAGGGTTCCCCTCCCACCCCACTCCCCCCCCCCCCCGCCACCCCCCCCAGCCCCCCCCCCCAGCCTGGGGGCCCACAGCCCCCGGCCACCGCCCCCCACCCTGGCTTTATGTCTGTCATAACTTGACATGCTGTCAGGTTTAAGACAAGAACATAGTTACATTATCACACTGAATTATGGCTGGTGGTTCTAAAGATATTGTTTTTAGGTCTGGCGCTTAGAGGCCGTCCTGGATAGCTTTCAAAGAAAATGGAGCTCTCTGGGGCTCAGATTTCATCTAATATGGACTGTTTGATGAGCCCGGAGAGGGAAGTCGAGACTTGGTTTTGGCCTCTGAGCATCGCCCACCTGCCACCAGGCGGGGCCCCAGCCCTGTCCCCGCAGCACCTCCTGAGACTCTGGGGAAGGGTCACCAGGGGTGTTTTCTGCCAGGAAGTCAGTTCCCCTATCAAAGAAAATAATCTACCCAAATCCAGCCTCTCCATCCTGGGTGAAAATGTCACTTTTTAACCTCGTGCCTCCTAGGGCCTCCCGAACCCCACCCCCACCCCTGCCCCGCTCCTGCCCCTCCCCCCCCAGCAAGGATGTTCAGTGCTGTTCTTCAAACCCTACCCGAAAATACTTCCGAAAGACAAACGTGATCTTCTAAATGTCACCGCGGAAGACTACAAGAGCAGTTATTTTCTGTTTATCACAAATATTGTGTGATGCTCCGCGTCTAAAGAATAGTCTTGATTAGAAAGGCCCTTCCTTTTGTTCCCTGCTTCTAAAAATATAAAGACTACCATAAAAAAAAAATAAAATCCGAGTACAGGTGACACAAATCTTTCCCATCAGACTTATTTTTTTTTTTTTTTTGCCAGAATTGGGGTAGCACATTATGATGAGGATTCAAAAAGAATAATTAAAGTTCTACACGGACACAGATCTGCCTCGGGGAGGACCTTTTATGTTGTTTTGCATTTTGTGTGTCATTCAAAAGGTTTGCAACTGGGAAATGATGTTGAACTAAAATAAGACAAGAACACATTGACTGAAATTATAACCTGTCCAATGAGTTGACACCCCTTTAGACAGCTCACCCCGACAGCTCTGGGGCCAGCACTGCTCTACATGTGGGTGACATTTAGACGCTGCACGGTGGTACGGGAAGACGCCGTCTCGGAGTGGGGACGTGCGCACAGATCCCAGGACCGCAGAGGGAAAGCCGAGGACCTGGCTCCTGCGAGATTTCCGTTCCCTGGAGGAACGCGAGTCACGACCACACAGCCCCACTGACCTTTCCGGGAACAAAACCCCCAAATTTGGCATTGGACCCACGTACTGTTGGGTTTTTTGTGTTTTGTTTTGTGCGTGCGTGCGTGTGTGTGTGTGTGTGTTTTGCTTAATATTTGAGCCAACGTTTAGCAGTAATGAAGTTTCACATAAAGATCCAGATGTCTGGCTTCAAGTGAAAAATGGGCAGCTGTGGCAACACCCGCCCACTTTTCCCTTCTGGTGATACCACAGGAGCAGAGTGGAGGCTGCCCGTCCAGGCAGCAGACTCCCTCTCTGGTCCAGTCCCTCCCCACTGTATGTCATCACTGGGACCGAGGGTCAGCCAGCATTTACCCTTGCATTCGGAGAGCTCTTTTCATCACAGTAAAACAAACAAACAAACAAAACACACACACACACACACACACACACACCTGTGTACCTATACTGTTACTAAAAAAATAACGAACACATAAATATTTAAGACAAACAGAACTAAAAAGAAAAGAAGGCAGATGAGGGAACATGCTTTGGGGAAGTGAGGAACATCCCAATGCGTGTATATGCCACTGTCAGGCCCGCATCACTCATTCATGCCGCTTGCCTGGCATCTCTGGGCATTTAGTCATTCAACAGATATTTACCGAGCGCCTGCTGTGTATCAGGCACTGTTCTCTGTGCCACTGACTCACCAGCGAACAAAACAAAGAGACAGGTCTTCCCCCAGAGAGCTTGCCTCTTTTTGGGGAGTGCAGGAAATTGAGAAAAAATACACAGATGTGAGAAATGACAGATTCCCACATTTGCTAGTAAGAGAAAAGTACCAGGGTGGGGGGGGGGAATAGAGCAGGAAAAAAAAAGAACATTGAGAGTGTATGGAGAGGTAGCAACTTAGAACATGCATTTGAGTTTGTGAGCCGTGGGTTTTGCTGCTTCTGCTTTCGTGATCCCAACTGACTCTTCCTCCTACAGGAAGTTTTCCCGGATTACTTTAACCTTCATAGAACTCTTCCTTCTCTGGGAGACCACAGCACTGAGACTGGGAGACCTCCACTGGGAGACCACAGGCACTGAGCTGATTTGGGGACCTGGGTCCTCCTCAGGACACCAAGGAATATGCAGAGTCTCTGTTTTCAAGGACCTGAATCTCACCTGGGGACAAGCACATACATTACTCTCATATTAAGTAGGAAATGCTGAGCAGACAAGAGGTAGAGAAAAAAAAAGCGGTGTCCAAAATTCAGAGGGAAGGCATTACTTGCCGCCGGGGCGTGAAGGGCATAGGGGTGTAAGGTCTGGAGGTCTCCCCACTTCTCCACGGCTCCATTCAGATACCGCCTTTGACTCCAGCCTCTCCATGACGCGGCGGAGGCCCCTTACTCCACATTCAAGGCCTCAGCCTCTTTCCGACCCAATTCCCTCAATTCCATTTCCACCAGTCATTTCCTTCAGCAGGTGCCTTTGTCAATGCTGATGCCAGAAAAAAAAATCAGAAATATAACTATCAAAAAAAAAAAAAAAGGTAGAGAATATACATATCAAGAGAAAAATCTCTGCGGGAAAGAGTAGGAACGTGTCATCGATAAGGCTCAGCTGGCCCATGCAATCAGAGAATTAGAAGGTCCTTGCAACAGAGCATTAAAAAGAGATGCAGAGAATCGATGTGTAGATAATCCAAAAGAAGAAGGACTCAGAAATGGATGGGAGGAAAAATATAGCCACTTATCTGGAAGAAAAACAAAATAAAATAAAGCCACTTTTCAGAAAGAAGTCTTATTAGAAGCAGAGAATTTGAAGAGACACTACTGACCACAAAGGCTCGTGGAAGAAGCACTTGAGAAAATCCAGCAAAATAAAATGTAACTAGCCAAGAACTAAAATTAATGAAAAAAAAAATGAGAGCCATGACCAAGGAAATTAAGCAAGCCTACAACTGGTGTATGTGAAGAAAGTAATATTTTATAAAAGTAACAAAAGAATCAAAGATATAATAAAAGAAAACTGCCTTCAAATAAAGGAATACAATCTCGGGATTGGAAGGGTATGCTGAGTCTTAGGAAACATTGGTGCATTTTAGACTTCAAGAACAAAAAAAAAAAAACCAAAAACAAAAAATGCCTGTGGATTCCATATTCCATATTCCATCCATCCATCCATATTGCATCCATTCCATATTCCATATTCCATCCATTCAAAAAAAACCAAAAACAAAAACAAAAAAAATACCCGTGGATGCCATATTACATCCATTACATCCATTACAATCCATATATGGATTCCATATTACAACAAATAAACAAATAAAACAGAAAGTAATAAAGTAATAAAAACGTTTTACAATATTATTAGAATATATAAAGCTGTATAAAAGGTAACAGTCCAAATATTTAAAACACCACTTTTCCCCTACTTTTGGTGGAGAAATGAGTACCAGCACACACATAACAAAACAAAGAAAGCTCAGATAATATAGCAAAATAGGAAACAAAATAAAGACATCAGAAAATGAAGTAAAATCACAGTCCTAGAACCAAATATATTTTGATATCAACAGGTATAAGTTTGTTAATCTTACTTATTAAAAGAGAATGTGCTTACACTGAATGATAAAAACAAAACAAAATGTCACTGTGTATATGTGATTGACCCGAGGAGACGTGACTTGGAAAGATGAAGGTTATGGTGACTGGCAAAGACTTAACATGGTCATATATTATAAAAGAAAGCAGGATTTTGATCATTTTATCAGGTAAGTTTAAATTTAAGGCAAGGGGCGCCTGGGTGGCTCAGTGGGTTAAGCCTCTGCCTTCAGCTCAGGTCATGATCTCAGGGTCCTGGGATTGAGCCCCGCTTTGAGCTCTCTGCTCAGCAGGAAGCCTGCTTCCTCCTCTCTCTCTCTGCCTGCCTCTCTGCCTACTTGTGATCTCTCTCTGTCAAATAAATAAATAAATAAAATCTTGAAAAAAAAATAATAAATTTAAGGCAAAAGTACTCCACTAGACCAAAAGAGACACTCCATTATGGCCAACTCCACAAGACACAATGATCTAACTGGGTCATTCATTGAACACTGATACAATTCACAAAGCAAAAACCAGAAGAAGAAAAAAATATATATATATATATGTATATAAAACCACCAACAACAATCAAAAAACTCCAAAAAGTTTTTTTTTTAAAGCAAAAATCACCAAAACAAAACAGTAACAGAAAACTGACTCCTGCTCAGTCCTTCACAAATCAGTAGATAAAAGCTAGGAGGGATGTGAAAAGTACAAAGCAGCGCAATTGGTAAGTTAAACACCCTCTCCTGGCAGGTGCCTACAGAACAGGAACCCGACTGATCACGAAGAAGCCTGGTACAGAACCAAAACTTGAGGTGGGCAGAGCACTTCCTCTGAGCAATGTGTATATGGATCTAGATATCAAAACCTAAAATGGAAAAGAAAACAAAACCTAAATAAATAAATAATAAAATGAATTAATAAAATAATAATAAAATTAATAATAATAATAATAAAATAAATAAAACACCTTCTAAAGATGAAAATTCCTTGGGATAAAGTGAAAATGAAAAGGAAAATTGTGGAATCTCTGGTTTTAAAAAAATATCATTGCATATTGAAGGGGTTAAAACTGTAACAGGAAAATCAGAACCTTGAAAATCTAGGCTATTCAATAAGAAAGCACTTAAGTAAACCAGGCATTCAATGTACAATGAAGAGAAAGAGGAACCAATGACATCCAAGAAAAACAAAAAGAAAGTATATAAGAAACAGCAGAAATTAATTTAAAAACATCTAATGAATCTTCAAAGGGGAAACACGAAATTGATAAATCTCTAGCTATCTCTGTAGATTTCAATGAGGGATGATTTGTACCCCCAGGTGACATTTGTCAATGTCTAGAGATATTTCAGGTTGGCAGAGTGGGGAGCTGCTAGGTCACCTTGCAGACAGAGGCCAGGGAGGTTGCTAAAGTCCTCGGGTGCCCAGGATACCCCAACGGCCAAGAACTTCCCAACCTCAGGTGCCAACGGTGCTGAGGTTGAGAAACTCCGAGCTATCAATAAAGACCAAAGAAGAGATGCACAAATTCACAAAATTCCAAGTAATAATATAGATATATACACAGAAGAGATAACAAAATATATAGGAAAATACACATTGTTTCATTTTGCTCAAATAATTCTGAGTAGATAAAATGGATATGTTTTTACCAATATTAACCCCAGAAGAGAAGGAACTTAAACAAGCCAGTTACCATGGGGGAAAAAAAAACAACACCGAGAGAGTTGTCACAGAGCTATCTCAAAAATGCATGAGGCCCAGATGTTTTCACAGGTTAATTCTATCAATCCTTCAGAAGACAGATGATACCAATGCTATTTTAACTGTTCAAGAGCATAAAGAGAGAAGAAAAATCCCTTAATTCTTTTTTGAAGGTTGTATAACATTGATATCAAAACTTGATCAAGATTTTTTTTTTAAAAAGGCATAAACCAATCATAGTAAGGAATGTTCTAGAAAGTAGACTTTGGCAGTAGTACATTAGAAAGAAAAATAGGCCTCCGTCGAATAGTTGATTCCTTAAATAAAAATATGCTTTAATATGAGGAAATCTATTAAGGTGATTCACTAGCTTAATATTTTAATATTATACCAAACAGAGAAAAATGTCCTCTTCACGAATGCACCAGGCATTTATAAATTTAAACACAAATCCCTGATTAAAATAAATAAACAATTAACCAAAGATTCGTAGGAGGGTGTTTCTGCAGCATGCATGTCAGAAGATTACCCGGTGCTGAGACACTCGGATCAGACACACTGCAGGCACAAACAGGAGGTCCACCACCACGCTGGCACGGAAAGCTTTTCTCAAACATATTAGTCATTGCAGTGAAAAGGAGAAAGAGGAGGTTCTAAATTTGTTAAAAAGAGGGAAGATCGTCACCATTTGCAGGTACTAAGATTCCAGACCAGAATACTTCGGGGAGACGGCCGGAAAAAATAGAGGAGAAACAGTAGGACAATCCAGCAAGGTGGCCAGTTATAAAATGAATATACAAAAATCAGTAGTTTCGATTAACCCAAACAACACCCAATTAGGAAAACACAGGGGAAGAAAAGATTTGATTTACAATGCAGTACATTGTGAGAGAGAGAGAGAGAAGACCTAGAAGCAAGCCTCTGTGTGAATTTTAGGGCCAATAACAACGAATAAAAGCCAACCAAAAATTGTTAAGAATGACCGAGCAGCATCCAGAGAAAGCCCTGTTTTGCTCTTGGACAAGAAGACTCTAAGTCATGGCAATGCTGATTCTCTATCTACTTTTACAAACTTATTATCTTTCCTCATCTCTCCAAAATAGTCTGCTGAGGATTTTGTGGGGAGAATAATTTTTAAACTAAGACTAGAGACTATATAAAAATATATGAAACTAGATAGTAAAATTCTGAAACAGAAAAATAGTAAGACTGCATAGATCCTATGCTTCATTATATAGTCATTCATACATTTTTGGAACAGGTGCAGAAATAGAAGACAGGCCAGTTGAGCAAAACAGAGAGGATGGAAACAAACATAAATGTGTCTGAGAATTTAGTAAATGATAAAGGTGATTTTTAATCAGTGAGAGAAAGAAGAATCATCTAATAAATGGTGTTTAGTCGACTGGCTAGTCACTGGGTTAGGGGGAGAATAAAAATCCCTCATTCACTTCTTACACCAAAATATAATAAAGATTATTAAGGACCTAAAATTTTAAAAAAATCAAAAGTTTCCTATGCAGATTCATATAAATCTAGGAGCGAATAAGTTACAGAAGCTGTAATATGACAGATAATGCCAAGCATTAAAAAAAAAATCTAAAACCTCATTATGATTAAAAAAATTATAAACAAAATCAAAAGGCATATGACAAACTAGGAAAAATATTTATAACACAAATGACAGAAAAGGGCTAATTTCCTTAATATATAATACGCTCTTGCAAATCAGTGAGAAAGATATCAATCATTCAATAGGAAAAAACAGGCAAATGATATGAAAAGTCAATTCACAGAGAAAGAAATATAAATGACTTCACATATGGGAAGATGCTCGGCGTCACTCATAATTAAAGACGTGCAAATAAAAACAATGAGAAACCTAGCAGACAGGCAAAGGTTTCCATCTTTGAGCCGTTGAACTTCCTGGAACTTGTCCTAGGGGAGCCCCTCATCCTCTCACCCTTTCCCTGTTTCTGTCTGTCTCTCTCGCTCATCAAAGGTGGCGGTTATAAAAGAAGGAAATTGTACAAACACATACACACGTACAGGCACACATACACACATAAGTGTACCCATCTTATGTAATACATAATATGTAGATATTAGATTATGTATCATATATATATATATATACACACATATCTATGTACACACATAATTATTCATCAACAAGGGACTGGTTAAGTAAATCATGGTGAATCTCTACAAAGAAACTAAGGACCCTCTGCAATTATGAACAAAGCTATGGAAGATATGAGACAATATCTATGATATATTGATAAGGAATAAATCAAGGCATAGAATGATGCACATAATATCTTTCAATTTGTGTTTAAAAATTAACATATGTATACATTTATATATTATGTATATATATGTGTATTTTATGTATATATATTTATATATATAAATATATTTTTTCATAGAAAGTTCTTTGAAATACACACATTAGCTATTCACGCTGGTTGTCAGTTGGGTTGGGCTACGAGTTTAAGGAAGACGAAGACGCACTTCTCGTTGAACAGGTATATCTTTCTGTACAGTTTGAGTTTTCACTATGTGCATGTGTTCAAACAAACAAACAAACAACACCTTTATCATTTACTAAATTCTCAGACACATTTATTCAAACAAACTTTGGGTTGTCTGGGTGCCTCAGCCAGTTAAGCATCCTCCTTTGGTTCAGGTCATGATCCTGGGGTCCTGGGATCCAGCCTTTCATGGGACTTCCTGCTCAGTGGGGAGCCTGCTTCTCCCTCTTTTGCTGCCACTCTCTCTCTCTCCCAATAAATAAATAAAATCTTTAAAAACAAAAACAAAAATACCCTTCCTGAGTGCTGAAAAAATGATGGAGACATGTTAAAAGGCAATTTGAAGGTGTTCCCAATGGGCAACAAAACCATAGTAGTAATGGATTTATACCCCATAGCACAAAATAAATATCATTGAATAAAAAAAAAAAAAAAAAACAACCCAACAACTGAATACCTAATGGGAGTAAACAGCTTTTCCTTACAGAAGAATTCCAATTTAAGAAATGTAGAAGAGTACCCAAAGTGAATAAAATTAAAAAAAAAATACAATTAGAACATCATTAGTAATCATTGTTCTAGGCAAGATCCATTAATGGATATAAAAATTAGGGAGCAAAGTATGAAAATCAAAAGGATATTTGCATTGTCTCAAAGTATCTCCCCAGAAGATATTTCTTTATTACAAAGGAAAAAATTGTAACTCTTGTGCTGAGAAACCCAGAAGACCCCATCTTAACCGAGTGATCAAACTTAGTATCACCAGTAGAGAGACAGACACGTTGAGCCTCATGGGCCTCCTGATATCATGCACTGAGGGGACATACAATATTTTGTCCGAAATGCATAACCTCAGTCTAATCACGAAAACACAGGAGCCAAACCCACATTCGACAAAAGAGCTGGCTGAAAGTGTTAAGGTCATGAAGGACAAAAAAAGGAACGGTCCCAGGTCGAATGAGGCTGAGGACACAGGACAGCTAGACGCAATGTGAGATCCTGGACTGAAGTCTGGCCCAGAAGAAGGATACTGGTGGGACATTGGGGACATTTGAACACGGTCTGGAAATGAGTTAATAACATTGCATCAAGGTTAATCTCCTGATTTTGCTAATCAAACTAAGGACATGTAAGATGTTCCCATTTAGGGAATTTTGTGCTATTTTTACAACTCTTTTTGTAAGTCTGACATTATTTCAAAAATAAAAAGTTTAAAAGGTAATTTTTAAAAACTCTTCCGGGAAGTCCCGCTGGGATGAGCCATGAAAGATACAAGACAGTTGACAGATCAACAAGTCATTAAGTCACAGCGGAAAAATCCCAATAATGTGACCTCCTTTGCCTGGGACTTTTGAGCCTTATTCGGAGATGAGAAGCTCTCGTCACTCCTCACCAGCATACCTCATACCTAGAGATCCCAGTGAAGAGAAAGTAGTTATTCCTTTTCTGTGGTTGACAGAGAGACGGTGAGCCCTCCAATGGAGGTAAGTCCCTGGGAAATAGAAATGTTGCATGTGTAGTGTCAAGAGTCTGTTTGAGTCCTAGCCTTAAATTTAAATCCTTCAAGCCCAGGGTCTCAACACCCTGTTGGGTTTAGAGAATAGAATGTATTTGAAAACCATCTCCTCCCCACTGGAGTGGTCTTGGAAAGGGACTCATTCTTCCCCAGTTTCCTATCTCTCAGTCTGTGAAATCTGGAGAACAGACATCACTACAAGGGTGAATGACGTTCTTGAAAGCACGGATCTTTAAGATGGATCGTTCATTTCATGACCTCCAGTCCCATGGAGAAGACACGGCAATCACCCAGGACACGAGCTCTATCCTCAATTCTGTGTGCAAACCCAGGGAGCTGAAATCAGCATCCGGAAATGCCCAGGACCAAACAGCCAAAGAAGGTTGGTGCCTTGGAGCCTTGACTCCTAGCTCCCGGGGCTGCCACTGGTTCACGCTTAAGAGATGAAAATTATTTTGAAAACCAAGGCCAAAGGCCACAGGCGTATATTTGCAGCAGATTATTGACACGAGTGTGCCATGGACCTAGCCAATCAGAAAGTAATTTTATAAACACTGTTATTAAACAGAAGGGCAATTACTTTAAGTACTGGAAAAATGTCAGGGTCATACATGAATTTTGTGGGTATCACATTTTATTTGACACTCAGTGGATCAATGACTCCAAGTAAATTTATTCAGAAATAATATGCACCATGTCACCAACCTTCAAGCTCAAGATCCCCTATACATATCGCCCAAATTTACAGAGGCATAATTCCTGATTTATTCAGTTTACTATGTATCCAAAAAATGCAGTCAAAGCTCTTTATACATAAAAGTATGGAAGTAATTAAGGATTATGCGCTAAGTGTACAAACACGGTTTGTATGACTGCATTTTAGAAAGGACCCTTTTTATTTCTGTCTTTGTCAACGGAACAGAGTATAGGGTTCTAATGTGCTGTAATAAGTGTAAGAGGGGCCCAAGGGCAGCTTTTCCATGAGGCCTGTTTTTAAACGGAATGGCCTTGAGGTCTGCCCCTGCCATATTCCCCAGCCCCGCACTTTCAATTTCTGCTGTGGTCACAGGGAGGGAAGCCGAGGAGACTCCAGGAGCCAGTATGGCTTCCCATCACCTTGGAGGACAGATTTCCCAATGTGCCAACGACCAGGTAGTTTAACTCACCCCACCAGAGCTTGGAGTGGCTCCCGGTGACTCTGGGCGTTCCCTGGCCTCCCCTCTCTTGTCAGTACCTGTTCTATTTCATATGAGCGGTCAACGTATTAAAAGGCAGGGAAGCCAAGCCTGGGACACATGGAACAGACCCTCCAGGGAAATACAGCAAATAAATGAATGATTGACGAGCTTTTTGAGGTCAGTAAACATGGTAAGGGTAAATAATAGAGATTTTTTTCAATGCTGCTGCATTTGGGAGAGCCTAAATTTTGAGAAATCTCAGAAGAATACATAAACTTGGGCATGCTAATTCTCAGGGCTGGAGGCAACTCCCCCCTCCTCAACCCCAGGGTGCAGCGGTGCATATGTGAGGCCTCGCCTGCCCCCCTCCATCCCCCACAACAATGGCAGTGAGCACACAGAGCTGCCGCTGGTTTAGAGAGAATTGTCCAGCCCTCAGAGAGGCAAACAGAACAGGTGGTCGTTGGAGAAGGTGTGTCCAAAGGGATGCAGGCCCAAGAACCCAGTTTGTCTTAAAAGCCTTAGGTAAGGGGCGCCTGGGTGGCTCAGTGGATTAAGCCGCTGCCTTCGGCTCAGGTCATGATCTCAGGGTCCTGGGATCCGAGCCCCGCATCGCATCGGGCTCTCTGCTCCGCAGGGAGCCTGCTTCCTCCTCTCTCTCTGCCTGCCTCTCTGCCTACTTGTGATCTCTCTGTCAAATAAAAAAAAAAAAAAGCCTTAGGTAACACAAAGCTCTCTCTTCCTGCATTGAGAAGGAAGCTCCTACCCTGCTCCCCATTCACACAAAACGGAACAGGCATACCTTGTCCCCCAGATCCGTTGACTGGGGAGGCCTAAAGCAGAATGTCGTGACAGAACAGCCAACTACAGACTTCTCACCCACCCTAGCCCCTGAGGGGAACCCCTGCGAACCCCGCCGGTGCCAGCCTATCCCCAGGGAAGGTGGACCAATCTTGTCAGTCTCTTGGAACTGCTCTTCTGGCTGGGAATATGGTTGTCTGTCCCCAGCACTGCACAAAAGTCATGTATCATTTGGGTCCATTTTGTGGATCGAATTAAATTAGAAATATTTCTTTCTTACTTTCTTTCTTCTTTTCTTTCTTTCTCTTTCTTCTTTTTGTTAAGAAGAGAAAGAATGTGTTATAATGGCCATGGACTTGTCTCTCCACTAGAAAGAAAACACTAAGGGGCTAGGAATAGACTTTTGTCCTTCATCTTTGCATCCTCAATGCCTATCACATAGTAGGTGTTCAATAAATAGGTATGGCACGAATGGATGGATGGATGGATGGATGGATGCATGGATGGATGGATGGATGAAGGAATTAATGGATGGAGGAATCGTTGGAGGGATGATTGGATGAATGGATGGATGGATAGATGGATGGATGAGTGGATGGTGGAATGCCTTGAGGCACTTGAATTATCTGACAGTGTAGCGAAATCAGTCCCACCAAACCAAGTACGCTAGCCTCATCTCAGGTCACTACCACAAACCACTTCATCAGTTAAGAAAACACTTACCTTACCATGTTTCATGGGGATCTCATAATAGCTCTGTCAGAGAGGCCTGGCAAGAATTATTTTACCATTTGACAACTCCAGAAACTGAGTATCAAATATGGTAAGGCACCGATAAATAGCTCTTAAGAAGCAGAGTCAGGGGGAGAACTTAGCTATACAAAGTTCCTTACATATAAACTCCTAGAAAGTAACTAGGAATCACATGGGAAGATCCCAAGATGTATTTTGCAGGTCCTAGTGAATCCCATACTTAATCAGGTTTCCCTTTTTGCATTGACTGCTAGAAGGCTCAGGTCCCAATTTGCAGCTTATTTCTTAGAGGGCAGAACCTCCTGCTTTAATTTGGCAAGCTGCCTAATTCTTCCTGAGAGCTGGGATGGGGCAGGGGGTTTTGGCATGTGTGTGTGTAGCAATGGAACAAGAAAGTAAAGCAGGCAGTTAGACCCTTGGGGTCCAGAAGCATTCCATTCCCACCTGCTCTATCTGTGAAACTCCACGGGCAGCTCCAATGGCATAGTGAGCAAACCCAGAGGAGGTCAGACAGGATAGGGCCATCCGTCCCTTGGCCCTCTCCACTTCTGTAGCTGACCCTGGGCTTTGATGTAAGAATCCACACCCCTCCCAAGTGGCCACATGAGAATTTTGGTCCCTGCCCACAACTCAAAGTGACATTCCCACTCTGCCACCCAGCCCTTAAGCATCCAGGAAACTGGCCACAGTGTGGGTGGTAGGGAGGTCCTTCTTCTTCTTTAGAGAGGATTACAGCAGCTTTCCACAACAACAGAAGTCCCCTGAAGGACCTGTTTTGGCCCGCTCAGAAATCCACAGAGAGATCTATGGTGATCACAACTCCTGGCCCCCTAGCTGCCTGAACCTAGTCCTTCAGAGCCAGAGACAGCATTTGGCCTGTGTTGCACCAGCGTCCGGACCACCGGCCAGCATCGCTCATTCTAAATCACAGGCTGGAGTCCCCTGGCCTGTATCTGGGAAGACAGTTGGCACCCTCTGAATGTTCCAGCTCTCCACAACCTGACCGAGTCCCCAGGAGGCCCACCATGGACCCCCTCCAGCAAACTCCTGATGCACAGCCGGTCACTCGCACAGCCCTCTTTGCCTCCTGCACCTGCAGACGCCCAAGCCAAGCGCTGGCCTCCCTGCTACCCCGGGAAAAGTTTACTTGCAAAAATTGGCCCGGGGTAAAGACTTCCTAGAATTCCATTCTGTCTGTCCAATAACTCTTGGTCAGGGTTTAAGGTTCCTTCTGATCTGGCACTTGATGAATAAGTCCCTTTTTATGCTAGTCATACCATTTAAAATTTTGTAAATATTATTCCAAACAAATCCATTTAAAAAATCAATTGTAATTTCTCTTCTGTGAATTTATTGTACAAATACAATCGTATTGTGTACAAAAGATACTTGGTGCGGTATTGTTCAAAGTAACGGAAACTCACAACAACCTGTTAACTTGCGTGAATTGGCATCAATACCAGGCTGGTTAAGTAGATTATTATACATGAAAGAATACTATGCAACTGGTAACAATCTCACTCCAGACTCCGGTCAATACTTCCAACAGCTACTTCCTCTTTTTAAGGGGGAAAAAAGCAGATTGTACAAAATATCAATTGTGTAATTATTATGTGATCGTATCTGCAACAAAATATGACTATATAGTAATACATAAATGTATTCCTACCATATTATATGTAGGTATACCAGGAATTTTTCTATTTTACTCTTTTCTATTTTCACACATTAATTTTTTGAATACAATTGCAAAGACAAGTTATGATGAACGGAGAGCTCAATTAAAATTCACAATGGAAACAATCATAAAAATACCTTCATCACAACGTATCAATAAAAAAAGCCTCATTTTACACTTTCTAAAACAAAGCAAATTACCCATAAGGTTTAAAAAAAATCATTTCAGAGCAGGTTAGAGCTGCACTCAGTCAAAAGGCTGCGTGGAAAGGATCTAAGGGTGTTTTGGAGTAGATGTGATTCAGGAATCTTTTGTCAGTAAGTTCGACAAAAGTCATTACCTTGCAGGGCCTCGAGAAGGCGCAAGGACCATTTGATCCAAGTTGCTCAGCTTACAGACATAGAAGAGATCTTAGTCCCCAAAGTTATGCAATATGCAGACAGCGGGGTGAGGGGCTATGTCCTGGCATCCCCCTGGGGGTGATCGAAGCCAGCCTACACATCCGCTCTGACATCCTCACTTTCTTTTCCCTCTTCTTTTCCAGCCAGTGGCCCCACTCCGGCCACCTGTTCCCAGGCCCCCAACTGACAACCCCGGTCCAGTGACCAGTACTTTATATCCCAGATCCTCTTCCTACTCAGCCATGTCTTCCATGGATATAATCATGAAACCCTCCTTTACAGGGGAGGAAACTGAGTTATGAAGAGACTGGCCTTCTCAAGGTCACACAGATGGTGAAGGTCCCAGATGGAGCCTTCCGAGCCCAAGCGGCTCCCTCCTTCCCAATTCCATTCACACTCAGGACCGTTCCTCCCTGAATGGGAACTCACGGAGTGTTGCCATTCCATCACGGATCTATGGCCGTGTGAGCCAGGAGACAACGTCCCTTGACTTCCAGTGGAGTCTTGACCAACATTCTGCCATGAGGTGAGATGTGCCCCCACCCTAGCCGCGGCACTGGAGAGGCAGGATGACGTGGTCCCTCTCCGGGGGGGTAAACACTGCCAACTTCAGGGGTTCAGCATTCCCAGACCCTCAGGACCAATACACCACTCCAGGGGGCCAGGGCTCCCACTGTGCAGCCGTGCAGCCGGGGTCACTCAGGACAGCTGAAGGCATTCAGCTATTGAAAGGAAGAGGGTGCCTTTCAAAGGCCCCAGCAGATGTACGTGTCCTTGTAGGCACGTTTTCCAAGAGACAGCTGCTCTTGTAATTTGCTGACAACCTGGACGTGATTTCAGCTCGGGGTCCCAGAGAAGACTCACTGCGTGGACCCTTGGCTCAACTCCCCCAGATTTGGGCTTCTCAAATGGCTAACCTCTTTTCCCTCCTCAATTCCAATTTGACTTCCTCGAACAGAAAGCAGCCAGGGTTCGCCTGAAGGCGTTCTGAACTTGGCCTCTTATGGGAAAAAGGGCGGTGGGGGGATGGGCAGTCACAGAAGTCCAGTGGGAGTCTGCCCGGAAATGGAAGTGGCTTGCCCTTGCCTGTGTGCTTCGTGCTCTGATGTCAGAAAGCACCTCCCAGGCCCTCCAGGATCCGCATTTATCTTGCTATAGCATCAGCATCCGGAGTATGTAACTGCCACCTGAACAGGAATTGGTTTCCCCATCTGAAAAATGGGCATAATCCGTCTTTACCAATATAGCAATTAGTAATGATTGTAAATTACCCAGCAGTATGGACTGCCTTGGGATGCATGAGCTCCCTCTGGGAAGCCCACCACCTCTGGAGGGACAGCACACGGCCACCCTGGTGTTCCCTGTCCAGAGCCCTACCATGCCAAGGCGCTCCTGTGGGGAGGGCTAGGGGCCAGGACTATCCTGGTCCTGCCTCAGTTTTGCTGGGCAGCCTCTGGCCAGTCACCCACGCTATCTGAACCTCAGTTTCCACACATGAAAAGCAAAAGTGTTGGTTTAATTAGCTTAGGGGCTTGCGACTTTTGAATCAACATCACCTCGATGCATCCCCCAAGGCCTACAAACTTAATTTGTTGACAGATTTTGTCTATCCAGAATAAGTTAACCTATTATGTGATAACTAGCTTATTATCCCATGCTGACTCATCAAAGGTATATGTGGTGACCCATTAGAGTCTGTGACAAAGAAGAGGAAACCAGTGAAGCTGATCGAATTCTCGCCAAAACACTTGACATTTCTGTAAAGTTCAGCAGCCTTCTTTTTAAAGCCACATTGTTATTTTATTTTATATTTTCCAAGATGAAAAGATATTCGTCCTATTATAAATGTAACATATACTCAATACCAAAATATAAAATAATGCCCAAGTAGATAAGATCGATTTGGAACATAGGCTTCAAAATATTTCTATGCATACATATTACAAATGTGCATATTTTTACAAAAATGAACTCTACCATATATATTTTCTGTAACTTAAGAAAACTTAAGAGCATACTGCTGGCAACCCTCCATATTTATCCCCAGAAATGTATTTTAGTGTTGGAGTGCCTTATCAAATTTCAATAAAGTCCTATCACTGGAGACCCAGGGTTCCCTCCATTGTTCCCCTCCTGCAAATACCAGTGTGTTCAACATCTGTGTGGTTCACTCTGGGCACATATTTAATTACTCACGTATATTCATTGCTAGAAATAGAATTGATACTTCAGATCACACGTCCTTTTTAAAAAAGTATTTTACTTTTTTCCAAAAAAAAAAAAAAAAAAAAAACAGAAAACAAAAAAATGTTACCAAGGACAGTATGGCTTTAGGAAACCACCCTTCGCAAATTACATACTCAATTCTACCCCTGTTCGTCAGCGTCTAAGATCAGGGGAACCTCCTTGTTTCCTTGGTGAAATCAATTTTTAAATTGTGTATTTAATAGATAAAAAGTCCTATCTGAAACGATCCGTAAGACGATAATTGCGAGACAATGACTCTCTGGCTACTTTCCACCTGGCGTGAGAAGCAGACTCCACAGTACTCGTGCAGGTAAACGTGTGACTTTTACTTGTTAATTTAAAATGACTTGAGAAGTCGTGGGCCATCTGTGCGTCTCTCCAGGGTCTATGAGGTCAGGGAACGGGGGTTGGACACCAAAGTTTTGGCCATCTCCGCAGTCACAAAATACTGCTGGAGGTCCATCCGTCCATCCGTCTTCCACCCACATGTTTTTCATTCATTCGCTCTTCTTAGCCTGTCTCTGTTAGTGCACCTTTTCAGTTGCAGGCACTGGTCAGACCCTGACGGTTCTGGGATGACCAATGTGGGCCCGGTTGGGTCCCCTGCAACCTCCAGTTGAGAGCACTTGGCAGACACAGAACACGTGTCGCAGCTACACGCTTCCCCGTGATTAGGGTGATTCCTGTGTACCCTCCACAGGCAAAGGTCAGCGAGAGCCAGAGGATGACTGGGAACCCCCCCCCTCCGCCCCGGCAGGCCACACTGTGGATGGACGCCTAACCCCATGCCTGCCGGCCGCTTCCAGTCTCATCTTGTTTGTCTGGGGCAAGACACAGATGTCTATCTTCTCCCAACCGTGGTGAAGATTTATTTAGTAGTATTATTTTTAAGCAGCTTTTCAAAGGCGGGATTAAGGTCTCTCGAGAGCGCCCAGGCTGCAGCTTGCTTTCTGAATCCCAGGTCACAGCAACCACACTCCGTGCAGAGAACCCCTCTCTGCCTCTGCACAGATGGCGGCTAGCGTGCTCGTCCCTGGGCCCCTCTGCCGATCTGCTCCTTGAGCCCCGGCAATTACTCAGAAGTCAGTAGCCTGGTTCCTTGGGACCAGGTCCCTCAATTCAAGCCAGATAAACGTGTGTGTGCACACAGGCTTGGTGGCACACAGGGGACCCCTGAGCTGGCAGCACCTCTGACTTAACCTTTTTGTACCAGCTAGCGGCATCGAGGAGAACAGCCATACCATCCAGCCAGTCATGACTTCCGGCTCTCCACTGGAATCTGGTTGTCAAGGGCTCTACGTGTAATTCTAAACATGAGCAAAGATATTGGAGCTGGACCAGCATGGTACGTAGTGGCAAGAATGTGGGCTGTGTGGGACACCTACTTTGTTCCCCATTTTAGCCCCACTGACTGGATCAGAGCCTGGCATCCAGCAGGTGCTCAATGATGACCTATTGCAGGAAAGATTGTGCATAAATATCTGATCCATGAGCATAGGTTACCAACCACCTGCTTCCTCATTCCTCATTGTTGCACCCAAGGGAGTATCCCAAACCCCGCCCCCATCCCAAGTCTGCCTTTGGTCACCATTGCAGATGGAGACTGTGGGGGCTAAACCTTGCAACGAGGCTGCCGTGCACATTGTGGGACCTTCTGCTCGGAGGTGAGTAGGGGATGCATGGACAGCTACCTGATCACCTTGGAGAGCTGAGATTTTTAACGCCCTTGGTTTCCTTCTTTGGGCCAGAGAACTTCTCCCTGTGATGAGCGAGCTCTGAATAGAGTTTCTGAGTTTCTTAGGGCCCTCCCGGGGCCCCATGCATTCCACGGCGTTGTCATCCCTGCTCAGCATGACATGATCCACCAGTAGGCCTGGGAGAACCCCGGCTTCCTGCAGCAGGAAATCTCTGTCCCAGGTCCTTCTCCACAACGGCCCCTTGACAACAGCTTTCTGGGTCCCCCTGGACTCACACCTCTGGCCGCCTGCTCACTCTGGGAGACCAGGAGGCCCCACACTGTTGTGTGTCTCAGCAACGGGTCCTGGGAAGTGATTCTAACTGCTCTCAGTAGCCATGTCCCCATTGGAGGTCTCAGGGTTATTTATAGGTTCCTTTCCACGACAGAGATGCCCACATTCCAATTTCATATTCCACCGCGAGGGTTCCTGCCGTCCCTGGGCCCTCCTTTCAGGATCTGTGTCCAGCAGGCTGAGGGAGAGAGGTCCTTGCGGACCTCCATCCTGCTGCCCACGTGCCCCTGGCATGTGACTTTCTGGAATGCACTGTCCCAGACAGCAGTGGTCTTGAGTGCTCACTGATGGGTTCCCGGCACAGAGACGGAAGCCTGGCAACCGGTCACAACTCAGCTGATATTCTTTGAGGAGTAGAGAATGCGGTCATGAGTGGATCCCTTTTTTTCTCCAGGCCTCAGTCTTCCCATAAAAGTTGCCATTTAGATGAGCTCTTTGGGACTTGCTGGTTCACCAAGCCCATAATTCAAGGTTCCAACGTGCTCACAGAAAGTGTGAGGAGGACTCCGGTTCTTGTCAACTCTTTCCTCAGCCTGGTCTGAGAATATAGGGGTTAGACCCTTCAGCCAAAGGCTTCCCCCTGGAAAGCAGAGCCTACCTCCCAGCCATGCCTTACCTCAAAAAAACTTCATCCATAGAAATCAGAAAGTCGTCGCTCAATCAACAACAGAAATAACCAGTAAAAACCATTTCGCTTTACAAGGAGTTGCTGGGGGAAAAACAAACAAACAAACAAACAAAGAAAACCCCCCCAAAACTCTCCTTAATAAGGTCCACACTCCACACTTAAAGCCAAAATCTCTGGGACCTAAGCCTTCTGAGGAGATGGACAGCGTGTCCCTATCACTCCTGAGTCTGTGACGAGCAATGAAAGGGCAGTGGGGGCACAGAACACGACACAGGCCTGAATCCGGACCAGCCAGGGGCTCGGGCGTCCCTGCTTGCTGGGGTGCCGGCCTGGCCGTGTCTGTACCCCGGGCCTCCGTGCTGGGATGCTCTTCCCCACTCCCGGGTATTTCATCAAAGGCGCCTTCAGTACATGGTGGAGCAGACAAATGGGGGCAGGAGCCCTGAAGAGCTGTGCTAGATGTATTCAAACCATGAGCGTCTCATGGGGACTCCAGTCCTGCCCCCTTCGTCTGGCCTTGGACAGCACCGTGGATCACATCTGGGTTAGCGGTTTTTGAAAACCAGGATCCATCACAGTTAGGAATATCTCTGAGTAGAATACAAGCCCAGAGTCACAGTCTTTCCTCCAGCAACACTTGCTGAAAATTGTCCTATCAGAACCATGATATGAACAAGCCATGGCCAAGAATCGAATCCAGAGTGGGGATTCGTCACTGGGCTTCTGAGGGGAGCCACTGGCTTTTAGGGGAACTGGTCCCATGAGTCCACAAAACGGCCCATGAATAGGGCAAAATGCCTCAAGGTTGCCTCAAGGGGAAAAGGGAGACAAACGTGCTTTGTGGAATTTATAGAACCTCATCAGGTCCTGGTCTGTCCTGCCATTGTTGTCTAAATTCAAAGCCTTACTTGTAACTCTCATGTTTCATATGCTGAGAAAAGAATCTACAATTTCTGCTTTGTTTTGTGAAGGGACGCAAAGGGCCCAAGTCTCAAGAGTTAGACGGGTCCACGCTCTGGGTTATCACTGGAGGCCAGGTTCAATTGGAAAAGTTTCCAGAATGGCTCTAGGAATTCATAACCAAAGATGAGAGGGAAGGAGGGGGAGAGGAGGGAGGAAAAGAGGAAGGGGGGAAGGGAAGTGAGGAAGGGAAGGGAGGGAAGAGGGTTGAAGGGAGGGAACAGGGAGGAAGGGAGGGGGGAAGGGAGAAAGAATTCTAATAAACCAAGGAGACAAACCACTGTTCTCCTTAAGTTTAAATACAAAAGATAGTATTTTTAAATTAGAACTTCAGATTCGAGTTTTGTTGGTTTATCACAATGAGTCATAGAAAATAATGTTCCACTGGGTAAAATCATCATGTTTACCCAGATCAAAACATGGTCGAGTGAACAATTTTTCTGTAGATGGGAGTTGTCTAGATAGATGGAGTGGATAATTATGCCTTATTCTCCCTCCCCACACCTAACCATTTGTTTGCTTTAATTTTGCCTTAATTACCCAGAAAATTAAGACGAAAGTGGAGTCCCTAGGTTTCTGAATAATCTAGACAAGATGTATATTTGGCGTAGCTTTAAGAAAGTGTTTTCGAAATCCTTCATGTGGCTCTGGATGGAAGGCTTTGCATGGGCATGGGGGTCCCGGCGGTCATCCTCTCACGATGGACGCGTGGACACCCACGGCTTCCTTTCTACAGGCGAGTCACCTCGCAGGTACAGCCCCGCTCCCAGAGCTAGGTAGGGTCCCGGGGAGGCTCCTCTCCCAGGTGAAAGCACTGGGAGGGGCCTTGGCAGTGACCCTGCCCTCCAGTAGAGTCGCTGGAGGAGGGACAGCCCAGAAGCCCAAATGCCCAGGAATGCAGCAGCTAAAACCTTCCTTTACTTCTCAAGTCAGAAACCGGGTAGGCATTTCCCCAAGCCCCATCAGCAATGCGCACCTACAGCAGGCACATACCCGTGCTGAGCACCGTGTGCGGCAGCCGCCGTAGCTGCATTATTGAGCACTTACTGTATATTTGACATGTGTGGTTTCGTTCAACTCACAAGGGTAACGATTATCCATCATTTAGAAACCGAGGCAGCAGTGAGCAACGCGTCCAAGATCACAGGGAATCCAGGTGTCAGGTGCGGGCGTCTGACCCCAGTGTCTACGCTCATGAACGCTCCCTTACCTTGCCTTCCTGCGCATAACCAAGAACAAGGTAAACTCAGAAGTACCGAGCATTGCCTAGGGGCCAAGCCTTGTGTGGTTACCATCACCCCCCATCATCTCAAGGAAGTGTGTTTATTTCTCAGCATAACCCTTCTATGTTGGCCCTGTTTTCCAGCAAGGGAAACGCAAGCTGGTAAGGAATATGTCACCCTGTTTCCAAAGCTCGCGCTGCGCTCCCCACGGAAGCAGACCCAAACCCCACGCACCGTGTCATAAGCACAGGGAGCCCTAAGTGTGCAACCGCTCAGGGATGGAGGGAGACCACTCTCCGGGAGCCCAGGAGCTGGCAGGAACTCCAAGCCCTGTGGAAACCCTCCGTCCCCAGGTGTGACCCATCCAGGGATTGAGGGGGAGGGGGTTGGTGGTTTGCAAGACTAGATGCCCAGACTGGCTCGCCGAGGAAATACAGGGGCTCCAGTCATAATGGAAAGGTCCTCTCCCACTTTGACTTAAGATCACAGAAAGGCAGAGACCTGCCATCTCCCTTGCGACCAGAAACAGCCCCCAAAGCGAGAAGGACTCCTACAAGAGACCCATCTGGGGGACGGAGAAACCGGTCCAAGAACTAGAGAGCCTTCTTGTGCGGGAAGATTTGTTTTCAGCTTAAAAAAAAGAAAGAAAGAAAGAAGGAGACTATCACATATGAAATCTGCCTCATCCCATAGCCTCATATGACCTATGTGGTCATCAGACCAAAGGGAAAAAAAAAAAAAGTTTCCTTAAATACAGCACGGCCGATGACTTGCAGAGACACAGAACCATTACTGGAGGTTTTTTTTTTTTTTCCTTCTTCTTCTCCTTCTTTTTGCAGCTTTAGAAAAATAGATAATTACTTCAGTTAATTTCAGCAAAACAGTTCAAACTCATCAGGGCTGAACAAGTATAATTTACTGCTCCTTCTGACTTATTGTTGTGACTGGTGGTGGATTGATGATTAAAGGGGTAAACAGTAACGTTTCTATAAAATGGCTGACTCGGCTGCCGGGGTGTCAGGGGAGACACCTGCCCCAGAGGCTGGGCCGGGACTGTGCCTGCGCGCAAGGCTGTCAACAAAGAATATAAGTATTTGACAAGGTGTTATCTAATTGTGTTTTTAAAAGCCCCGATACATACATCTTTTAATGTGTCACTTTAAGCAGCCGGAGAATTTCTTTTATTAAAAAGTACAAAGGAAAAATGAGTGCCTTGCATTTTCTTTTTTTGTCCCCACCCCCCCTTCTCCCTCTCTCTTGTTATTTCTTTTTCCCTTTCGCTTTCCAGGCTCTGCCCTTTTGCCGTCATTCGGGGGAATATATTTTGCTCTTTAGTCAAATTGGCTTTTATTTAAATGGTTGCCCAGAATAGCTCAGCCACATTAGGTCTATAAGAAGAAAGAACAGTATGTCCCACAGACCGATCTCCGCTCTGGTCCTGGTGGGAATTAGCTGTGGCAAAGAAGGCGAAGGACAGGCTTCTGATGCTCTGAGCCCTGAGAGTGAGGGGTCAGTGTGGGCTTCCTCAGAGCGTGACCCTCAGAGACGGCCCTCATCCCTGCCCCCCCCCCCCCGCCCCGGGCCTCTCTGTCACAGTCCCCTGGGGCTCCAGGCTTCCATTCTCTTCTCTCCTGTCCCCACAGCCTGATGCCTGTCCCACGGAGCGCTGAACTCCAGACAAGACAGGTCCTCTAGCCCGGAAACATGGGAAGCGGCTGGGAAAGAAGAGTAAGAGTCGGGGGAGGGCCTGGGCGCACCAAATGCAGTTAAGGAATCTGCTGGGCCCTGCAGAGCTGGGATTTTGAAAGAACCAGAAAGAAGAGCATGCTACCCAAGGAAGTGCTTGGAGAAGGCAGTGGGAGGGACAGACAACTGAGGTCCATCAGGTCAGATCCTAGAACGGCCCCCTGGGGCCTGAGGGAGGGCCAGGAGGTAGCGTCCCATCCCTACACCGTGGGTGTCAGCGGGGGGACGCAGTTCTCAGCCACATGAGCAGAGTGGATGGCCACGCGTGCCATTCAGACGAACCCAAGTCCTCGGACGGGGCTGGCCCGTCTTCACTTCTCTGGCCCCACTTGGGAAACATCTCTTGCTGTGTCTGCCTAAAGCCAGGCCCATGTGGGGAAGAAACCCTGACAGAGAGGAGGAACCCGCCAGCCTCAGGCCACACGGACCACACAGGTGCAATCCGGGCACACGGGGAGAGAGGTCGGGGGGTGTCTTGAATCCCACACATCAGATCCACACTCAGGCCCGTCTACACCACTCCTCTCTGCAGGGCTAACTCGGGTGTTGGCTTCAGTTTTCACTGAACTGAGTGCAAGTCCGTGTGGTTTCTGTCTTGAGGGAGACAGGAGGAGAAGCGGGGAGGGAACGAGCAGGGCAGGCCAGCTTGTTGCCACGGGGGAATGGGTAGGACATCCCAACGCGGACTGCCTGAGAGCACCCCCTGCATCGCTCCAGGGGGCTCCGGCGGACATGCTGGGGACAAGGGCCTTGTGCCCTGGTCAAGGCAGCTGTTTAATCTGTCGTAGCCAGAGTCATGGGATGACTTAAGCAACATGTGACCAGTTATGCAAGGAAGGCAACGGCCAGTGATGGAGGGAGCCAGGGAGGAGGAAGGCAGCGGCAGGCAGTAAGGCTCCCCCCAAGAGAAGGACCCTGCCTGAGATGGCACGGAAGGCAGGGAGACCCACGCCTGGCTCACGCGTGTCTACCGAGGTCTTGGCCCAGAAGCCAGCCCCAGAGAACAGGCTAGAATGGGTCCCAGGCCTGCCCTCTGCCTTTCCATAGCCTGCCCAGGTGCAGGGAGGACCCCCAGCTGGTGACCGTCTGTGGAAAGATGCCAGCAGGCCAAGAGGACATTTCGTGTCGTTGGCAAGGCCAGCAGTAGGGACAGATGAGGTCTGGGGCAAACAATCCGAGGAGCATTCCTTAGCATCAAATGCCCCCCGATGGCCCTTCCGGAGAAACTCTGAGAAAGGTCTGGGGTCAGGGACTGGACCTGGTTTTTGACATCTGGGGGACAGTGCAGCTCACGGCAGTCTCATGGAAGACACTGCGTGTGGTGCAGACACAATTTGCAAAGACTGGAGGAGGAATTGAAGACTGGGCCATTGGGTAGACCCTAGGGGGCCAGCTGCTCCCCAAGGTCAGTTGATATCTTTGCGTCTAGCCTCCGGTTTGTCTTCTCGGCATCTCCATGCCTCTCCTTCAGAAGACGCACTCTCTCCAGCTAGCTCCTGCCCTCCACGTGCTCTGACTGAGCCCCGCTCTCAAGTCCAAGGCTGCGGGCGAGGCCACTGCCAGGGAGCTCAATGCTATCCCTCTCAAGGACAAGCTGAGCTCCCTGCTTAGAGTCAGGTCATTGAGCCCCAGGGAGGGCTTAGAGGAGGCAGTGGGTTGGGGGATGGGGTGGGGCAAAGAAATGCAAAACTCCATTGTCTGCCAGTTTGCTTGGAGCTAAAGTGGGCCCTGCCAAAGACTAGAAGGCTTTTGCTTTCCCAGAGGTTCACAACTGGGTTTGCTCTCCCTGCCTGCCTTTTTAGGAAATGCTCCATTTCCAGAAAGTAGTGGCCATTCATAAGAGATGGTACCTTTGGGAGGCTGCCCAGTGTTGGCCTGTCTGCAGCAGCATGGACAGGAGCCCACGCGGCCATACGTATGGAAGTTTTGGGGAACCTGCCCCAACTCTCTTCACATCTGCAATCTGGGGAGACCCGGCTACGGGACAGCCTCTCCATCACGGCTCCCAAGGGTTCTGCTCCTGACCACCCTTCCTTGCTGTCCATCGCCCTCTGGGAGCTTTCCTGGGGTTTCAAGGAGGTGGCGTTCACGCCAAGGGAGGGCCCAATAAAGCTGGGATTGGCCTGGGATGGGATCAGACACCAAGAACCAGACAAGCAGCAGGCTTCAGGAGAGGGACAAGAAGGAGGCCCCACTGGTCCATCTGGACCAACTCTGCCTGTTCCCAACCTCACACTGACAGAAGCCGGTGTTTCTGACCGGTTTTATGCTAGGTGGTTTTCACACGGCGTCTTCTCTCTGATCCGCCAGGCTGTGGTTATAAATACTGGAGAGCGCATACACGCAAGGATCTTTTCACAACAGGTTTAATGAAGGGTTCTGCTCCAGATATATGGGAGAAGATGCTGAACCTGACAATGGCTTCTAAATGGTATGGATGTGAAAATCCTCAGCAAATAATAAACGCATTTCAAGCTTTATACCTGTTTATTTCACACTTTCTTTAATATACCAATTATTCATGTAACACCTAACTGAGAAATGTGTTATATCTAGCAATCACTTACAAGAATTTGCTAAACAGTAGCACAACGGATGTGTCCATCGCCAGATCATTTATCATCCCTCTACAACCATGAACTTGCTGGCAAATGGGGGGTAAAGTTGATTTAATCTTTGGGTTTAGGGAAAAAAAAAAAAGGAAGATATTTGTGATTATGAGACATTTGCTTTTCATTTCCACAGCCGGTTAGGATTCACAGACATGAAAATCCATTATGGAATGGTGTATAAAGTGTGACCGCGTCTTGTTCAGTCAATTAGTGAGCTGAGCCCGGGGCGTGGTGCTTTAGCAGATAACCTGCGTCTTCCGTCTGACGAAGGTAAAGAAGACGCTCGAAGAGAGGGGGTAAGGGGGCAAAGGAGGGCTTGACTCGCCCAGCCACGCTTTGGACCCAGAGGCCTACCTGCCTGACTCCTTTTCATTCCACATTCTGAGAAAGGACCAGAAAGGACCCAACGGAAGAAGACGAGCTAACGACTCGCCGGGAGTTGCACTGCCAGCGTATTGGACACCTCTGGATTTCAAGTCTCTCCAACTTTTCTACTCCTTGAAATCCTTTGTGCCCCCTCGACACCTTGATGCAATGCCAATGGATAATTTATCCCAAAATGGATGCTATTTTTGCTTTGCGGGAATTTGATGCATAGTGACTTGTGCATGGAAATTACCTTGCACATCTGTATTCTGATTATGATATTTAGTGCAAGGGTCATGAATAATAATATTGCTAAATATGCTTATTGCCATCTATAAATAAAGGTTATCACACCAGAGAAGGTTTTGTTTCGGAGTGGCAGAACAAGGCAGGGTTAGTTGCAAGACAATAGAGCTTTAATTTTAATATGAAAATAAATACTTAAATTTATAAATATTCAAATAATTCTCTCCATAGGAGAAATGCGCCCCTACCTGCTCAGCGAGTGAGTACTAAGCTTTCCAGAGGGTGCTGGGGGCAGTCTCCCAAGGCCACCTTGCCCAGGTTGATACGCAGCCCTGAAGGGTGGTGACCCTCTCTGACAGATGTATTTCTCTAATGTTTTAATAAGATTATAGTTTGTGATGAAAAGCCCAAGACAGCCTATGGTCTCTATTTAGGTTGCTTCAGCGAAGCCGTCAAAGAGACTCAGAGACTGTGCATGGGACACGTGGATGAGGTGGCTGAGGGAGGGCACAGGACAGAAGTGCATAGCAGTCGCGGACGTACGTACAGAGCGTGAGCAGTGTGCACACCCCAGCGCCCTGCCCGGCCTCTGGGAGCTGACCCCCATCTCTGCAAGAGGACTGGCCATTTCTCCTTTGCTCTCCTCTGCTTCTCATCTGAATTCTCTTCTACCAAAAGGGAAGGGGCATATGTCCCTGCCTGGTCGGTGAGTTACCCGTTGTCTGGCGGCATTGGTCCCACTGCCTGGGAAGTGGGCCCAGCTGTGCTGAGCTCTCCCATCTGTGTCCATCTGGGCCCTGCGTGGGGCGTGGTGACTCGGGACACACCGGAAGACCTTGGTCTTCTCCCGCCACCTGCCGGCGATCACTAGCCATATGTCGGTTCCCTGCTACCTGGGAAGATTTCCATCCATTCTCCCTGATTCCCAACCAGACCTTCGTCATATAGCCAGCCATCAGAGAGGTGTTTTTGTTTTTTGTTTTGTTTTGTTTTTTGCTTTTTGGGTTTTTTTTTTTTTTTTTGGTAATTGCTGGCTTAGGAGAACCACCAGAAACCAATATTAGATGCGGAAATTCCTCTGAGATGCTCAAGGGTCCTTATTGTGCAGGTGGGGAACCGACCTCAGAGAATGAAGGGGCTCAGTGTGGTAGTGGGTAAGGTGGGCCATCTTCTGGGCCCCGTCTCCCTCCTCCTGGGGCCACAATGCCCAGTAGAAAGAGGGGTGCCTACTTCTAGCCCTGCAGGTTGATTACATGGTGGGAACATTTTAAAATTCACTCTAGGACCCTTTTTATGAAGATAATATGAAAAGAAAAGCTGGTAACCCTTGCCTTACCCAAACCAAAGGCAAGCAAAGGCTTTGAAGGCCAACAAAGACATGTTGGAAGACACTGGAAGAAACCAAAAATTTGGTGTGTTGTCCACATTCCATGGCCCACAGTACCAGGGCCCAAGTGCCCTGTGAGGAGGGTCCCTGGAGGAAAAGCTGGACTACCCGGCCACTGTCAAGCTCCCCCAGCAACCAGTCACTAGGAACACAGGGCAATCCTCCTGCTTTCACTGGGAGTGTCTCGACTTTCAGGCAACAGACCAGAGAGCCCAGGAGGATGGGCCCCGGTGTTGGCAGGGCCCTAGTCAGCACTGCCTAGGCCTGACACCGGCTGTACATGGAGTCAGCTTTTCATCATCTTCAAAGCTCCTTTGTGGCAGATGCCCATAGCTTCCCACCCATGGTCCCCTCCACACTCACCCCTTCCTCCAAAGGCTGCTGGGAGGGGATGGGACATGGAAACATGCCCCATCTATGGGCAGGGTCAGCTGGAAGAGCCAGAGGATTAATTCCCTAGATGCAACCCTCAGCTAAGGACAAACAGAGAGCTCGGAGGTAGATAGCCCAGAACTTGCCCCTCAGAGAGATAACTCCGAAATGCATTCCACATTACCTCCTGGTGTCCTCCAGGGCTACGGAACCCCGGGGGGCCATATGGTAACGGATTTAGTAACATGGCCATTAAAGGTCTCCTTCCCTTCCCTGCCTCACTTCCCCACCCCCTGCCTGTTCTTCCTGAGATCACCCCAAAAAAACCACTTGCATGAAATCCTCAGACACCCACAACCAGGGGAAGGTCCGTGGAAGGAGGTATGTGATGCTAGAACTAGTTCCTTGTACAGCAATGACAACCAAAGCAAAACGAGGGTTGCGGTTGGACCCCCTCGACCTCACAGGGAAGTGATGGAAACCTCTCATGGCTCAAGCAATCGATTTAACCAAAATACGTCTCTAGTTGTCCCCCACCCCACACCAGCAGGAAGAGTCAACAGCACCCCTCGTCTTGGTGTGCAAGAGCAAGGAAGGTCTGCCGCACAGAACCCTGACACCACCAGGGGCCTCCGCAGCAAGGCTGAGCCCTTCCCTCCATGTGGCGTGGACCACGGGAAAGGACATGCCACAAGGCCTGGGGTGGGAGGGGGCTGAGAGATAGGTCTGTTCTGAACCTGTACTTGGTGCCCCCCAGCTCTGCATTGGGTCCAGTTCTGAGGTCTCTTAGATGGCCTCTGGCAGAGACGCCCCTGCCCTCCTCCAGCAAGTCTGCTCTCCAGTGACTTCCAGAAGTGCCCCCCACCCCCACCACTCATTGCAACACCGCTTGTCGCTGTTCCCAGACTGCACTTGCTTTCATCCTGCCTCTGGGACTCCCACCATAGTCTCATATCGCCTTTACTATTATTTATTCACTTTTTTAAAAGAATAGCTCTTTTTAGGATGGCTCAGTCCGCTGGGCATCCGACTACTGATTTCGGCTCAGGTCATGACCTCGGGGTCGTGAGATCGGGCCCCGCGCCAGGCTCCACGCTCTGTGGGGAGTCTCTCTCTCCCTCTGCCCCTCCCCCCACCCCACATCCCCGCTCATGTGTACACTCTCTCTTTCTCTCTAAAAAATAAATAAGTAAGCCTTTAAAATAAAATAAAATAGCTCTTTTTACTGTCCAAGCCATTCATTCCAAAAGGAAGCTTTAAATCAGAACCGTGAATGGAAACCCAGGGCTCAGCTAGAAAATAGGTTCATTTGCTCGTGACAGTGAGAGCCAGAGCCGAGGTCTACTGGCTGGAAGCAATCTCTTGGAAGAGGCTCTGAGACCTCGGACCTTCTCTCTCTGGGTTAAAAACCGTGATTAGCGAGTGCGGTGAAGGTGCGAAAGACGGAGCAGCCCCAAAGTGATATTTTCTCCTTGGTTTTAATCAGAACGGTCAGAAGAAAATTGGAAAGGGAATTCATTTTCCATGACTCTGCTGTGGGCTGTGGGTCTACTGTGGGATCCTCGGTGAGAGGTGCATGCCCCACTCTGGAAAACTGTCCCTCCGCGTGGCTCCAGACCTCTCCTCCTCTCCATTCTCTCCTCGGTCTGACCTCCAGTCTGCCCCTCTGCTCCCCGAATGGGTCATCTGGGACGGCACAGGTAACACCCCGGTCCTATTGCTGACTGCTGTGATGAAGACACTGAGCATCTATCGAGGCGGTCATGACCCTATTATCTCAAGAGAACCTGGGTTCAAGGCCAGGCCCAGCATGGTCCTGCCATGGGGAATATCCATGGTCAGGCGACAGGATATGGGTGCTGTCCACCAGACTGGCCTGGGACCGCCGCACAAGCTGGCTTCCATCTGTGGCCCAGCCTGACCTGCAGCCCAGCAGGTGAATCTGTGAGTCCAGGCACAGCTGGCAACCCAGGGAACTCTGGGGGAAGCCATGTGCTGCGGCTGGATGAAAACTGAATGAGCTGAGCAGGTGGGGGCTCTGAGCTCTGGCGGGACCCCCACAGGAGGCAGAGTGCCGTGAGTGGTAGGGCCATGCATGTACCAACCACGGCAGTCAGTAGTCAACAGAAATGCCTTTTTAATGTGCCAATTACAGAAGCAACTCCAACTTAACCTCGTGAACCTCAGAGTGAGCGCGGCTGCAGGCTGCAAACGTAGTGGGGAATGAGCAGGTTGGAAGGGGTTTGCAGCAGGGGCAGTCGCTAGGCTTCTCCCCAGTCCCATCCGATGGGAGCCTCCACCCCCTGGACAGCGCAGGCAGCACCCCCACAGCCGTCCTCCAACAGACTTGCTTCTCCCCCAGAGGGCTGCCACCGAAAAGACCACCTTGTTAATCCATTCAGGAGTGAACCCTCCAGGCTATGGGGCTGGAGATCGATGGCTCAATTGACAATAAAGGATACAAGCGACCCACACTGAAGAAGGCTGCCCAGGACAGTCCGGCCAGGCCCGTGCTAGTTCCTGGAGCCTGCCACACCTGCTATGACCCAGAGCCGATGCCAGAAGGCACAGAGGGGTGAGAACTTCAAGAGCTTCCCGATGGGTGGCGGAGAACGTGCTTGCCATCATTAAGAGACGGGGAGAATGGAGGAGTAACGCCAACGGATCTTGATTTAGCTGGAAAACACACACCCTATCATTTGTTCTTAACCATTAAAGTCGTTTAAGCCCTTCTGAGAATAGATCTAACATCGGGGTGCTTTGAAGGTTTGATACGTCTTGTAATCCATAGATCATTGAAGTTAATTTCTCTGCTGAGATCCTGCTATCTATCAGCGCAATTGCGTGCATACACAAAAACGGGAGGGGAAAAAAAACAAAGAAAGATTTTTAATTGGATTTCTGCTATGCCTCAGTCTAGAAGAGTAGCGATGGTGGAAAGGGCTGGTTGAGGAAGTAGGAGGACAAAGGTATCTTAACTCCTTTCCAACCTTTCCTCAAGATCTATGTGGACAGAACCGTGCGTGCACATTAAGGATCTTTTTGGTTGTTTTTAGAGAGTTCCCTTATAGGAAAAGATAAAACGGGCAATAACAATGTGCTGATTTATATCGTTGTGAATCATTTTTTCCATAGTTTAAATTAATTTTAATTGAATCTCAGCCTCTTGACTTTCATTTACTTTTAAATGAGTTTCAGTTGTGGAGTTGCAACGCAACCGACTCCAAGAGTTGACAAGTTTTAGTGTTTTGATCATAGATTATTATATAATGTTGACAAATGTTTCTTGGACTACAATACTGCATATTAAATACTATACAATACTCATGGTACTCTCCATCCGTACAGTATATTACAGTAGGCAAAAGCAGGCTAACTGTGTGAAAATGTAATTAATTTCCAGAAGGTTCCATTGCCTCGAGAAGTGAGTGCAAATAATTTACCCATTTAGGACTATGCTCCAGAAGTTGGCTAGCCAGGAGAGCCTTTTTAAAAATGATATTAAATATTGGAAATGATACCAAGTGCCAGGAGGAAAGAAGGAAAGATGAAAGGAAGGAAGGAGGGAGAGGGGAAGAAAGGAAGGAAGGAAAGAATGAACATGGCTCCCTGGGTTGGTCTTCAAAGATGCTCTTGGGCCAACTATTCTTCCATCAGCTCCACGACTTGGATCTGAATTTCAGCTGTTCCCTCTCTGGAAGGTTGGCCCAAGGAGCTGAGTCTCAAAAGAGCCTGACCGTGGATATGCAATGGAGCACAGAGGTCAAGCCTTCTTGCAACCCACCCATGCCGGGGCCAATTATGGGCTTCCCACTTCCTTATTGCCTCACCACACATGGAACAATGTGTCCAGGTAGAACCAAGATAAGCACAGAGCCCTCATGTTTCTAGAGGTGATCACAAAGGGGGCCCATTGCACTCTGTTTTATAACCTCTCATATCAACCCTTGGAGAGAGACGTGGCTGCCAGCTCACATTATAGATGATAAAACTCGGTCTTAGAAATTCCTTGTAACTTGCCTAAAGATACGTTGCTCCCAAGTGGTTGAGTTGGGATCCAGACTTAGTGTAAGCTCCAGGAAGACAGGGTATTTTCAGGGGAAGGGTCAGTCTGGAGAGCTTTGTCCTGCTGACTGATGTATTTCAAGTGTCCGGAACAGTGCCTGGTACCGAGTGGGAGCTCACTGCGTATTTCTTATATAAATGCTGAAGCTGAAGTTTCAAATATGAAGCTTTGTGATGCAGACAATGAGAGAACCTTCCATGGCTGTCAGACACATGTGGCCTAAGGTCAACAAGAAAGGCTTGCTGGAGGACAGGCCTTGAATTTCAGGTAGGTTGTGAGGAAGGGAGGGCATTCCCAGTAGGATGCACCTCAAGGAAGGTGGGAGAATGAAGAAGTAAGGATGAAAGGTGGGTGGGTGACAAAGTAGGACTGGCCTGCTTGGTAGAGCATTTACAGTTAGCTGTGCTGACTATTGATTCTAAAAGCACAAAGGCTGCATGACACCACGCATCCCACTCTGAGTCAGTGAGTACTTTCTGTGAGTCACAGGCCAGTTTCTGAATTTCTAGTCATAATCCACCCTTCCTGACCACTGGAGCTACCATCAGTGTTCTGAAGACCCCATCAAAAGCTAAGTTTGTCAAGCCTGAAGAGTTGTTTATTCATTCATTTGTTCACAGCTTTGTCCATCCACCCATCCATGCATCCACTCATCCATTTATCCATGCATCCACCCACCAACACATCCAACCATTCATTCACCCACCCATCAACCCATCCATCCATCTATCCACAGACTCATCCACCCATTCATCCATCCATCCAACCACCCATTCATCCATCCATCCATCCACCCATTCATCCATCCATCCATCCACCCATTCATCCATCCATCCATCCACCCATTCATCCATCCATCCATCCATCCACCCACCAACCCATCCAACCATCCATCCACCTGCCCATCCATCCATTCATCCATTCATCCATCCATCCATCTACCCACCAACCCATCCCTCCATCCATCCACCAACCCATCCAACCATCCATCCGCCTACTCATCTATCCATTCATCCATCCAGTCATCCATTCCTTCATTTCTTACTCTACAATATTTTTGCAGGCCTACAGTGTGCCAGACTCTACATTAGGAGCCAGGAATACATTGATTGCTGCCCCACGATGATTACAGTCCCTCCAAAAGAGCTATGCACAGGAAGCACCATGTCTCTTCCTGCTGACACCGGCATTGCTGAGAATTCTGTAAATTGCTTAAAACTGTGTATTCATGGCAATTTTGATCTGAGAGAAAAGATGAACTTCTAGACTGCAGACGGTTAAAGGCACAAGTCTTTCCCTGTACAGACTTGAGCAATTCTAAGCAGGAGGCAGGAGAGAGACCTGTGTGTTTCTGGAAGGCTTCATTAAAGAACAGAAAAAGAGGGTTGATCCTGAAGGCTGGTGGTGGATTGGCAGGGGGGAGCTGGGGGGTGTTCCAGGCAGAGTCTCCAGTGTCTTCAAACACTGTCTGAAATGTACTTGGTGTAGATGCAGACACTCGCACACTGGCATTTAACCAGGAGTGCCATCACACTGCTGGGAAAGAAATTGCAATGGCCAGGCCGTGGGGGAAGCCACATTTTCCACTACACCCAGACTAAACACACAGCGCCTTCACCGACAGCTTTCTTACCACTGATCCCTTATCCTCCTGCTGCAGGGGGATTTGCGAGTGTAAATAACACAGAAGCTTCGAGGTGTTATCTGCCTGAGTCCCGCAAGGAGCAGTGGAGAGACCGCCCCTCCACCTGCCAGAATAGCTGGCGGCCGGCTGCTGTGAGCGGGACCGCACCTCTGGGCCAGCCCTGTCCAGAACTCCCATTCAGGGAGGGCGGATCCATGTGCACCAAGCAAGCTCAGGGTGGGGTGGGGGGAAGTGCCCTTTGGGTATCTGGGTTGAGTTGTGTGCAGGGTACTCAGCACACACCCCAGAATCATTTCCCTATTTAGAAAGCCCTCAGGCAGAATAAAGGCCTGTGACCTTGGTCTGGAAAATGGCCTCTCTTGGTCTCAAACACATTGCTCTGAGCCCTGTAGCCAGACAGAAAGAGCACTCTTGTGGCCCCCCGTGGCGACTCCCCACCAGCCTAGAGGAAGGCCCAAAGTGCTGGGCCCTTTCCCCTATAACATTATCCAGGGTTGGCCTGGAGACTCCATGCTGTTCCTCCCCCAACTCGGGGGCTACAACTTTCTTCCAACAGGCCCCGTGAACATCGGTGTTGCTGAGGCCCTTGGGGATCCCTTGGTTCTGACCCTTATGGCACAAACGGGACGCCCGTGGCCTAGAAAGGATTTGAGGCTTACCCAAGGTCAGTCAAGGAATTAGGAAGAGAACCTGGGTCATCAGACGTCGTAACTTTGGAAGCCACACAGTACCAATAGATTATTTTCTGCTATTTCAGGCAACAGAATCTACCCCCAACACTCTCCTTCAGCAGTAGGAACCCCAAAGAGCTTAGTTTCCCTCCCTTTGGTTTGGTGGGTGCGGTGTTCTGCTTATTGGGCTCACTGCTTTTGTTTTTTTTCCCTGAAGTTGCCATATTGTGTTATTTCCCCAGCCCCCAGGCAAAGCTTCTAGGACTAAGAGTGAGTCTTTGCTACCACACACAAAGACCCCTGGTCCCTGCTGAAACCCAACCATTGGCTCTTAGCCTCTTTCCCATCCTTGTTCTGTCCCTCCAAGAAGTCCTCTTGGAATCCTGTGGATACCCAATTACTCTGGGTTCTTTGGCACCTGTCTCTCAGGCGTAACTGCCTCATTCCTCTACCATCCTGCTTGTCGTCACAAGAGGCCCAGAAAAGCCTCCTACGAAGGCCCGCGCCCTGTGGGCTGGCCTCAGCCTCTCTCTGTCCCCTGAGGAGTTGTCTCTGGTCTTGGAAGCAAATCTTCAGCCACCACCAGCAACTGTAACTTCCCACTATAAATGTGGAGAGGGAAAGTGAGTTGAACGCATTAGTTGGCTACCGTTTCTTTTCCTAAAGAACAAATCTCACCTATATTGGGCCTGGAAAGATCCGCTTCTCTAAATGCAGGCAGAACCTCAGACTTCGGACATTCCCAAACAAGCTATTAAGCGTATTGTTCCAGAAGCTGAAATCAGTTATCCAGGGTAAACCATATCTAGATAAAATGATAGGCCCACGGGGGTCTAGGAAAATGCTGAGCCCACCTGCAACTCCAGCCACCACTTGCTGAGGGACAATCTCTGCTCTCCGTCTCATCTGCCGAGACCTATGGCCCAGGGCTCTGGGGAGGGCAGCTGTGGGGTCACACAGCAAAGAGAGACTGACAAGGGGACCAAGCAGGCAGGAGCTGGGATTGTCCTGACCTCTGTGAGAAAGAGTCTTTGGGGGAGGAAAGAAAGGACACAAAGCCTAGTCTGAGGCCTGGGGATAAGCTAAGGTTTCCTTGAGTCCCCGCTGCTCGACAACCCCTCACATGGCACTAACAACGGGAACACGGAAGACTGTGGTGCCCACTTCCAGGCCCGCACATCTGTTGGCTGAGAGATGGCGGCCCTCAGTGTCCGGGCCCACCCCAGCCATTCTTTGGAGAAGTAGATGAGGGGTCTGGTTTCCAGCTCTTTCCCACATGCCCAAAGTCCACAGTGTTCCCCTGTTCCACAAACAAAGCTCCTGCTTATACATGCACTGAGCCCTGTCCCTAATCACTGCTCTTCGGGGGTGGGAACCCAGCTGCCCTGGGTGAGCCCACACTCACTGGGGTTAGACTCCTGATGCCAGTGCCCTGGAAGATACCCTTTCCTACCCATCAGGGACAGGAGGAACATTCTAGGGACTCGTTGTAGAGACTTTAGGTCTCTTCAGAGCTGGTCCTTTCTTGTAGTAATGTAAGAATTAGAGGTCAGAGGAGGGGCGCCTGGGTGGCTCAGTGGATTAAGCCGCTGCCTTCGGCTCAGGTCATGATCTCAGGGTCCTGGGATCGAGCCCCACATCGGGCTCTCTGCTCCGCAGGGAGCCTGCTTCCTCCTCTCTCTGTCTGCCTCTCTGCCTACTTGTGATCTCTCTCTGTCAAATAAATAAATAAAATCTTAAAAAAAAAAAAAAAAAAAGAATTAGAGGTCAGAGGAGGATGTGACAGGAAGAGGCTCTCTGTGGCTGATCAGAATGTTGATCACCAGAAGAGCTAGAATGCATCCTCAACCCCAGAGACACTGGGTGAACATGGGTCCTCCCAAGGTCAAGGCAACAGGGGAGTTACTGGAAGAAAAGGGGATAGCCGCCAGGGGGCAGGGGGAGAGAGGACACCGGCTTTAGACTCCAAGGCTGCACCTGCCCCATTCTAAGCACATGCCTTTGGAAGTCAAGAAACCGCAAAATCTTCCCAAGTTGTCTTTTTAAAAAGAGAGTGTCTACCAGCAGAAAGAAGAAAGGATGTTTCTTTCATGGGAAGGATGTGCCCCATGGCGGCAGAGCAGGCATTGTGGGAAGGACCTCAGAACACACCAGAGAGGAACCACTCAGTCTACTGCTGTCCTGGGATCGAAGGAAGTAAAATATCTTCCAAGGCTTTAGATTCCATCCCATCCACATCACTGTCCACACTGCTGGATGTGCCCCTCGGGGATCTGGGGACAGAAATAGATGGGTGGATTTACACACGGGCTCCGCAGCCTCGCCCTTTGCCAGGCTCCTCCGTCTGCACTGACACAGCTTGGCCACGTGGCGCACTTTGGCCAATGGGATGAGAGTAAAGGACCGCAAGTCTTGTCAAAGGGCTTGCACTTGGGGTGCCGGGGTGGCTCAGTGGTTTAAGTCTCTGCCTTCAGCTCAGGTCATGATCTCAAGGTCCTGGGATGGAGCCCCGCGTCAGGCTCTCTGCTCAGCAGGGAGCCTGCTTCCCCCTCTCTCTCTGCCTGCCTCTCTGCCTACTTGTGACCTCTCTCTCTGTCAAATAAATAAAATATTAAAAAAAAAAAAAAAAAAAGGGCTTGTGCTTTTTTGTTTGCTCTCTTGGACCTTTGCCTTTGACATGAAAGCTAGCCCAGGCCAGTCTGCTGGAGGATGAGACACATGGGACAGAACCACGTGACCCCAGCCAAGCCTACCCTCGACCAGCCAGTCACTGGCCCATCTGCCAGCCAGCCGGAGGGGCCCGAGTAAAACCAGCTCTGATCACTATAGCCTGGCCTGGCTCAGCAGAATCAGCCAGCTCACCCGAAGCCCTGTGAGAAAGCACGCGTTGTCATTTTCACCACTGCATTTTCCTATGGTTGGTTGCACAGCAGTAGTTTACTGGTGGTAAATATACACTTCTTGGCCATGTGATCAGGGGTAAAACACTTTGCTTTTCTTTGTTTTCACTCCCTCAGCTGCCTTCTATTCCAAAGATGGCACTTAGCTAGGGATTTTCTGGATGTAGTTAAAACAATTAATACGACCACCTTCATAGCCAGTAGCTCACACTTGATGATCAATATCGTGGCCCCAGGCACAGTGTAAGTCCTTTGGTACAGTTGAGTCTGGTATCATCCCCACCAGGAGTCTGAAGTTCAGCAAAGCAGAACAGCCCGACCAAGCCACAAGCCACAGTGGCAAAACCAGGACACAAACTCCATTCTGACTGGTGCTCCAGTTGCCCTCGGAAATGATGCACGGAGGGACAAATGAGCCTGCCCAGAATCTGGATTACCCTCATTTGATTCAGTGCCAAATCCTAATAAACAATAAACTAAGCTCTGCTTTAGGAACACTCTGGAAAGAGGAACCCCCTGAAAGCCACCGTGAATGTGTCAGCCGCCAGGCATCCTTCCTTCACTGAGACGCGGACACCTCTCCTACCTAGATGGTCCTGGAGCAGGAGGAGGCCAGTATGTCACGAGGCAAAGGGGTGCATTAGTATTCTGTGCAACTGGAACTTCGAAGCCATTCTACTGCTTTGGCAAAGACTGATGTGAACAGAGGTTTTTTCTTGTGTCATACAATCCAGCACCTTCGTATCTGTGGGATCAGCCAAAAAACCCAAGTAAGACCTGGCTACAAGGAAGACCCCACTACCACCAAGAATTTGATCGGAAAGACCCAAAGATATCTCTGCAAAACCAGGCATTTGGCTCTGGCTCAGAATTCTGGATCCTGCCATGTAACATGTCCCTAATATGTGACTGAGCTGAGTCTTTGAGGAAATGGGGCTTCTCCCTTTCTGGCTGCAGCCCAGCATTTGACGGCCCCCCCCCCCCACCGCCATCCCCGGGACACAGGAGACCCCTCAAGGAACTCAGCTTTAAACTATCAGGTTTCGGAGTGCCTGGGTGAGTTAAGCCTCTGCCTTCGGCTTGGGTCATGATCTCAGGGTCCTGGGATCGAGCTTCACATCGGGCTCTCTGCTCAGCAGCGAGCCTGCTTCCTCCTCTCTCTCTGCCTGCCTCTCTGCCTACTTGTGATCTCTCTGTCAAATAAATAAATAAGATCTTTAAAAAAACAAAAAACTATCGGGTTTCTGTGTCTGAGGAAAGCTTTTTTTTTTTTTTTTTAAGAAATCTGCCATCCTATTTGTGAGCAGATTTTACGGCTTTCCTTCAGAACCCCCTTCAGATTCCACCTCTGAACTTTAAAACAACAATTTCATTTGGAGAGCTGGTTTATTCGTCAGTAAATAGGATACAGTGTGGGTGAAGTCGACGGAACCAGGAGGCCGTCACTGGATCCATCAGCACAAAAGCCCACTGTTGCCGGAGCCGAGGCTCGGCCTTCCCCGTACCGTTCAAAACTAATATGTAACCATATCTGTTTTAAAAGAGTGATTCATTTTCCTCCCATTGCCTGCGAAACTCTCTTCATCCCCACCACAGGAAACTTGAGTCTGATTTTAATGAGCTTCAATTGGAATGTGGCCTTTGAAAAGTAGTGCATTTGAAAAGATGGAACATTAAATTTTGTAATGATGTAAAACATCTTCAATTTTTGACAGGACAATGGTGCTTATTGTACTTTATGAGTCCACTGGCGATCCAAAGGTCACTTTGTATATGACTCCACAGACAGGGGCAGCACGGAATGAAAATTAGGTTACATGTGATCAGCTTTATTATTAATCAGACGAAAATGGATTTTTAACATTTTTCTAATGAGCAACAGAGAAGGAAGAAAATACCACGAATGAAACTACAGAAGACCAAGAGTGGCCAAGTCTGAAAACGCTCCCCGGCCATATCTAAAAACGCGTTTTAAATCTGAAACACTTAAATACTAGCTCAAGGAATAAAGTGCAGCTGCATATTCTGCTATCATAAATACATGGAAAACCACGGAAATACCTACTCTAATTTACTATCTCTGTCCTTTGTTTATAACTAACTAATGAACTGATTTCTCCGCACAGTATATTACCACCGTCCCCAAGAACACCAGGCTGGGTGAGACGGTGTCACAATTTCCATGATAAATCCTGTGTTTCGGGGGGTTTATAACTCAGCTGTAAATATGTAATTCAGACTAACACTTGGCATACAAGGCCTCAGCCAGGAAGCAAATTTACGCGACAATCACCACTCCACCCCCATTTAAGGTTTGAAGCCTTTCTGTGGATATTTGGATATTAAAGAGATGAGGCATTGAAATAAAAGAAAAAAAAACAATAAATAAAAGTGAAAGAGTTGGTGATTTTTTTTCACTTCTTATTTAAATTAAAAGGCTATTTTTCAAGATACTCTTCTGTGAAGCATGCCAAGGTATTTATGAAAGAAACAGTTTCCAGGACCCAAGCAAACAAAAGCAGATCAGAGAGTCAAGTTTCAAGAGCAACACAGAGAACACCGTGAGCAAGGAGACCGAGGCAGGGACGTGCGGGCTCGGGCTGTACTTTCCTCAAGAGCCAGACCCCTCTAGACCGGGCTGGGTCTTCTCCTCCAGCTGCTCGCCTAGGAAGATGGCTGAATTAGACAGTGCATCGCATGGGACAAGAAACAGGTGCAACCGCCTTGCAGACAGGGCAGCTTTGCAAGAAACAAAAGCCCGCGGAGGAATCTGGCCCTGCAGCCAGCCCTAGGGCAGGTACGCTGTGGGCCACCCAGAGGAGCCAAGGGGAGAGCACAGACCGGGCAGGACAGCAGTTCCCCACTGCTGGGAGTAGAACCTGGCTATCTAGCCCCCAGGGTCAGGAATGAAAGTGGCTGGTATAGAGAAGAGAGCAGAACCTTCCAACACCCATGGGGCAGCTGTTTAGTCCCCCCGAGGTAAGGGAGACAAGGCAAGAAGAGAAGACGGAGGAAAGAGGTTGAAGTTAAAGGGTGACACCAGGAGTCCCAGCTACGGCAAGACCAAGGATGGGGTTGGACAGCAGGAGGACCTGATGGGGTCTAAGACCTTGGAGGCAGAGGACAGGGCCAGGAAGAAGTGGGGACCTCCCCATGCAGGGGCAGGTCAGAGAGGCACCACGGGCTCCTGCGTCTAAGGAGCTGTCCTCACTCACCGGATCCCCGCGGCCCCTCCCCTCTGGCCCCAGCTTCCCATGCTTGCCCCAGCGCAGTCCAGGCTGTGCCTTGCTGCTGTTCACAACCCCCGAGAGGTAGACCTGGGGGTCGGGACCTCTAAGTAACTATGGACCCACAGCAAAAGGCAAATGCAGGCTCCCCACTTCAAACATGAGTAAGGATTTCAGGACAGTGAGTGTGGCACTCTCCTGAGCTCAGGGCTGGAGGGGCTCTACTGGCCCTCAGCTTTCCCTTGTCCCCTCTTCTCCTAGTCCTCTCTACGTAGTGCCCCCAAGTGCACAAGTGAGCTCGTGTTGGCCCCCTGTTGTTTGCCTGACTGGTGCTTCCTGGATCCTCCTTTAAACCGCTGCCTTCTTCAGGTCTTTGCTTGAATGGTACCCTTAGGCCATTTAAATAGGAACCCCACAGGCAACCCTCAAATTTCTATTTACCTCCTTTTTCTCTAGACTCTCATCTCCTTTAACTGACTAGTTACTTATGTGGTGATTGCCCATCCCCCCATTCCCTAGCACGTGAGCTCCCTGAAGGCTGAAGTTGTCTCTGTTCTCCATGGCTGGATCCCCAGCACCTAGAGAGGGATCTGGCACGCGGGTGTTCTAGGAACCATCCGTTAAAGCAATAAAGGCAGGAAGATTGGCTGCTTCCTTAGTCTTGCTTCTCTCTCTGTAATCCATGCTGTGCACTGGGTTGATGGAACTGCTCAGGGACGCAGCCAGGGCTGGACTCTGATGGCAGGACAGTGGCCACCCCCTGAGCTGTCCCTGGAGGACTCCATGCCCTACTCCAAGCCATGCTGGAGAGGTCTAATCCCAGGGGAAGGGGTCCTGGAGGAGGTCCATGCCCAGCTGGCAGAGCAAAGTGGAATTAGGCTCACAAGGCTAGGGACCATGGCCATTTGGTTCCCTCTTGTGTCCTAATGCCTAAGGGAGCAACTGGCAGATGGGAGATGTTCCGTAGATACTAGCCGAATGGATTAATGAATGAACGGATGAGTCCGTGAATGAGTGACTGCCCCATGGCCCCTCCTGCCTCTGTTTTCTGCACACCAGTCACCCGCTGCGCAGACTGCAAGGGGGGTGCGGGACTTGGGCTTCACACACACCTGGGGGCAAGCCAGCCTAGACCTGTGCCCATATACACATGTCCCAGCAGCGCCATGCCCAGATGACAACCCACAGCCCATAGCCTTCCGGCTACCACTTTTCAGTGGAGGGCTGCCCTTGACTAAATTCAAGCCAAGTTGTATCTCCATTTCCCACCTGGAAAATAAATCCAGTAGAATGCAGCAGAAGCCAAGGGATCAAATACATTGATTAAAATATCTGTATTATTTCTGCATTTATTGATTATGCCGTGTATATGTTAATGACCTACACTCGAACCATACTCAGAGCTGATCATAAACTATGGCCTGTCCTGCTCTAAGCTCTAAGCCTAGAGCTGAATGACCTACTTCCATGGGAGTACCCACGTAAGAAGAGTTCGGCAGCGTTCGGACAGTTCTGGCAATGACGCCTCTCTAACCGGAAGCCTCCTGCCGCCATTCCAGCCCATTGTCTCTGGCTTGACCGTTGGCAGCAGTGAAGGGAGCAGGTGCCCACTGTGAGGACCACCCATGAACGCTAGTCCTGCGCGCCCCCAGACCAGACTCCCGAAGCAAAGATGAATAGCAAAAGGCAGTGGGCTTGGGAATCACACTTCTGGGCCATTCTCCATAGAGGAACCCACCTGGGAGCCTTGCAACCTTCCTCCAAGGGTCTTTCCTCCCAGTCTCTGTTCATGCTTATCCTGGTCCTCGGACCCAGCTGCAAATCCACCCTATTGTGTAGAGAACATCACAAATAGTGCTACAGGGAGAAAAGCAGCTTTTCCCACTTACCTTCTCGCTTTGAGAGCAGATAGGGTGTTGTAAGGTTGCTATAGTTCCTAATTTCACCTTCTAATATTTGGAAACAGATAGCGTTGCAGCTAATACAGAAGGTGGGCTACCTCTTGTCTCCCATGGAGGCCAGAACGGCATGAGATGCAGATAATATAGCAACCAGCTGGGGGAAGAAACACTAAAAAAAAAAATCATCCAGAAATAGCTATTCATTTGAAAGCAGTTTGCCCAGACAAGAACAGGGATCCTGAAAAGACAACGGAGCAGTCAGTCTTGGCGATGATGTGCCCTGGGCCTCCAGGGAGCAGCATGGCGACCATCATGCCCCTGCATGGGAAGGCGTTGGGAAGAGGCTGAACCTAGTCCTGGCCAAGGTCAGCATGGGCTGAACTTCACAGCTGCGGGCTGGTCTGAGCAGAAGGCGTTCATGCAAACTCATCTGCCTTTCTCCAAGGAAGCCTAACTCAGATTTCTAAGGAACTGGCCCGTGTTTTCCAGGTGACTTTGTTGGGCATGGTTATCAAGAGTCTTGACTCACACCAGCTTTCTATCCGTGGGATGCCTGAAAGGAGACTGGGCAGGTTGTCCTGGAAAGAACGTACTCTGCCATGGACATTCTCGGTCTGTGGAGATAAAAGACCGTCCTGTTGAGGGAGTCCTGGGATGGCTCTTTCGTTCATCGCACCATGTTCCCAAGGTCATGTGACCAATTCTCTGAGCTTCAACTGCTTTCTTGTTTCTGTCCAGGTGTGGGGTTAAGAATAGCTCACGGTGTCTCCCAAAGACCCAGTAGCCCTCCGATATGTCTGGTCACACTTACAGGGAGTCCTGGGAACAGGCAGAGGTCGGGGGCAGCCATACTGGGGTCCAGACACATAGTCACTTAGCTCAGCTTTTCGCTGGTGCTAATGGTACAAGTCATTTCTTCCTTTTTGAACTCCAGTTTCTCCAAATGGGGGAAATGGGCAGGGGGAGCCCCAGTCTCGACTCTGTTGACCGCCTGGTCAAGGCTATGGAGAAGCTTGAAGGAAATCTCAGGGTCTGGGAAAGCCTTGGCAAAGTTTCATCGCATATACAGGTGCATGAGCCTAGAGATCCAAGAGGCCGATGGTGTTCTCTCCCTTCTCCATCTCTGGGTCTTTGTCTTTGCTGTCCTCTCTTCAGAACATGCATCCTCTCGTCTTTGCATGGCTCGCTCCTTCCCATCACCCAAGACCCCCTCCATGTCATTTTCTCAGAGAGGTCCCCCAGACCTTCACGGTATATGGTACTGACCTCGCTCACTCTTCATCGTATTGGTATCCACTTCTCAGAAGCTGGACTGTGTTCTTGTTTGCTGTCAGTGTTCCCCCATAGAACGTGCCCCACAAGGACCATCTTCTTGGCTAACTTGTTGATGGCCAGTTCCCCACTCTCTGGAACAATTCAGTACATGCTAAATCAATGAAAACATGCTCACACTCGTTCCCTGTCACAGAACCTTCTTTTTTTCCCAAAAGGTTTGGGAAAACATTGTTTCTTCATTCTCTAGAACTATGCCCGTGGAGCGTGGAGGGTGAAGTCCGGGCCTGGAGGACATGGGAGCCCCCCAGTCTCTGCCCCCTTCCGTCCTCTCCTCCCCACATCTCTGTCCCCTACGTGCTACTTCGTCGTGCTTTGCAGCCAGCTCCCAGGACAGGGGCCTGGCACCTTCCCACAACTGGGACTTGCCTCTCCCAGGGGTGTGTGCCCATGAACCTGCCTTGGCCAGGCCAGCTTCATAACTGGATCCCCAGCAGAGCAGAGTGGCCTCAGGAAGCAGGAGGGAGATTTCTGTTTCCAGAGGAGGGCTCTACTCTGCACTTTTGCAAGTGGTATCTGGTTCGAGCCAGAGGTGGCTCTTGAAATCTGAATGCATAGCCCATTTGAGCCAGAGCCACATTAAAGAAGGCCCCCCTTACCCTTGCTTCTGAAGTGGCCAAGCAGGGGACATTCAAAAGGGGTAAAATTTTCTACAAAGCTGCAAGGACAAGTCACAGGAACCCTTCTTTGTCCAGGTAGAGAACCATAAGAAGGGGAGGCTGCCGAGGGCTGCCCCAGAAAGCAGAATGATGGCCAGGCACATGGACCTGCCTGGACACCTGGAAACAGATCTCACCTTTGTCTCCCATTCAACAACCAAGGGCAGATGCTTCCCAGAATTTGCCTCTCTAAGATGACCTCCAAGATCACCTGTAGCTCTGAGAGCCTAGGAAATTTTAATTTCATCATGGAGGAACCAACATATGCCTCCATGAACTCTAAAAATAAAGCAGGCTGCCTAAGGGGCTCCCGGAGGCTGTGGGGGTGACCTGTGTATCCGATGGGATAGGCCGGAGACTCGGAGAAGCGGGAGGCCGGGCCCACACCGGCCAGGGAACATGGAGGAGCAGCAGGAGAAGGCAGGCGTGGGAGGACAGGCCACAGAGAGCCCCCGTGAGTTGTCCCTCATCTTGTGTTTCGGGGTGAGGGCCCAGTCGTTCCAGACCCTTCCTGGCAAAGGCTCGACCTGCTCACCCTTTGCCTGTGCGTCCTCCCTTTCCGGGAGGGACTCTCTGCTGAGAAGAACACCCACAGCACAGTATTTCTTCAAGGGGGGAGTGTGCTAAGACGTGAAAAGGCGAGGACAAAAAAAAAAAAAAAAGGGGGAAGGCCACCGTCAAAAGAGCCTGACGGCAAACAAGCCCGCTGGTGTCGACGTGAAGGCAGTTAGGAGCTCGCCGGGCCCAGCGTGAGGCCCACTTGTCTTCTTTTGAGGAGCCGGGGGACAGCTGACCGCTTGTCCACGGGATGTGTTTTGATAACTCCGAGAAATGAGAGGGTGTTTTATGGGAGGGTAATTGGGCATAATTCCCTTCATGACTTCAAGTCAACAGGCAGCCTCTACAGCTGGCCCTTATCTGGTACCATCGGCAGCAAATGCTATTTTCATGGCCAATTTTATTAAAGACTCCATGTTTTTGAGGAGACGTCACAGACACAAAAAGGGGTATATTTATTGATATGTTTAAAATATAGGTTTTTAACTCGATTCCTTCACCCTTAAAAACAAAGCCAAGAGATAGACAGATACAATTATGTTCCGACTGGTTTCCGCCAGCCTGCCCAATGGGAACGTTTGTCTGTAGTTCTCGGTGGCGCTGAAATCTGCTTAGGAAAGCAACAAGTCCTTTGTTCTGTTGACAACGGTTATTACAATTAATTCATTTTGTGATTGGTAGTTGCGCTGAGTGACAAGGTGTTATTTTACCTCCGTGAAAGTTAAAATGGTAATACCTACATGCACACCAATACTGGAGGCTGGCTATCCGTCATCAGGGAGAAGAAAAGGCTGAGTTCCAGCTGTCTGCTCGGCTCTGAACCCTCCCCACGCTCCCCACGTGAGTCTGAGTTGGGAGGAATGTGCTGGGTTACTGGGCTGGAAGTTTCCGCCACCCAGCCCCCCCGGGTTTCTTGCAGAGATTCTCATAAAGGCATGCGGTGCACAGGGGACGTGCCTCGGAGGGAAGGTGTGCCTGCGAGCAAGCCGGAAGCCACAACGTGGGCGGAACGGTCAACCCTGACACTTGGCTTGGGGCGTGTCTAGCTTGGACTTATACTTGAAGGCCTGATTCTCCTACCTGTATGCCAGGACTTCTCAACCTGAGCTAACCTGACGTCTTGTGCTGGATAATTCTTGGCCTGCCCTGTGCCATCCCCGGTCTCCACCTGCTAGATGCCAATAGGACACCCCCCCACCGGTGTCCACAGACATTACCAAAGGTCCCCCCAGGGGGGATAATCAGGCCTGCCTGAGGACCACTGCCGGACATGGCCCTCATATTTGTTGTGTAGTAGATCGGCGGTCCAAGAACCCTGCTCTGACTTATCTTGTGTTTAACCGAGAGGCAGACTGGGTCACAGGAGCCCAAAGGAAAGGGCACAGGAGGACAGTGGGCATTTGGTGCCCTCCAGAGGGTGCAGGCAAAGGAGAGGAGCAAAAGAGAAGAACTCGAGACCCAAGCAGGGCTGTGGCCGCAGGACCCATTTCCAAGGATGCTTTCCTCGGGAGCCCAGATTGGCTGTAGCTAGGGTGATCAAGCAGGAGCCTTTTCTGGTTATTAGCAAATTCTGGCTGAGTGCTCTGGTGGTTGGGCTTATGGATAAGCAGAACCTCCACTCTGCTCGTGGGTTCCTGTCTGGTTTTCTGCTTAACTTCCCTGTGGAGGTACTACCATGTCCCACCGCGGAAGGAGGAAGGAGGAAGGTCAGGTCTGGGACCAGATCATCCTTGTTCTGGCTTTGAGTGTCTCCAGGAAGACCTGAAATTGTTTTCCAGGGGAGCAAAGCTGGGGCCATGCTGCTGCGACCTGTTCACCCATCACCTCCTTCTTTAGGGCAGTCTGGTTGGGTTTCCATGGCAGAAACATACAGCGGCCACGTGCTCATTCCTCGGCTGCTTAACCCGGGTCCTACGGCATCAGGACCGAGAGCCTGTCATCTTGGCTGCCCCGGAGCATGACTGGATGTGACCAGAGTCCCCTAGCCTGCCTGATGTCCTGCCCAACATGAGCGACTAGATGGAACTCGACTTGCATTGAGAGCCGTTGACGGCGAGCCATGGAAATCCTCCCAATTTTTTTCTTTATTAGCAGTATTAATCACCTTCTCAAAATCAATTGCATATTTTAGATGAAAACAAATGACTACTTCTAGACTGATCAATACGTGCATCTTTGCTTTTTAAAAAGTAAAAATTTAATGTGAAGAAATCCTTGTCTTTGCTCCTCTCAATTCAATTTTTTAAAAAATATTTTATTTGACAGAGAGAAATCACAACTAGGCAGAGAGGCAGGCAGAGAGAGAGGAGGAAGCAGGCTCCCCACGGAGCAGAGAGCCTGATGTGGGGCTCGATCCCAGGACCCTGGGATCATGACCTGAGCTGAAGGCAGAGGCTTTAACCCACTGAGCCACCCAGGCGCCCCCTCAATCCAATTTTAATATAATTCAACATTTCGTAAAATAATCCTCCTTGTGCAGAACGATGTCATAAAAAATGCAAAAAATTTCATGGTATCCGAGACCCTGTGAGGTAGAAAATGTTGCCTGTGTCCTGTCACCTCAGGGCCCCCTGTGGGCTGCCTCCACCCACCCCCCTCTGGTTATCAGAACCTGTTTATTCCTATTAAGCGTAAAGAAAAGGGTTTATATATTTAATGATCCTAAAATCAAAATGCTACCTACTATCTGCACAATTGCCATTTTATCTCTTTAAACTTCTCCAGCCTGACGTTTTTAAAAGGGCAAAAGCAGAAAACCCTTATATAATACCTAATTTGTACATCTGCGGTTTCCCTCTGACTGGCACAGACACCATATGTTTTTAATTATCGTAATAGCCCTAAAGAACCTGTTCGGTGGGAAACACATATGATCCTTTTATTACTGGTTTGTAATTTAAACAGTTTTAACAGAAAAGGTCTGGCTATAGGGGAGTGACAGGCTCAAAGGCCTAAGATCCCAGTCATCGACCTCTGGAAGCTCAAGTTCAGATCCCACCCACCGAGGCGGGACCTCCTTCCTAGGGCTTGACAGAGGTAATTGGTCACATGTGAGGCGGCTCTGTGGGACCTTAAAAGACATGATCTGTGATCTCCAGTGACGCCGGGTTTGGGGCAGAGCCTGACACAGTGAGAAGAGGTTGATAAATATTATTCTAGTCTGACCTCTGCCGCTTTCACGGCGGGGGGGCTGGGCCCCGAGGCAGCCCTGGTGGGAGGGCCGCTGGTGCCCTGGGCCACCCACTCTCTGCTCCCCCCACCTAGACCCCAGGGAACAATTGCAAGGTGAGGGGTCAGCTTTCCCTGAGCCCCTCTGGTGGGGAGGGGGGGGTTGGGGAGGGCGACAGTTTTTTTCCCTGAGGCTGAACGGGACAGAATAAAGAGTCCCAAGAAAAATTGATTCTCAGGCTAGAGGATGGGGGGGTTGGGGATGATGCCTGGTACTCTGTCACTCATGGAGAGGTGAGGACACTGCGGGGGATGGGAAGACTGGTGCTCAGGGTCACAAGGCAAGTTCTGGGCCAGTGGAGTCACCTGAGACCCCCACCCCCCACCCAGTGCCCTGTGCCGCCTGTTTCTAGGGGACAAGCTCCAGGTTCTGTCTGTGACTAGAATCTCTGCTTGCCATCTCCCTTATCCTCTCCCAGGACTCGGAGCTGGAGTTGGCAGGAACGAGTTATTTTTGTGTATTTCTTGGTTGCGTTGTTCCTTTTCCATGCATCCCCAGCCAGGAAGACGGGCATGGGAGGGCACCAGCCACTGGCAAGGGGAGGCCGCAGACAGGTCACGCTCGAGGATGTCCATTGCCCAGTCCGGAGTCTCAGCATCCCAACATGCTCGCTGGGCTACCCTGGGTGAGTGATGCAGCCTCTCTGTGCCTCAACCTTCCTGCATGTAAGATGGGAAGAGTAAGAACTAACATCTGTCTCCTGGGAGTTTTATGAAAATTAAACAAAAGAAGATCTCTATTACCCTCTATAAGGTACTTAGAACGGGCATTGGCCCTGGCATAGTAAGCAATTATTACTTAAAAATAAACTTGGCAGATGGAGGGATGGCCCGTAGGTTTAGATCCTGCTGCTGAAGACCAGAGGGTCATTCCCTGGGCATGGGGAGGTAACAGAGGAAGAGTCATCCTTGAACACTAGTGTGGACATGCTGGACCTAGAGGGGACGAACCCTCAGGGCGGTCACCCATGTGGGGACTTCTTGAAGGCGTCCAGGGGCTGGAGGCAAGGTTAGGAGTGATGGCCCTCTGACTTCCCCTCGACGCTGTCCCACTAGCAGGTTCAGACGTGAACCACTCGGTTGCCACGAGAGTGTCCATCTCTTTTCTACTCCTCCAAATGAGGAATTCTATTACTTGGATTTTTTGTTTGGTCACCGTCTGATACTGGAAATGCAATGCGTCGCGAAGGTGGTATCATGCAGCTGGGACTACTAACCGCTACTGGGTGGTGGGCGTGTGCCCTTTGCCAGGACCAGCCAGGACAGGTGCCTCTCACCGCGTGCCCTCCGCCCTGCTGCTATGGGGCTGCTCCCCTCGCGCCCCGGCCACAGGACTCCTAGAAGGGGGGCAGGTCCCGACATGAGGTGCTGGGAGCCCTCATGGGCAAGTCGCCCAACATCTTTTGGTCTCCAGTTCCTCCTTCAGAAGGCAGACTCTGATGACCAGGAGAACTGGGCTCTGCAAAGACTGCTGGCAAGGGTGGTGGCTGGACACTGTCCCAGAAGCACCTGCCAGCTCCAGGGACTTCATAGAAAGGGGGTGGCCCTGGGATGGCCCACCTGCCTCGAGGGCAAGGCCGGGAGCCAGTCTGGGCCAAAGAGACCCTGCCCCATCTTTCCTTGTTTGGGACAAGCACCTCCCTGGGGCAGTGAAACTAGAATTCATTTGGAGGAAGGACAGAGGCGTCAAGTCCAGAGCCGCCCCCTGAGTCAAGTCCCCTCAGAAGACCAAGGGCGTGCTCTCATAAGTCAAAAAAAGAGAAAGGGGAGGGAGGCTCCAAGCCCCCACCGCAGAGGGCAAGCTCTTTCCTTTTGGCAAGCAGAGGGCCAGATGGCCACCCTCATTTGCGATGTCAGTGATGACCTCTGGACTCAACAAATAGCAAGTGAATCTTAATCAGAGCGCGCCCTTCCTGTCCACCAGACAAGGCAATTGCCCCAGCCCGCCCCTCAAGGAAACAAGACCTTCTTAATCACAGGCTGCTTGGAGGGGCAGGGAGGAGGCCCCGAGGCCTGGCCGCAGCCGGCAGGGACCGACCTCCCCGCTGCCCGCCCAGGGCCAGCCCCGCTCGCTGGCCCGGCGGAGCCCAGGCTGGGACGAAGGCGCCTCGGATTTCCAGTCCCTGGAATAATAACTCACATTACTAGGATCCCATCTGCACCCAGCAAAGGCAGAGCAGGGGAAGGAGCATAAAACACAAAGTTCCCACAGACAACATCTGTCTTAGTGCAAACAATGGACCATTATCTTGTAAATAATTCTGATTAAGCTGCAGCATTTCCTCCTGAAACTGGTGGCAGGGAGCACGGGGAGGAGGGTGTGCTGGAACGCCAGACCTCCGCCAAGCCCTCAGCTCCTTCGGTTTTCCCGCAAGAGCCCTGAGCACCCCGAAGCCCGCAACCAGGCCCTTAGGATGGTCACTGCGCCTCCTGGGGGCCCAGGCAGCTCTGCAGAGGCTTCTGGGGGCCAGAGCTGCTCCGTTTCTGCTGGGTCCGCTTCCCCCGCTTCCCCATGGCTTTCTTCCCTCTGCCCTGCTCTCTGGGGGCCTTCTCTAGCTTTTGCTGCTACTCTGTTTATCCTGCTGTTCTCTCCTCTTAGCTCCAACTTTCCTTCGCTTCTGTCTACCAGGCCCAATTTCTGTTTTCTTTGCACACTCCCTTTCTTGTCAACTGGCCTTTTGGCTCCCAGACTCTGTGGGTCTCTCTGTCCACGCTGCTGCACAACCCCGGCCTCCGGGGTTCACCCATCCTTCTAGACTCTCCCACGAACGCCTGACATAGTGGACGTGGTGTCCAGTCTGGGGGCACCAAGGCCTGCAGGGTCCGAGCTGCTTTCTGGCTCTCTGGGGCTGTCAGGCCTGGGGTGGCGCTGGAAGGTCTGGACCCATGGGGGTCCCTCTTCCCGCCACTGGGAGGGTGCCTCATGCCTGGTCCCAAACCCCCTCCCTCGTGTGTGTTCCAGAACGCGGAGGCTGGCGTTCCTCGCATGCTCCTGCCTTATTACCCAGCTCCTGTGTCTCCTGTGGTGAGAAGGAGCTGAGATCGTGAACCCAGCCCTGTGCTAGGGAGACGCAGGCACTCAGCCTGTGTCCAGATGAAAAGCGGCCACTTTGCAAGGACACTTACCCCAAAGTGCTCAAGAAAATCCCCCTTGAGATTTAAAATTAATTGCCTGAGAGTGATTTAGAAGCAGCCCATCAAGCCCAAAGTTTTCATGTAAAGCAAGAGCCATGGGTACAAGAAACTGTTCCCACCGCTTAACCACTAGATAGTTTTTTTTTTGTTTTTTTGTTTGTTTGTTTTTTTTAATCTAATTGTAATCCTTGGTAGCATTAGAAAACAGGAAAGATAGTTCTGTTGGAGCCAACTGGGGTGATTTCTGCGCATCCTGAGAATAGGATCCGAATCGTCACCCAGGGCCCTCCGGGGAGGTGACCACTCTGGGATGGGAGGACTCCCACCTCAGCTCTTCAGACCGTGGTGAGTACTGACTGGCAAGGAAGGGGGGTACCATCCCTTGTAACACCCTACCCGGACTCTCTACCCACTTGCCAAGGTCTCAGCGAGTCCCGAGTTTCCATGGGAGCTCTGCCCGAGTCCTGCACAGCAGCAACGGTCCTAAAGTCATTGAAATGTGGGTGACTTGCCAACGTCCAAGTTACTCACTCTCACACATTTTGTGTTTTGTGTGCCATTGGGTGGCACACAAAACTGAGGCCAACAAGTTCTATTCCGTTGAAAACAGAAAGCGGAAGACTCAAAGGATTCCCACTTGGAGATAGCACATAATGTCTCCAGCTGGAGGGGCTCGCTAGCCAGCAGCGGCTTTGGGGGGCCAAGAGAACTCTGAATATGGGAGCATGGATAAGGCCCCAGACATGCAGGAAGATGTGTGCTGTTCCCATGACCCTCGTACGTGCGACCAAGTCTGACGTGAGCCCCTGTCTCTTGGTACTTCCTTCCTCTCCCTCTCCCTGTTGGGGGCGGGGAGGGGGGAGTCGGGAGATCCCGAGAGGGATTACTGTCCTAGGAGGGACACACTGGATTATCATATTGGTATCTGGAATGTGCTTGAAGAAAATGTAATCATGAAAAATACCATCCTCCCAGGCTCCGCTTGAACACAAGAGGTTGAAAATCGAAAAGGAAAGAAAGTCAGATAATCAGTTTTTCTTGCACTACCAGGAGCTCAAAAATCCAGTTGCATTGACTCCCTCTTTGAAAAAATACATAAACGACAAATTCCTCAGTGCTCTTACAGTTTAAGAAAAACGGCTTCAAGAGGAGGCAGGAGTCCGCGTGCCCCATGCCCTCACACAGTAAATGGCCTTGGCCAAACTGAAATCCCAGGTGTCCATGCAAAGCTGGGCTCCCACGTTCAGGGCCCTGCCAAAGTGAGCGTTCACGGGAGCTCTAGGACTGACGGCGTCCTACAGGGTCACCTGGAAATTCAGGGCTGGAAAGGATCATGAAAGCCAGAGTCTGAGACCCAGGAGGTGACTGAGGGGACTTACAGTCACCCTTCCTTTCACCAGTGGGCAAGCGGTGTCCAAAGAGGTTGAGTTGTTGAAGCTCCTTGGAGCTCGACTGCTGGTAGACACCTGGTCTCCTGGCCCCCAGACCAGCCCTCCCATCTGGTCTCCAGTAAGCTTCTGTCCTAGCGGAGAGACCATGCACTTTTCAAAAATTTAAAATCCATGTTCACTTCCCACAGAGAAATCATGGAATGAGTGTCTGTCCTCATCCTTGGTGGCCTTCTGCCGTGCACTGAGAGGCAAAGAACTTTCGGGCTAAGGGGGTCCTGCTGGTGGCAGACGTCGTGGGGGCCCACCTGCTTCTCTTCCAGTCCCTTGGCATGCCAATGGGCTCTTGTTTCTCTTAACTAAATACCTCAGCTGCGAGAAATACCCTAGCTCCTTCAGCCCTCTGTGGGCCAATTCTGAGATGAACTCCAGACGGTATCCTAGAGGATCCCTGGAAGGAATGCACCCAGTCCTCGAGCAGAGGCCTCTCTCTCACTAACACAACTGAGCAGTTTCCTCCCTCTCCCATGGCTCCTGGGAGCTCCTCCCACATACAAACCTCCATCCACGTTCTTATCTTAGGGTCTGCTTTTGGGAGACACGCCCCCCCCCCCCCCCCCCCCCCCGCCTCCCAGCTAGGTCACTGATGGGATCTCGAAAGACCAAGAAGATGAATGGACTTTCTCCCTGACAAGAGCCAATCGTACTCCGAACCCCTAAGTACTCACTAAGGTCACTCTATCTGCCCACAAAACGTCTGCCTCCAGCCCTGCCCACCCCAGAGTCGCCTCCCCCCAGGACACATAGAACACTCGAGTCCAAGTCAGAGAAAAACGACTTGTCCATCATGTGAAAAGAGCAATAATTTAGGAAATTAATTGCAAATTTACTTTCCCTGCTTGGTTGCCTTTCTCTTTTTATGTGGATAATTGAGAGCATATTATATTAATTTGACAACAAGAGAAGTTCAAAAAGAAAACTTAACCTCGTGAGCAGCGGGTTGCGAGTGGATGGGTGTCTGCGGACAATCCCACCACAAGCAGGAGAGACCAACTCGTCACAAAGCCAGCCGGTGGCTGGGCGCGCAAATGGGTGTTTTTGCTAATGAAACAGCTTTGCCGAGCTCCCCCACTTTCACCTTGAAAATGCACACTGTTCGCTCAAGAGGCAGCATCCACTCCTGCGGAGACAAGGCTGCCCGTGTACGGGGGCATGCTTCGGAATGTCATTCGATCATCATGACATCTCTGGGAAAGGGCGACTCTACGGGAGCAAAAAGCATCTTCCCAAGTTTGGGCCCCTCCCCCACCCCGAGAATACCTGAATTTCATCAAAGTAAACATTTTTCCCAACACGTGTAGATGAAGCAGGGGTCAGGGCACTTTGTCCTACCATAAGCTGCAGAGCACCTTTCCTTTCCTGGGGCACCACCACCCTGAGCCTGTTACCTCCTTCAATCTCCGGTATCACCTCCCAGGGTTGGGGGGGGCGTCTCCTATCCACCTCAGATCAGCGGGCCGGCCCTGCCTGGGGAGGGTCAAGGGCAGATCCTGTCGGTGATGCTTGTGGCTGCCCCTCACTGGGGTCCAAACAGTTGGCGTGTGTTATCATCCCGCATGGGGATGTGGGGTGACAGAGGAAAGAGCATCGCAGTGCCCCACGCAGTGCTCTGAAATGAAGTCAGCTGGTACCCAAGGCCTGGATCTCCCCCCAGCTCCCTCACAGCACACAGGATGTTCCCAAGAACGCTGGATGGGTGGGAAGGGAGTTCTACCCCCAGGCAGGAAGGAGGGGGAGGTGGGAAGCAGGGGTGCTGTGAAATGAGAGGTGGGAGGAGGCTCGGACTCGTTCATCAAAGTGGGAGGATGAGAATCCACAAGGGTCCCCTCTACGCTTGAAAAGTCACCACTGGGGAGTGACTCAGGAAAGACCCCCTGCCTTAGAGCCGGAGATGGGTAGAAACCCCGTTAGGGAGGGCGAGCATACGGCAGACGCAGGGATGAGCTGCCCGAAGAGCCCTCCCACTGTCAGCATGACCACCTGTCCCCTTCAGCCTTCAGCGGGACGTCCTCTGCACCCGAGGCCACCAGCCACTCCCCGGGCCCCTGAGTCCCTGCTGCTGGGCGGCCCGGGGCTGCGGGGTCAGCAAGTCTTCCCGGAGGAGCATGCAGAGTGACTGTTAACTGTGCACGATGCCCAGGGCAACGTGCTCAGCCCTGAGTGGAGGCACGGAGACCCAGCAGCCTTCCACAGAGCCCCCCTCCTTCCACCCATGTCCCCAGGCCTGAGGCACTGGTCCAGAGAGGCCCTGGGGGCGCCCCTACCCACACTGAGTGGATGGTGGTGAGCCCCATCCTGGGAGCTGCACCTGTGGCTTCTGAAACCAGGAGGGAACGCAGCACCTCCTCACTGAGACGCAGCATGCCTGCCGCAGAGACACAGGCCTCCTGGATCCCTCAGGAGGCGAGAACCCAGGGGAAAGCCTCTGGGGCGGGGGGTGGGGGGCATTGAAAATAAAGACAATGTCCTCCTAGGGTCCTTCTTCCTGTCAGGGCTTGGGGTGGCCACGTGGACCTGGGCCGTGTGGCTGTGATCACTTGGCTTTCCCTTGGCCGGGTATTTTGGGATTCCTCCCCCCTTGTCTACCATTACCCACAGTGTGCATCCTCTGTTCCCCGGGACCCTACTCAGAAGGCAGCTGTGGGCACAGGGAGCTTCCAAACTTCTTCGAGATCTATGGTTTTCCTATGGGCTTTCGTCATGGATCCTAAGACTCAGAATCTCTCCCCTCTCTCCTCTTCTCCCACACAAGAGACTGTACTATGGCCTTTGGGTGGGGAGATGACTTGAACAGTTTGCAGGAGACCTCCTGGAAGGGAATGTCCCCAGCGGTCAAGGTGTTACTGTCCTGTTGCGAAGGCCAGCGTTGTTCAGGGGGACAATCCTGGGCTTCTGTCCCCTCCCACAGGGACACTTGATTTATTCGGGAGTGTGGGGATTCTGTCATATGATGATGACATTACCTTTTCCCCCCACAGGACCCACTGAACGGGGAGCCGGGGTGCGAAGGGAGTTCAGAAGTTTCCCGAACAGCAGCGAGGCTTAGAGGCACTGCAGAAGTGGTGGGGGTCTGAGGTCCATCACGGACAAATCAAAACAAAAACTAAGCAACAAAAACGGGGAAGCAAACTCCTTCCTTCCTGGACCCCGCCCCGTCCCACCATGACCAGGGCGGGGGCGGGGCATGGGCCAGGCCAAAGCCTGCGACAGTAAACACAGGCGCAAGCAAAAAAAATCTCGCTGACAAAAATCTCCCAACTACGATGATTCCGAGGACCTTCCCATGGAAAACTACCCTTCACGGGATGTAAAGAAAAAGTCGAGGTTTGCCGCACGGAGGCAGGGCATCGGCGGGCTCTTCCACACCCAGGATGGGGGATGGCAGCCTGCATGCTCTGTGCCTCGGTTCCCCCTACGCACGGGGCCTGGGAGCGGTCTGGGGGCTCGGTGCCCGGAGTCACTGGTACAGAGACTTGCCCATGTGTCCCCCCGGCTCTGGCCCACCCACCGCAGCCCAGACCAGGACGTGACTGGACACTGGCACGCTTAGGAGTTGGTACTTGCGAGGCCCGTCTCAAGGTGCGCAGAAAACCGCAACTAACTACCCAGCAAAGAGCCCAGGGTTGGGGGGTGGGTACGGGGTGGGCAGCCCCCCGATATTCTCTGAATGTCCTCCTGAGGCTTCCAACAGGGAGGACAGCTCGGGGGAGGATGATGACGGGGGGAGCGGGAGTGGGGGAAGGAATTCACATCATGACTCGAAAGTGTACTAATGTTTCACAGCTTTATTTTTATTAGCAATACCAAGATAAGTTATTGAAGCATTTTTAGTATTGTTTTACATTCCATTCATAAATGACCTAACTTGTAACTCAGCATACAGCACACTTATAGAGTTCGACACGTATTCAGAAAGCTACAATTATGAGAACTGACATGCCTTCGTCACCAGGAACGCCTTAATATAATCTTCTCATTACTTCCACAACACTCTAGTCCAAAGCACACGATAACCCAGCACCAGGCTCCACATGTTTTGCTTTCCATCTCCACGTCTGAAGGTGTGCGCGTGCCCAGTCGCCGTTCACTGGAATGTTACTGTCCTCCGTTCCCGGGTAATAGGAAGGCCTGACACATAGGAAACTAGCAATAGGACTGCTTAAATACTATGGAGGATGAGAACGACCGCACTGCTCTGTATTCTTCTAAAGTGTTACAAAATGCAGGACAATTCAGACACCAGTGGTGACGCCAAGGAGACCCGCCTCGAGACGCTTGGCGAGCTGGCGACCTGCCCTGTCGGATTTTTTTCACAGGTGAAGGGACCTCCAATGCACCAGCATCTGTCACTCAGGATTCGGGACTTTGAGGGAATTTCCTCGCTCACTCAAGTTACTAAGCCTTCGCGATCCATGACTAAGAGAGGAACATATGGGGCAATATTTTTAGCCTCCCTGATTCTCTCCTAGATATACTGTAGGTCGGTGTGGCGTGCATTGGCGTACCTTTGCCAACTGTCATTAGTTATTCAACACACATATGTGTATACATTCTTCTCTTGACTTTACACGATTAACAAGCTGCAGAGAGCCACCGAGGAGCACGGACAGACAAGGGCAAGTCCAGCTAGACCGACTAGAACAGGGGGTGTCACTTACCTGCAAGAAAACGTGCAGATTTGTTAAACGATCCAGAAACCATGGAGGAGAGAGGCCTTTGAAAGCAAGGACAGGGCCGCACTCCCTAATTGTTTAATGGAGTAATGACAATAAAGCAGTATTTATAAAATTTGGTCCTTCCGTCTCTGGCTAAAGCAAGAGTAGTCTACATGATTAGAGCAGGTTGGCAATTAGGCGTAGAGGTGCTGTTGATCAGCGCTAAGTAATAGGAGATAATTACTACTTATTTGAAACCTGGGCTTTGCACACAACATCTGAATATAAAAAAGAAAGAACCGGATTCCTTCCGTAGCTAAGATGTGGCCTGTAGCTACAAGGCTGTGGGCGCCGACCGTCCCTGTGAGTCGGCAGCCGGAGGGGGGCAGAAGCCAGGGATCCCTGCCCTCGGCGCGAGACAGCGAGGGGGGTCACGCTGTCGCTATGCCACACGGCGATGGCTGCGCGGGAACAGAGACTTTGCACGTCCCTGGGGACGTGGGTATCTGTTCCAACAACCCTCTGCTCTCTCAGCTTTCTCTTTCTCCCTCCCGGTCTTAAGTCATTACTCGGGAGAAAAAATGTGTGTGCGTGTGGCTGTGTCTCTGCACATTTTTTGTTTGTTTGTTTGTTTTGTTTTTTGGGGTTTTTTAATTTTTTAATTTTTTTTTTGTTTGTTTGTTTTTTAACCAAAGAGCTCGGCTGCCTTCTTCTCTCACCCAGGCTTCGTCCTGGGCGGGAGGTATTGAGCAATTCAAAAAGAAAATGCACGTAAAAACCTAAGTGAAAGCTACCAGACTTTTCTCCTGCTTCGAAGGCACTGTCAATTCAGACAGTAGCTTTTGGAGCCAAAAATATGCAGCAAAAGGAAAGGAACATAAACAAGGCTAAATGTCACCAGTGTTTGCCGACTTACAGACACCATCCATTTGTTTGTTCTGAAATGACGAGTGGACCATTTGGCAAATACAATGGTATTCACACAACAGTTCTGTCATCCTGCAGTGCGAACGACATCACGTCAGCGGCATTCCCATTTAATTTAAAAAGAGGGAAGGGGAGGAGGAGGAGAATGCCCAAAGAGTTGGGAGAGGCTGCCTCTTCATCGACACAGGGCCCACAGGAAGGCTGTGGATGAGAGGAGAGCCCGTCCCTGGGAGCTGGTTCCTTTGGGAGATCCCAGGGGATGGCACCTACGCTTTGTCCCAGCAGGGTGAAAGGGACGAGCTCTGTGGCGGGCTGTGAGGCAGCCAGTGGGAGCAGGGCTGGCAGGATGGGGTGGTGAACTGTATTAACTTAAAGGATCTGCCCTTGGACTCTAGCACACGCCAAATGGTCCTCCCAGCTGGGCTCTAACATCAGACCCTAGACACACACTGTTACCGGAACCAGGCTGGACTCTGGAAGTCAAAGAACAATCTGCCAATGATAAAGTCGGGCAAAGAAAAGGAATACAAAATTGTGCTTCAATGACGGCCTCTGCAAGCCAGTCCCTCCAAAGACCAGCTCATAAAGAAGACAAGAAGGAGGAATGATTGCGAATCGGGCTTTCAATAAAGCACGGCAGCTCCAGAGGCAACAAGGCCCTACCGTAGACATGCCCTGGGTCTTCCAGGCTAACCACCCTCCTTGGCGTTGACTAAATGGGGGCTCCCATACATGTAGTGGGTTTAGGTTTTGTGGTTCCCCTCCTGTGCCATTTTCCTAACTTAACCTCCTTTCTTCATTAGACCCTGCTGGCTGCTGTCCACCCCTCCAACCTTAGAATCATCCACAAGACCAAAAATGTGCCAGATGCCCTGGTCTGTGCACCCGCAGCCTACACGTGGGTGTCCTCACACAGACATGGGGAGTTCGCACGCTGTTTCCACATGCTCCGGCCAAGGCCCCCTTGGACTTCCCTAACTGACCAACCACAGCCTTTAGCTGTTTTTTGGTCAAACACCAAGCAGGAGGGACTTACTTCCTACCTGAGCACTTGCCTTCTACCCAGATGGCATGGAATTGGGTAGAGATGGAAATGGTAGGACCCCTGTGACAAATGTCATCACAAAGTCCCCAGAACTGCCTTGAAAGCTGAATTTCCCACACACCAAGAAAAGCCATCCATAACCTATCATGGCAGATGTGAAGAAGTAAAACATGCTCTAAACCCTTAACAGAAAGTAAGGTTGGTACTTGCTTAGTGCCAAAGGAACCACTGCAGCCAAAAGTCACTTGGACATTGGGACATCTGGGTGGCACCGTGGGTTGGTGTCTGACTCTCGGTTTCTTTTGGTGAGGGTCGTGATCTTAGGGTCATGGGATCAAGCCCTGCATTGGGGTCCATACTTAGCATGGAGTCTGCTTGAGTTTCTCTCTCCATCTGCCTCTGCCCCTCCCCTCTGTGCTCACTCTCTGTCTCTCTCTCAAATAAATAAATACATCTTTTGAAAAGGTCATCTGGACGTTGACACCATTCCCTTACAACAACCCCACACGGACATTCATTTCCAGTATAAAATACCGACTCAACCGAGAACCATGTATCCAAGCTCCTTTACATCCGTCGTCTGTTCATCCTTCCACTTCTGCCCACCAGTGAGGAAACTGAGGCTCCCAGAGGGCACGCTCACCTCTGAGCCAAGACAGAGCTCCCGCCTCTTCTTCCTCTGCCTACCCTGGCCATGACCGGGGTGGGGGGGGGGTAGGATCTGGAACTGCCATGAGCTGTGGAGGCGTCTTCTCCTGCAAGTCTGAAGTACAGTAGGCAGAGAGGTGGCCTTCCAGGAACAGGCACACCGGGCCATCTACAAGCCCCTTTCCTGGGAAAGTCTCTTGTGTCTCTGGCTTTGTAGTCCTGCCCTTCCTGGCACCATCTCCCTGGCCAGTGATGCCACGGCACACAGGATCCCGCGTGTCCCCTCTAGGGATGACACAGAAGCTCACCTCTCTTTACACTGGAACCAGCGACACCCCATGTAGGCTGACATGTGGGCTCAATCCAGCCCATTGCCTGCTTTACTAAATAAAGTTTTATTGGAACACAGCCACACCTATTGTTTAATTATTATTTATGGCTCCTCCGATGCTGTGGGGCAGGGCCCAGCGGCCGTGACTGAGACCACACAGCCTGCAATCCTAGCTTATTTCCTCTCTGGCCCTTGAAGAAAATAGTTGCCAATCCCTGCTTTAGACTGTGTAGCTGGTCAAGGGTGAATATTTTCAGACTATCTATGCTGGAAATCAGTGCGGTTTTTGGAGGACAGAAATCGCATTTTAAGAGCATTCCACTTGGATGTCCTGGTTCATTGGATCAGACGTCTTAGAATAGATGAGGTGAAGGGGTTTCAATGGACCCTGTGTTCTTTTTTTAAAGGAGGGGTTCTAATTCTCTCATTGCTATGGAAGCCCAAGGAACCCTTAGTCTCTGGTATAATTTGGGTTAGGAAAGTCACGTTCCCAGTCCCCTGCAGTAATAAATGGGGACTACTGGGACCTTTGTTGGTAACGGCTGGTCCTCCCACGAGCTTCCCCTGGGGCCTGGCGGCTGCCTCACTCCAAAAGCTACTGTGCTAGGGCTCATGGCCGCGATAGGCATGCTGGTGGCGTCTCCTCACTCGGCCTGGCTTCCCTGCGTGCTGGTCATTCCAGAGCATCAGACGGCAAAGAGGTCATGCCCTTCTCACTGTCTTTCTCTTTAACGCTTCCCGTCAGCCTTACGCCTGGGCTCACCAAAAGACACAGGGCAAACTCTGCTTGCAAGACTCAACACACAATGACCCCCAGCCATCTGTCCCAGGTTTAAAAGGCAAAGAATAAGGGTGATCTGGTTGCTTTCCAAACCCACCAAGTGGGGTGAGACATGCTCTCTACCCTTGCCATGCTCGGAGCCAGCCCTCCAGGTGCTGCGCAGACTGGCCTTTGTGCTGTCTGGGGCACGCAGACACCCATGCCTCCCATGCTCTCTGACCTCCACGCCACTGGCTGACCCACCAGTTCATCAAAGTTTCTCAGACTGGACAAGGCGATTGCCTGCCCTGTCCTATCAGTGGCTGTGAGCGCTGCTCCAATCTGCCCTTACTCTCTAATTAAATGCTCGTGTGGCTCCTGTCCCATTACAGGACCAAGGTCAAATCTATTCCAACAAACCCGAGGGCACATCCAAGTTCTTTAATGGCACTCAATGACCTTGTATGTCATGTTCTTCAGCAGGATAAAGAAACGCGGGCTATGCCTGGAGTCTAAAAGACACCTCAAGAAAGGGAAGCTTTAACTGGAGTGGGATTTCACCAGAAGAAATAGGGCCCCTAGCGGGATCTGACCCACTCTAGAAGCAACACTGCATGTCCTCCAGTTTAATTCAAGATGATTCCTCCTTGGGTTCTTCTGTGACACATTTCTGGGAGGCGAATGTTCTAATCTATGGAAGGACTTTTTAGAAAGTACACTGACGGGCTCTGAACATTGGCACGTGCGACAAGGCTCTCCCCTGCTCAACGGGCTGGGGTGGCCCCTTTCTTCAACTCTCTCTTTGAAACGCACTGGCTAGGAATGGGCAGGTCTCACTGGCCAAGGACCCCAGGTCCAGGATGCCAAGGAACATTAAGACCAGAGTTTGAACAGTTAGGAAGCAGGCATGTAGACTTAGGAAGCAGGGCCTGGAAGTCGGGCCACAACAGGAGTATCACCCACAGACTTCAGAGTTACACACCACCTCCTCCAACTCACCAGCCTGGGTCAGAGCTGCTGCTGAGCTCTGTGGGATGTCTGCGTGATCCGAACAAGATTTTTTATACTGATGCTTCTTCAAACACTTTTATGGCCCATGAGAATAGAAACAGACAGACATTGGCTCCTCCTACAAGCCTGTTTCTAGGGGCATCAAAGTGGGGATTTGGGTTTGCTAACTAGACAAAATCAGACCCCAAACTCTCCTGAGATGAGAAATACTAGAATAATTCTTTGGTTTGGCCAAACCCAGCTTCTGGAGGAAACCAGATATCAAGCTGGTGGTTCCGTTTGGAAATCCACATCCACTTTGCATGGAGTGGAGAAGGAAACAAAATCAGGAATATTTGATTCCTTGTGCCAATATCATTTCCAACCTTGCAAAGTCAAGCCAAGGGCGGTTTGAAGTGTTCAGCTATCATTTGTGCTCCTGGCAATGGTAGAAAGACAGTAAGCTGGACTGGGAGGGAAAAAGCCCCAAATGCCCATTCTGAGCCCAGTGGGAATCCCCCCCCTCCCCCCGCCAGACATCTTAGGAAGAATGAATATGCCTGGCCCTCCTGGGCCCCAGGACACAGAGCAGCAGGTAAGAAAATAAGAAGAGGATTTTGATTATGGCAGGCCACATACGGGAGTGGGACAGGGTCAGGCTAGTCCCAGAGGCAAGAGGATGGAGCCTTTGCCCCACCCCAAGCAAGCTCAAGAGCCAGGGAAAGGCCTCCCTTTCCTGCTCCCAAGCTCAAGCAAGAGGATACAGAAGCAGTGAGGTCCGAATGAAAGGCAGAACATGTGCTCGCTAAAAATAGGCAGTTTACGGCCAGAATCTGTTTTGGCGTCTTCCCACAAGTGCAAAGGAGAGCAGGAGGGCCTGGGTCCTGACTTGGACCCTGAGTAGGAGGGCCTGGACCCTGATGCCTGGTTTTTGCCTGGCTGGACTGAGGGTCCTCATTCCCCTTTCCAGCGAGGGGCCACAACACGTACCCCAGGACCTGTTGCCCAATGGCTGAAAGGTTAATTAAGCAAAGTTTTTTTGCATATACCCCAGAGCTGTCAGGGGAGAGCGGTGAGCTGCTCTTTTGGGAGGGGGAGAGACGTGCATAAGGGCTGTGGTTCAGAGGACCAGGCTCACTGGAACAGGCTCCCTGATGCTGCCTTCCCCTCCACCTCCACCTGTGCTGAAGGACACCAGCGCAAGCTCCTCCAAGGCAGGCAAGCCTTCCTTCGGCATTGATAGGAAGATGGGAATGGGAAAATTAATAGGGATAATATGAGCTCATTTCAATAAGAATGAGCTTAGGAACATGCCAGGTTTTGATCTTTTCTGATGCATGGATTCCTGGCAGGAACTGTGGTCCTACATAGGTATTTGAAAGAACTGAAAAGAGACTTTAAAACAATCCCCAAACAACAATAAGAGAAGAAACATCACAAACTTAAAACAATGAAATTAAAAAAAAAAAAAAAAAAGACTTACACACTGTTCCTCCAGGAAGAAAAGGGGAAAAACACTGGACTGACATAAAACCCTTTTCTCCTTCTCTTAAACACTGTTTTTAACTGCTTCAAAAGTAATGAATTGTATGTGGGTAAAAATAGAGCTGGGGTGCTGGTTAATGGGGCCTTGTGAATCATTCAGCATAAGGAACTGTCAATATTTTTTGAGCTGTCAGAAATCCATTTAGTGATTTTTGACAATTCAAAAAAAAATATTTCTGACTACTTGATCCAGTTCTTAGTGAATTAGGGAAGGAGAGGGGAAAAGAAATATACCAATTTAAATTATGAACCAGGCCCAGCTTCCTGAACTCTGCTCTGTGCTCAAAGCAGCATCAGAATTCAGACCTTAAGAAATAGCCCCCTTCCATTTTCCTTCTCTCCCTTCCTCCCATCCTTCCCTCCATCACTACTCCTTCCCTTCCTTTCCTCCTTCTCTCCTTTCCTTTCTTCAACAGTTGCAGTCAAGTCACAGACATCCATTCACAGACTAAACGTGGAAAGATCCCACGATCGTTTATCTCCAGGGAGGACATCCAGGGGCTGGCAATAATACACCGGGCTTCTAGTCGGAGAAAGGCTTTCTGATATGAGTATCTGGGTGCCGAGAGAATGCCTTTGATCGTCCCTGCCCACCCCAACGTTCATTTGATCCAATTCTAGGCTTCAGATTTATTATTACGTTTTAAGATCTGGAATTACTTTGGGGTAACCATACTCTTGAAGGAGGTGAAGAAGTGCCAATTTGCTAACAAGATCAGGCAGGCATGAGTCCAAGACACGTGGGATCACAACCCTGCTAGCCAGGGCTTTTACAATGCACATTTCTCGTCAGAACAACGGACAGACAGGTGAAGATACAGAGGGACAGAAGGTGATCATAGAAGGTCAACGTCACAGGAACTGCTGTTTGGAAGGTCTAAAGATGAGTCACAAACACCCCAAAACAATCTCCCTGGTTGGAGAGAGGATCATTTTATTTCTATAGTGTGGTTAGTGTGATATGATTTTTCGTACCCTCTAAGTCGATACAAAGAAAAGCTTAAGGAAGCAGGTTTGGCTTAGCAAAGCAGGAAGCGACTGTCTTTCGCCGTCTTACGCAGAAGTTAAAAATACTGAAGGGTTTGCAAGTTACCGTGTCTTTCTGGTTTTGTTTTTAAAAATATTCTCCCCCTCGAGTTAGAGATTAAAAACAGGAACAGTTCGCACTGTGAGACCCCAACCCCCCTCCGCGCTTTCCGTACAGGCATTTCGGGTCACCGGGGTGGGAACCCGAACGCAAAAGTGGGCGTGCTAGAACTTCCAAAGGAAATCGACTCTCGTGATTGTCTACACTGCACATTACAGCATCGCCGGGGTGTTTTCATGGTTAGTTCGAAATGTGCTAACGGAGGAGTCTACCTCATTTTTTAAAAATGCACAATTCAGCACTGATGTTTTGGGAAATGAACTAAAGGAAGAGGATTCTAAAACTTACCACACAAGTCTGGCCTCTTGATACATCCAGAATTTGCTGTGCTACTCGCAAGTCCGTTAAAGGCTGCTAAGCCATCAGAACTGTAGGCCCTGAGGACCGACAGCATGTTCATCGGCTTCTCCAGGCCCGGGGGGCCCCGCTCCGGCTTGGGCAGGCCCGCCGAGGGGTCCTGGGCTGGAAGCAGGCCTGGGCCGTGCCACTGCTTCTCGGGCGCCGGGGGCACCGGCGAGACTAGTCCCTGGACCGGCTGAGGGGCGCCCGCAGGCAGCAGGCTGTCGCCGCCGTCGCCGCCGCCGCCATCCTTGCCAAGGGCGGACTGGGGTTTGCTCATCATCTCCGGCTCCGTCTCCAGATCGTCTTCGTCGTTGTTCTCTCCCTTGGAGGAGTCCATGTCCTCCGAGGAGGCAATGTCGGAGAGGTCGTCGGTAGCGTTCTTGCTGGCGGTCTCGGGGATCAGGATTGGGGCATCATCCTCCGCGTGGGCCTTCCCGTCGGGCTCTTGGGCCGGGCAGGAGCTGGAGGCGCCCGAGCCCACCAGGCCCGGGTAGACGCCAAACTGCTTGTAGAAGTCTGACGGGAAGTTGCAAAACGCGGGGTCCACCAGGCTAGGCCACGTGCCGCTCTTGGGCTCCCCCAGAGTCTCCTTGCCCGGCCCCGGGGCCGTCTTCTCCGAAGCGGCCTCTAGAGGCCCGATCAGGCTGGAGAGTGCCATCTCCTTGTTCGACTGCGCAGAGGGCAGGAGGGCCACCTTGCCCGCCTCCCGGGCCTGGTCTTTGCAATTGACCATCACCCCGACAGCGCTGTCTTTGCGCTTTGCCTTGCCCAGGTGGTTGGCCTGCAGGTGAAGCGCCATCAGCTCCATAGATGAGGTCGTGAATGCGCAGAACAAGCAGCCGTGCCACGCGATGCTGTCTTGCACGGTCACCGACGAGCCTGGCAGTGACGCGGCGTCCGGCCGCACCGACAAGTCCAGAGGCTCGTACTGGGATTTCTCCGACTTCCTGGGGACCGCCTTCGCACCGGCTTTGTCCTCCCCGCCGTCCGGCCCGTGCACCTTCATGGACGGAGGGTCAGACGGGCCTTTGTCCTTTATGTCCTTCTCCTTCTTCAAGGAGCTTAGGACAAAGCTGTCCATGAAAGCTTGCAAGGATCCCTGGAAATTCACACCGTTGCTCACAATACTCTGGTAAGCTCTTCCGATTTCGGAGAAGTGGGTGCTTTTGGAGGGAAGGTCGGCGCCTTTCAGCGTGTCCGAAGGGGCCTCGGAAGTGATGCCAGCGGCCTGCCCCGAGTGATCTGCGGACGAGAGCACTCCTGCTGTCCACTGCTGGGAAGCAGGGCCACCTCTGAAGTCGATTCCGGGGAGACCCTTGAAGGCCCCCCTCAGGATGTCTGGCCTGATAAACAAAGTGGCTTTGTTGGACAGCTCATCCCTGTGGTCTTGGTTTGGGGGCTGTCCAGACAGGGGCCCGGCTCCGTTCTGCCGCTCCCGGTGGTGCCGCTCTAAGTGGTATTTTAGGGATGCTGACTGGGTGCCCGCATAGTCACAGTGGGGACATTTGTAAGGTTTCTCACCTGCAAGAGTTCGGTATAAGGAGAGAAAGAGAGAGAGAGAGAAAAGTGTTTATCTCATTTTGGTGTGCCGAACAAGGCTAGAAGGATCAACATTTGTTCTTGGAAACAAAGCAGCTCAAACTAATAATTAGTTAGAGAACAACTGTTTTTTAATAGAAGAATAATTCGTACTCTTAAGCTTTTTTAATGATTTTGTACCATTTGGGACTATTCAGGAATGACATACTATCTACACACAATTAGCTATCTTTTTCTTTATCTAACATGTGAAAACGGCTGTAGATTTAAAAGCTATGATTATGAAAATTAAGCATAATAATTTCAACCACAGTGATCATTAAAAGTAGAAGTTTAAAAAGACAAAGTATGTAACAAATGGGTGGTTGCAATATTTTGTGTATACAATAGCTCTAAAATTTGTTTAAATTATACACATGGAAACCATTTTTAAACCTAAAAATTTTATGGCACTGTTACGCAAGACTGAAATGAATGATTTAAGTCTCGCTCTGCAGTAAATCATGGATATAATTAGCAAATGGCATACTGCACAAGTAATTTATCATTATTTGGAGGGCACCATTCCAGACGAGCTCAGATATCTCCAGACCTACTGCATTGTTTCTAAATAAAGAACTATAAATACCGATTCCATAAAATATTAATACCATTACCGTGCATTATGATTGCGGCATGTAAAGACATATAGTTAAGATAAAAAGCAGTCAATAAAACTTAAAAGAAAATGAGTAATAAAAAGGTACAAAATATATTTAGTTTCTGTATTTGAAATTAACATTATCTACTGGTCTTTGTAGTGCCTTAAATTTGTACTAATGGCAAACCTAACGCTCCGGTAGTAAAATGTGTAATTTACCTATAATAAGCGCTTTCTAGAGAATAAAAATAGCTTTAAAGAGTGTTTTAAAACATATAAGATCATTTTCATGAATTAAATATTTATTTAAATTCAACACCCAACTTCTATTGTTCTTGCCACCATGGAAAAGCTTCCATAATGGACAGCCGGGACCTACCCACGTTGTGGGCTCGAGGAAGGGGAGGAGAATAAAACAGATGTGGGTTTAAATATATTCCAGGAATTTGTTTGCAATCCGGGGTCTTTTCTAGACTTTGGAACCAAAAAGCTCCCCGGAAGGAATGGGGCCGTGGCCATCCGTTAGCCGATTCCCGGCGGCGCCCTGTCGATAGTCACAATTACTCCTCCCAGGAAACTCAGTGCTCCCCCAGCCCTTCCGCCATTGCTACTGTAAACCAGACTGGTGTAAAAAGCAACAGCAAATCATGGTGAGCCGTGCATCCTGAAGACATTTTACCAGGCCCCAGTGGAGTCTCCAACTCCTAGTCTCCAAGGCACAGGACATTTGGGGGTAACAGAGTTGAGAGGAGGGGAGAAGGAGATTCCTAGGTACCATAAATAAGAAGCCCGCCAGCCCAGGTTCCGAGCAGGGGACTCCGCGTCATCTCCAGATTTCGTGTTGGAACCTTGGAGAAGCCACGTCTGCCTCTCCAAAATGGTGACTCTGTGCTCCTCACTCACTCCTGCAAGCTGCGGAAGGTCTCCCCCGGACACATCAGAGATGGAAAAGAGGCTCAGCTGGGAATGTATTTCTCTAAATGGAAAGATCTCAACTGCCTCTGGCTAGACCAATGACGTGGATCGAGCAGAAGACTCTAGCCTTGTTGAGCTAAAGGCATCTATGGCCTCGGACACCGTTCTCCCACTTCTTGGGGTCAGTCCCTGTGTTAGACTCAGATTTACCCCAGCCATGTTCTTTGAGCATCTCGTCAAAGGCCAGGGAACTCTTGGTGGGACGAGCGCTGTGGACAGACTCTTCTGAGCTTATCTGGAAGTCCGGTGGCCAAGTGGGAGCAGGAGCAGGTCCTGGAGCTGAGGGGGTAGTAGCCGGGCTTGTGACAGGAGAGCCTAACCAGGGACTCAGAATCCTGGCTCCCCAGGTTAGCGGGAGCCTCATGGAGGGCCCTGCACCAAGAACTGGCAGAGGTGAGGCCTGCAGGTATTGGGTGAGACTCAGGCTGCATTTCAGAATGGCACCTGGAAATCATTAAAGTGCATCTGAAAAAGGGTTTGCCGAGAATGCATGGGCATGCATTAGTAGGAGCTACAAAGGGAGAGCGTGGACTTCTGCCTTCAGGCCTCAGTGGGGTGAGGGGCGGGGACCACAGGGATGCCCAGGGATGTCCATTTCCAAAGGACACACACTTGCAATGTGCACCAGAGCAGTGGTTCTCAAACTCGACCGTGCATTAGAATCAACAGGAGACTTTAAGACATTGCTTATGGAACCCTGTGCATGGTTCTGACCCTCAAGGTCTGGGGGAAGTGTCCCTGGGGATTCTGGTGTGGGATAAAGAGCGCATTTTGAAGAAGCCAAAGTGAAACTGCTGGGGAACTTTAAAAGATGCTGATACCTGATTCCACCTCCACCTCCAGAAATCTGGGCTCACTGGCCGGGGATGAAGTCTGCGATTTGGGTCTCTCAAAGGCCCCCATGTGGGCTTCTGCAGATCCTGGGCGGACACTGTGGGGCTCCCTGGGCGGACACTGTGGGATGGCTTAGCAGGGAAGGTGGTCTGTTCTGGACCCTAGGAAGTGTTTGGAGTGTCTGTACTGGGGACCAGAGTCCCCACGTGATTTTCCACTGCCCGGGGCACAGGATTCCTACCTTGGGACCTTTGCGTCCTCAACCTATAATGTAGGATGGTGGTATTCCCTAAGCCTTAGTGATCCCTAAGGCTCGTGTCAGCTCTAAAACCCACCTCAAGAGCAAAACTAAGTCTCCTGAATGGGGTCAGAGACCCATGTGTGCACCCACACACCCAGAAATGTGTGGATCCATTCACACACAATGGTTTTTTTTTTATAAGATTTTATTTATTTATTTGAGAGAGAGAGAGAGCATGAGCAGGGGGAGGGATAACGGAAGAGGGAGAAGCAAGCTCCCCACTGAGTGGGGACCCTGACACAGGGCTCGATTCTAAGACCCCGAGATCTTGACCTGAGCTGAAGGCAGAGCTTAACAGGCTGAGCCCCACAAGGGGCCCTGACACACAATATTTTGACTGAATGAATGATTACCTTCTACTCCCCAAGGAGAGAGGGCGATTGAGTGAGGAACCAAAGAGATAAGGCCCCAGTTCCCATCGCTTTCAGCGGAGACAGATCCTAGAGTTGCTAAAGCAGGTGGAGCTCACACACACACACACCACACACACCACACTCACATACATACATCACGATCCAACACGTGCACAGCAGTCACACACACACACCATACACCACACACACACCGCACACACTCACAGACCACATGTGCACACTTCACACACAACACACACACATCACACATATACACTATCACACACAGACACACATGCCACACACCCACCACACACTCACATATCACCTGTATACATGGTACACACACACACCACAGACATATCACACATGCATACTACACATGTAACACGTGCACACACACTACACACAACACACATACATATACATACACGCTCACACACACATACATATCACACACTCATACACCACACATGTACATCACACACACGCCCCCCATGCATCACACACACCTACACACATACCACCCGCCCATCACACGTGCACACCACATACACAAATACATACCACACACACACACACACACACACCCCACATACATAACTCACAAAGCACCAGGAGATAAACTTCCGTTCAACCCACTGCTCTTTTAAAGTTCAGAATAGGGGCGTCTGGGTGGCTCAGTCGGTTAAACATCTGATTCCCGATTTCAGCTCAGGTCATGATCTCAGGGTTGTGAGATCGAACCCTGCGTCAGGCTGCGTGCTCAGCGGGGAGTCTGCTGGAGATTTTTTTCTCCCTCTGCCCCTCCTCCTGCCCCACGCTTGAGCTCTCTCTCTCTCTCTCAAATAAATAAATCTTGGGCCGCTGCCTTCGGCTCGGGTCATGGTCCCGGGGTCCTGGGATCAAGTCCCGCGTCGGGCTCTCTGCTCGGCGGGGAGCCTGCTTCCCTGTCTCTGCCTGCCTCTCTGCCTGCTTGTGATCTCTCTGTCAAATAAATAAATAAAATCTTTAAAAAAAAAATTACAATGAAGTTCGGAACAGGTCTTGGCCTCCACCGTTCCAGAGAAAACAGGCCATAGCTGAGATAAAGGAAGAGCTCATTCTTAGCATTGGAGTCTCCAAGCGTCCAGGCCCTGCTAGATGAAGGGCTATTCAGTGAGTTTTCAAGGGTTATTTTGGCTGCACATGACACACACAGACTCTAGAAAGTCCTCCACTGGCCTTTCTCTACCTCCTGCTCACACCAGCGGAAGGACCCCTCTGCACGGTTCCACCTCTGGCCTTGCTCCCGAAGACTGTGTCTGGGTGATGCTTCCTAGCACCCAATTCCCAGAGAAATGCTCCAGAGCAAAGTTCTAGGGGACAAATCCACACCTTTGGATTTTTATGTTTAAAAAAAAACAAAATCCTTGCTTTTTATTTTCTTTATAACCCTGAAACGATAACCACTATGGCCCTCTCCTTGAAACCCTCCGTCCCTCACCTTCCCGGGCTTCGTCCCTGAGAGAGCAGAGGGGATGGTTCAGCCCACAACCAGCACCCCCGTGGCTACGTTCCTGGCCAGGCAAACCCTGGCAAGGAATCATCTGGAACGGGTGTCTCCTGGACAACCCTAGGCAGCCTGAGGGGCTCGCCGTCCAGGAGAAATCTCCTGGCGGTTACCCAGACAGGACTCCCCACAAGGGCACATTTCAGAGTGCTCGGGGGCGGGGGCGAACCCCTAACACCAGCCTGGACTAGGTGGGACGAAACCCATCAGCACCTTTAGCAGGCTTTGAGTGGGGTCAAGCCCTTCTCTCAGATTTGGTGACCGACGGCTGCCCAATCTCCCGGTGCTGGGAGTGGCTTCATAGTCCGGGTCTCCATGACTGGCCAGGTGCTTCGACCCCAGTGTGCTCGGCAAACTGGAACGAAGCCCCAGGCTTCTGGCAAGGAATGAGTTGGGGGCCACCCAGCATTCCCCACACAACCCCGTGGCACAGGCAGACCCAGACCGTGCCAGGAGCTCCATCTAGATGAATGATTGGCCACTTAGGCCACATATTGGCCCAAATCTACCGAGAGGATCCCTGAGACTGCCCCAAGCTTTGTAGGGGGTCATGAGTTCTCCAGCCGCCCCACGATGTTCAGGATGTGCTGTGTTTTCATCTGCCTGTGGTTGGAACCAGACACTGGGATGTCTTCAGAGACAGGCCGATCACAGGGACATACAGAACAGCAGGTAAGGGGTAGATGGCTGTCCTAGAGGGCAGCCACCACTGACACCAAGCAGCTGGGGACGTAAGGATCTCTGACATCATCTAAGAAAAGCCCCACACCCAGATTTCTACGGGCAATATCCTGGTTTTTCAGTGGTGGTACCTGCTTTAAAACCTCAGACATCGCCAAGGGCCCCAGCACTGTTGTCTGCAGTTCAGGTCCGCACAGGGCAGTCCGTTTGAAGACTGGATCAGGGAAAAGGATGCCCAGTACTGAGCTATTCGCCCACTGGGGAAAGCAGGTGAGGACACCAGTGGCCTTCTCTAGGGGAACCTCTTGCAATATTTTAAAAGAATAAGATACGGGCACAAACGGTACATTTCTAGAAAGGAGAGGCTTGCTCGAAAAGTCCTACTGAAATAAAAAATCACCAGTTCATCATTCCAACAGACTCATGAATTACTGGAAATATCTCACATTAAAGCTACTACCCACGGACACATGGCACAAGATGTATATTCAACTTTGGGATAACATTGATAACTTCTCCCGGTCTCTGTACCATAAATTTTTAGAAACATATGACCGAGGGGTTTAATTAGTTCATTGTACCTATTTTTACATGAGCACGTCTTTCATCATGCTGATCCTCTACATTGCCCTCGACGAGCCCAAGGAATCTTCGCCATTCTGGGGGAAGTTAGTTTGGCCCTCATTTGAATGGAGTGAAACCCCAAGAGCACCTCTCCAAAAAGAGCGTGAGGACTCATGCTACTCTCCTCGGAAATCCCTTCGGGGAGCTCTTAAGGAGGGCTTCACGCTTCTAACATGTGTGTGTGCTAAATCTCTAAAAGTGTTTTAACTTTTAAGTAGAGTAACCGAATATTTCCCCGTATTTGCATCCTCTATTTGATATTTATTTAGTCTTTCTACATGTCTTTACTTAGTTAATACCAGGAGAGATAAATACGGTGGTGCCTTCTCAGCAGAGCTTCAGTACATTAATATAAATTGTACACTAATTCCCCCAAAGCATATATATGTTGTAAACCTGAAGACTTTTCACACAGCTGCTTATTGCTAAACAGTGCCTTGTCCAGAAGGGGACAATCTGTGTCTCTAATTGCTGTCACTGAAGCCGAGATTCATTATGTGACTTTCCCATTAAAATGTGAGCATTAATTTGTATAATGAAATATCACCCACTGCAGTGTTCATTAGCCATGCCCTACTGTATACGGCACATTGTTAGCTACCTAGAAACTGTAGTTAATTTCACTAATGGATATTTCCCTACTTAGTGTTTGGTAGGAAATTTATACTGTAACATTACCTCTTAAACTTTTAAGGAAATTTAAATTCAATCAATTATTTTCTACAAAAGTTTGGGATGTCATTAAGGCAGAAACAGCAAGGTTGGGGCACCACAGAGGAGTAAAATAGGCTTTTCGTTCATCTTAGAAATGAAAAAAAAAAAAGGTAGAATTTTAATTCAAAACAAAAAGAGGGAAAAAAGAATTATTTTGGGGGCACGCCGATTTTCCCCCCCCGTCATTATTCAGGTGGCTGTCCCCCACTAAATGACAACAACACATGCTCTCCTTTTAGACAAAAAAATGGGGAAAGCCCCCATTTTAGCCAATCTATTTTTGAATATTTATTCAGTGTCCTTTCATGACCATTTAAAATAGCCTGGTTAACTTAAGCCAGGAGAGGAAACAGAGAAGCATTAAAGGTAAGGGATGTGGACATCAGGGGTTAGGCACCTGGGTCAGGCCCACTGAACTCTCATTTCCACCCACATCTAGAGACCAGCTGGCCCTTGGGAAGCTCTTTGAAGATGAAAGATAGTTTCCCAATCGGCATGCAGTGGTCATTGATCGTCTCTGACACGGCAAGTCATGCCGCCCCACCCTCCACACTTCCAGGTGCCACAGTGGCCGCTTCCCTGCCTCACTGCCTCCCTAACCTCTCTGTGCTGATGGGGAAACTGAGGCACATGGGGTCAAGGAGGCCACAGGCCAGTCTGAATTAGGGGTAAAGGAGGAGCTGGGGTGTATAGTACTTCCCTTTTACATCGCTGGGAGGCTGCATCAACACACCTTGTGGGTACAAGTCACTTCCTTTCCTCCCGCTGGTTATGGTGTGGACACACACTGTCAAAGAAATGTTGCATTAATTCCCTAAAACAGGCCCAAAATCCACCCAGAAAAGTAAAAAAAAAAAAAAAAAATCAATACAGCACAGCCATAAGGAGACAGATCTGGATTGCACCCTGCAGTCAATGCTAGGAGACTTGGAGTGGGTCACTTCCCATCTCTGGGTGGCCCCTGGTCACCGGGATGCTGTGAGGGTTGAGGAGGGAAGTCACGTGCAGGGCTCGGCACAGTGCTGGCCACTGTTAATACTATTGTTCTTATTACCCTGGCCCTATTGGCCGCATTTTCCTGCGGCCAGCTGGTAGCTACCATGCTGTGTAGACACAGCCTCGGTCAGGAGACAGGACGATCCCGGCCCCCACCCCCAGCTGGGCACACATCCTTTGAAGGGTCCTGCAGGACATAAGGGTGGTCCTTGCCCAGGAATAAGCATGCACTCGAGAGCCAATGAGGGCACCCCATCCAGTGTCCGCGTCACGGAGACGCCCTCCTGGTGGGGGTGAACAGACCTGGGCGTGCCCACCGGCCCACCCTGCCCACGGCCGAGAGCCCTTGAAGACCACCTCTGGCTTCCCTGTGCAAATCCATTTTCATAAAGAGGTTCTCAAATCCGGGCTGGACCAATGCATGCAACACATCAAAACCAGATTAATAAACCACTCGCATAATTTGAGAGGGGGAAAAAAAACTAATGAGATTTATTTTTAATTAGTCCCTGAACTTTCGTGCCTCCAAGTTTTCGTGAGTGAGGTTCCTTATTACATTTCTCTACAATGGTCATTCCGGAGACGACAGGGAGCCTCCTAGGGAAGCCAGCACACAGGGGAGCCGCCGGAGGGGACCCAGCCTGGGGTCCCGCGGCCAGCATGTGGGGTGACACACGTCTGGGGCTCGTGTGGGGGACACACCCCCATCCAGCCTTTCAGAGACCGACTGATCAGCACATGCCTACCTCCTGTACACAAACTAGACACACAGGGCTCTGGGGGTCTCCCTGAGACGGAGCTGGAGGAGGCGGGCAGGGAGGGAAAGAAGGAAGTGCATTTTCAGGCAGCGCATCATGAAACGACTGCCCAGCCTCGGTTGGGGGCCACCTAGGAGACATCCCTGCCTCCTGTAGCTTATTAGGATTAAACGCTTGCTGCTGCACCCCCGTGGTGGTCAATTTTGTGTGTCTACTGGTCATGTGCACCCAGACATTTGTTCACACGTTACTCTGGGTGTGTTTGGGAGGATGTTTCCAAATGAGATGAGCTATCTGAAGGGGCCGACAGAGTAAAGCAGATTGCCCTCCCCAGCAAGTATGTATATGGGGCGGGGTGGGGGGGAGCTCATTTAGTCCACTGGAGGCCCCAACAGAACAAAAGGCTGAGTAAGGGAGAATTCACTGCCTCGGCCTGTCTTCCAGGTAGGACTGCCACCTTCACTTGCCTGTGGACTTGGGCTTGGACTGGGACTTTGCCCACTGGCTCTCTTGGGTCTGCTAGCTTGCCTTGCCGAATGCCAATCCTAGGATGTCTCAGCTTCCATAACTAACTGAGCCAATGCTTTATAATAAATCCCTTTACATACATACATATATATATGTGTGTGTGCGTACGTGTATACACTATTTTAAAAAATCTAAAATACATAAATATATATATATATATAAATATAACCTATATACATAGGACATATTGTCCATTATATATACCATTTCTCTAGAGAGCCCTGACACCATTTCCTTTCTGAGCCTGCGCTGACAGGCTCTGAATTCAAATCACCGGAGAGGACACGAGAAGACCAATGACACACATCCAGCGACCGGATCTTAATCAGCCCCCGAGACTGTGAGAAACGGGAAAGCACCTCAGCCTCCCCTGGGTGGGCAGGAATCAGCCTCTGTCCCGCCAGAGCCAGGTTGGGGTGGACTCTGGGATGGGAGGCCCCGGAGTCCTCCGTGTGCCTCCGTCCAGCCCCCATGGATCTGGCTGTGGCTCAGGGGCCGGCAGAGGTGGTCTAGTTCCCGTAGGCTCTCCCTAGCGCCCAGGTGTTCAAGGCAACCTGACGGGGCATCTACTCAGCACCTCCCTAATACACAGGTGTCGGGAGCAGGAGGGCAGTAATTGAGTGAATGCGTAGTGGAGTTAAAAAAGGAAAGTGGTTTTTACCCGTGGCTGTTATAGGATCGAGACGGCTCATAAAGATGGCGCAGAACAGGGAAACACGGTGAACATACCACCTCATCTCTCGACCAATTAAAACATATTTATTACACACTGGATTTTTAAATGTGCTCATATGGGTCCATTATGGAAAAACTTCAGAAGATGGTATTTTGGAAAACACGGATTCAGTTTCACAGGCGGCTGCCCGCTGGCCATGTTGCTTCGGAATCCAAGAACCCAGATAGAAAGGGGTGAGGAGGCGTAGGACGCCCCCACAACCGGAGCCAGGGTCCCCTGGTTCGTTAACAAATAGCTTGATTTTGATTTTTAATTGCTCGTGTAATCTACACTTCAACATTGTCGTAATGGATGTTTATTTTGGTGATTTAGAACATGTAACACTTTCTGCTCTATTCAAATGCACGAGTATAAGCATTTTCCAACTTCTTTGTTCTTTGATAAAAAGGAAATTGATCTTTATCTGGTTACCATTCTGCCTTTTAAACACAGCAAATGCTGTTTCTGAGGGGGGCTGGCGGTGTGATGTTTCCATGGCTTCTGTCATTTTCTCCCTTATTCCGGGAAGTTTCCGGAATGCTTCTGTCCACAACCCTGTCTTGCTTCTCTCAGCATCTCCGAAGACTACTGGTCACACACCTCAGAAGTTTGTGAAGCAGAAGAAGTGGAAATAGTGGGGGGGTGGGGGTGGATAACCTTTATCAGGCTTTAAAACTTCAAAAAGCGATATCCTTTTGCATCCACCTGTGTTCAGTAGGACTCCCGCCAGGTCTGATCCTGATTTACTGGAAATATTCTGCAGAGTGTCTACCATTGCTGATGGGCCAGCTGATGGGAGTTGGGCCCCGCGGGGTCAGCAGAACTCCTGGCTGGGAGGCACTGCCTTTTCTTTCCTAACCCACACTGCCTGGGAGGGCAGACTCTGCTGCGGTGAGCCACCAGCCGCTTGGTAAGCTTGGCCCAGGGGCCTGGGTCTACAGCTAATAAAAGGACAGTACACAGGACACGCCTGGCAGAAGCTGCAGACAGCTCAACAATGGGTGCCCCAGTGGATTGCCTCCCACTTCCTGGCATCTGTGCCCCCTCCTTCCCCAACTACCCTCACAACCCAACCTGAGGAAGAAAGTGGACATCAGTATGATCTCAGAAGGCCAGATATCTGAGCTGCCTCATCCTGAGCCCAATCACTGGGAAGACCTCACTGAAAAGGGGACATTCGTGCCAAACTCTGAAAATGAAGGAACAAGCCAATGTACCTGTCTGGCAGAAAAGTGCAAAGGCCCTGAGGCAGACACTCAGGAACCCCTCACTGAGCTCTGGGGGAGAGAGTCTCCCATCTGAAACCGCCATATCATGGCTTCCAATGGGTTCACATGTACAGGTTGCCTTTCCAAAAGGACCGCAGGTTCCCCGGGGAAGGATCCATGTTCCTCACTGCCCTTGTCCCCTCCATGTCACTCAGCACAGTCCAGAGACTACAGGAAGAAGGTCACTCACTTATTCTCAAGTTTGTTCTGACATTCAAGCTTTCAAATAAATTTATTGTATCCCTACTACGTGTTAGGGGCTCTGGTAGGCCCTAGGGTTCTAGAAAGCACAGCGATTAAAAACATGGACGATATTGCAACCCTCACATTCGACTTGGTGGGAGACAAACAGCCCCTAAGGAAATGAACCGCTGAACTGAGCAAGATGATTTCAGGAAGTGCTAAGTTTAGGGAGAAAACTGAACAAGGGCCACAGGGGATATTTTAGATGGGATCATCAGACATGGTCTCTCTGAAGCGCTAAGCTAAGCTTATGCAAGCTAAGCTCCCAATGACCACCTGGAGGAAGAGCATTCCAGGGGGACAGCACGGTGGGTACAAAGGCACTGCGGTAGGAATTGGCTCTCTGCACTGGGGGAGCCTCAAGAAGGCCATGGGGCTGGAGAGAGATGAGGATGAAGAATGGCGCAAGATGGGTCGGATCCCACAGGGCCTGGGGGAGGGAGTGAACAGGTGCCTCGTCTCAGCGGCTCCCTCTCTGCCGTGGATGACTGTAGGAGGGAAGGGCTCTGCCGGCTGGGAGGGACGGACGATGGTGAGGCTTAACCGTGCCTCTGCCATAAATAAAGATGGCAGCCCATGGCCCTCTGCCCCCCGTCCTCAGGGCTCCCCTCTCAGTGTCAGGGAGATTTGCGGGCACCAGGTGAGGTTCCAGGTGAGGTCCTCCTTCTCTTTAACCACACGCTGCACAGGAGACCCACATGCACGAAATATCCTGCACAACCCTGAGCTTTATTGATTCCTGGGGAAATAGACCACAATTATTTTTGAAAATAGATGGCATATTTGTCTATCCTCTGAAGCAGCTCATACTCCAATAGATAAAGTGTCAGGAGAAAAATCAAAGAAAATGGAGGTGTCCATATCTCAGATAGATTTTTTTTTTTTTTTTTTGTATTGGCAATGTGCAAACGACTAGCAGAAAAGATACCAAAAAAAAAAAAAAAAAGAAAGAAAGAAGAAGAAGAAAGAAAAAGAAAACCAGAAAGAAAGAAAAGAAAAATGACCAAGGGACAAGGCACACAGACCTCCAAAAGGTCCTCATTTCAAAGTGCTAGGAGGACGTGCAAACAGGAGAAATGACCACGTGGTCCAGCAGCCCCTTCACCTGATTAAAAGCACCCCCACTTTTCTTTTGAGGGGACTCAGCACAGAGCCAGTCCTTCATCCCAGGCAGTGGGTTGCTGCCACCAGCCCGGCCTCTGGTGTGGGCCCGGAACCCCAGCTGGGAACCCAAAGGGAGCTCCCCTGTTCCCTTCCATACTCAGGGTCTGAGCCCGGCTCTCGAGCTTTGCACCCGCAGGCAGGGCCCCTGGTCAGTGCCAGGGTGCGAGGGGTCCCGCTCCATTACACACATCCCCAAACCGACCCTGCGGACATGACCAAGCATCCTCCTCCTACACCCGGGCCATGGGGGGTCTGTGTCTACCTGCCCAATGCGGCTCAGGCGCGACGAACGGGGGCAGAAGGACCCCACGGGGTCCCCCCACCGCAGCGGGGTCCGGCCTGGCCCACAGAGAGCGCGGCGGTGCTGGTGGCAACACAGGGGGTGACCCAGGCCAGGAGCGTGGTCCCTGCTGGATGCTGCGCACAGCGATGCGCCCGTGCCTCTCACCTGTGTGTATCCGCAGGTGCACCTTTAGGTGATGGGATGTCCGGAAGGTCTTCCCACAGTACGGGCAGTCCTTCATGGCCGAGCCCAGGCTCCTGTCGCGAAGCAGTGTGGGCTGCTGGACCCCGGCGGCTCTCCCGGCCTCCTCGCCGATGTCTGCAGCGGAGAAGAAACGTTCTCACATCACTTCAGCACGTCAGAAGCTGTTCGCACCAAAACTGCTAACACCACACAAAGTTAAACATGTCAATACTACACCTGTCTATTTCATTCTTTAAATCTGACAGAATGCTGACAATTCATGTATTTTCTTGTTATTCTCTTAAATTATTTCATCTTTCCCATCATCATTTTAAGCAGCATATGGTACCTTTATATTGAACTGAATTAAACAAGAAAAGAAACAGCTGTGTCAGCAGCTGGTTTGATTTCTTCTTTTGCTTAGCTTCTATTAAATATTTTTTTTCCAAAAGTTTAAAAATGTTGGTGTTTGTTGAATCTGATTAATTTGTAATAGGGACTAGCTGGTGAGAGCTCACTATAAGATCGAAATCACATTTGCATTATATCTAGCAACAAATGGAAAAAATGTGTCTCGGCCGAGTCCCGAAGACATGCAGACATACAGTTATTTTGGGACAGGAAAGACAATTATCCACAACTGATCATTTCTTCCTTGTAGAGCTTGGTATCCATCGCTGGCTGCTGTAATCTTATGAAAGGGAGAAGAAAAAGTATGGAAATGCGATTCCACAATTAGCCCATGATAAACATATAGTGACATATTCAAAGTCATGTGCAGAAACTCAGCTGCAAAACTCCCATAAACTTCGAGCCGAGCAGTTAAATCTTTGTGCAGTGACTTGAGAACTTCCTCTGTAAAGTATCAATACAAATTTTCCTTCCTGCTGTTATTTGTTATGTAACCCAAACCATTAGAAAATGGAATAAAATTTACATACGGCTGCCTTCTGCACAGAAATGATGGGACATAATAGTAAATAAAACCGTGAAAATATCTAGTGGTTGGAGGATATGTTATTGCAATACCCGAGGCCCGACATCGCACTGCCAGAGAGGCGACATTCAGGGAGCAGGGTAGGAACAGGGAATCTGCGGCTCTTGGCAGGGGAGGAACGGGAGCCCTCTCCTCAGGCCTCCCTGCAGAGCTGGAGGCTCACCCCTCCTAGCATAGCACCCAAGCTCCTTGGGCTGGCGGGGTCCTTGATGCCACTCCCAGCCCACCCCCTGGGCCCCATGGTGGATCTGCTAGGAGAACAAGGGGACCTTCTCAGATAATAAGCAGACCTATGAGTTCTGCAGAAAAGCAGAATAAATAAGATTTGTACCTTCCAAGCAATGGAAAATGCAAATTGCTTTTATTCTACAACATCCGTTCCTGGTGTTCTCCGCTAACAGCCAAAAGGGACAGACTTAGAGGCCGTGCACAAGAAGGCAATCACATTTAATTCTTATTTGGATGTTGGCTCCAAGCAACCGTGGAAACCCTTGGCTTCAAGCGTCCTTTCTGCATTTGGGTTAATGCACAGTGATAACATCATCCTGGAAAAGTTCTTTGAAGGCTCACTTTTGATCCCATGCTCTCCTACTCCGCCAACCAACCTTGGAAGAACTGTTCAAAGGGTCTGTCTGCCCAGCAATCTTTGCCCTCAAAATTTTGCACAGATAACAGGACCGGGTCTACAGGCATCTAGAACCCAACCCACCTAGCACCAGCTTTCTGGTCAACCACATGAATGTGTTAAGGGGGCTACTGAATCAGGGAGGGGGGCACAAATTGATCTATTTTGCCACTTCACAGCAAACCAGCGCCCCCCTGCAGTCATAGTGGGGTGTTCCACGGCCCACGGGTTATGTCCACCAGGGGCTGCTGCCCATGGAAACAATGGCCAGATGTCAACTTCAAGTCAACCACACCTTGGGTTGAAATAGTTGGAATGCTGCTTCCCACCCACCCTCCCACCCCCAACCACACCAACCCCAAATGTGTTGCATTTGTCCCCTCAGCATTCTTCAGCTTTCCTTTTGTGGGATTGTGAGGTCAACTTAAAATCACAAAGAGCCAACAAAACAAAGAGGCAGCCCACGGAATGGGAGAAGATATTCGCAAATGACACCACAAACAAAGGGCTGATATCCAAGATCTATAGAGAATTCCTCAAATTCAACACCCAAAAAACAGATAGTCATGTCAAAAAATGGACAGTATGGGGGCACCTGGGTGGCTCAGTGGGTTAAGCCTCTGCTTTCAGCTCAGGTCATGACGTCAGGGTCCTGGGATCGAGCCCTGCATCGGGCTCTTTGCTTGGCGGGGTGCCTGCTTTCCCCCCTTCTGTCTCTGCCTGCCTCTCTGCCTACTTGTGATCTCTGTCTATCAAATAAATAAATTTAAAAAATCTTAAAAAAAATGGACAGTATGTCTTCATTGGAGAAGACATACAAATGGCTAACAGACACATGAAAAACTAGCCATCAGGGAAATTCAAATCAAAACCACATTGAGATACCACCTTACACCAGTTAGAATGGCCAAAATCAACAAGACAGCAAACAACAAGTGTTGGAGAGGATGTGGAGAAAGGGGAACCCTCTTACACTGTTGGTGGGAATGCAAGTTGGTGCAGCCAGTTTGGAAAACAGTGTGGAGATTCCTTGAGAAATTAAAAATAGAGCTTCCCTATGACCCTGCAATTGTACCACTGGATATTTAGCCCAAGGATACGGATGTAGTGAGCAGAAGGGCCACCTGTACCCCAAGGTTCATAGCAGCAATGTCCACAAGAGCCAAACTGTGGAAAGAGTGGAGATGCTCTTCAACATAAGAATGGATAAAGAAGATGTGGACCATATATACAATTGAATATTATTCAGACATCAGAAAGGATGAATACCCAACTTTTGTAGCAACATGGACGGGACCGGGACGGGACGGACTGGAAGAGATTATGCTGAGTGAAATAAGTCAAGCAGAGAGAGTCAAGTATCATATGGTTTCACTTATTTGTGGAACATAAGGAATAACATGGAGGACATTAGAAGAAGGAAAGGCAAACTGAATTGGGGTCAATCGAAGGGGGAGACAAAGCCTGAGAGAATGTGGACTCTGAGAAACAAACTGAGGGTTTTGGAGGGGAAGGAGGTGGGGGGTTGCGTGAGCCTGGTGGTGGGTATTAAGGAGCGCACCTATTGCATGGAGCACTGGATGTGGTGCCTAAACAATGAATCTTGGAACATGAAACAAATAAAATAAAATTAAGGTGTTAAAAAAAAAAATCACAAAGAGCCTGATTAAAATTCTGCCAAGTGCTCCCTGCAACAGAGTTAAGATACCCTATTTAAGGGAGGAGGCTGTCAATTTGAATTAGAAGCAGAACTAAGTGCCCCAGATGTTGGCTTCAGGACAGAGGTGGTAGGCAGGCGTGGACTTTTGACATTAAATTCCTGCAAAGCTCCATGTTGCACTATCTGCCCGTGAGCCCCTTCCCCAGAGCCTTCCTCCAACAGAGCCCATTTGTGAGCAGTGGAAAGGTGGGAGGGAGAGAGTATAGAGGACAAACTTCTACTGTGGTTTTCGGTGAGTCCTTGTCCAGGGCGCATGATAGACCAATACACAGATAAGGCCCACGTTCCAGTCTGGAAGGTTCTATGGAAGCTGAGGATAAGAAGGGCCTCATTCTATGTCAGTCTAAGTGATGGCTTGTATCTGTTTTCCTTTTATCTTTCTATCTTGGACATGTGTGGCCCAATAAAAAGAATAAATTTGTAAGATAAACAGCTTTCTTTGCAGATTTAAGAGTCTAATTTTCACTCTACACAGAAATGGTGTTTTATTTTTTGTTTTGTTTTGTTTTGTTTTTTTCGGAGGGCCAGAAGGCCTATGGCATTTACTCTTAGACTAATCCAACTAGAAAAAACAAACTCTGAGTTACGATGAAGGGGAATTGTGGGTGGTCCCAGGAAGTGTCCGAGCGGCTGAACGCCAAGGACAATGTGGCTGAGGAGCCTGGCCACGCCGCACCCTCGAAGGGCCTGTGTGGGAGTGGGTTCCCGAGCCCGGATGGGTAGCAGAGATCACGGTGTGCCAGACTCGGTCCAACCACACTGGGAACCCAAGAGGACTCCTTCTCTACCCAGAGTATAAAAGTATTGACGGCTGTCCTCCTGCGAGGCTGCCCAGAACAGAGCCCCCAGGCTTTCCCTGTGGTCCCACAGCACTGGTCGCCTCATAGGACCTGCTTAGAGATGGACCGGCCTTCCCGGCCTCTCCAGAACACAGGCAGTAGAAAGGAAGACGCGTCATAAAAGTCACATTTGTCATCCTTCCTCAGACCATTTATGGGTTGGTTTCAGATTTTTTTTTTTAAGTCCTTTTCCTAAAACCTGCAATATCTCTTCTCCCCGATCAGACACTTGCTCTAAGTGTGTTGTAGATGGAAAGTGGTCAGCCTCAGACCTGTCGTCTGCTCCTCCTGCCTTATCTGTGAAAGAAAGGCCAGTCCGTCCTGCTGACTCCTAGAGGCCGGGGTGTCCCCAGGACCAGGCATCTGGCTGCAGAATGGGAGGCCAGATTTAGCCTGGGTGGGTTCTAAGCCTCATGTGATGGGGAAATGGCAGAGAAAGAACTCCAAGGGCTCCTGTTTCTTTTCTTGACCCCATTAAATATGAGCTCTATTCTTCAGAAACGGATGTCCTGTGTGGATACAGCAAATGATACTCCAGAGGGGCACAGGGCGTCTGCATAACCCTTCCAGAGTTTTGACGTAGAACAAGTGAATTGTCCACTTGTATCAAAACCCCCACAAGCTTTCTCCTATTCCTACAAGCTGATATTGGCTTGCTGAGAAAGAGAAGATGAACCTAATCACTGCAAGCTATATTTCAAGTATATGTTATTTGGGGGTGAAGGGACATAAGACAAAAACTTTCTAATTTTGTCATCTCAAGGTCAGACTCCATGCCTCTCACATTTCCATCTGCTTATTCTAATCCTCCAAGTGTACAGAAAGGTTGGCCCAGATCAAGGGGACGTTAAGGTGCATTACCTCCCCTGCCCCCCTTAGCATTCACTGGGGGAGGGTGGGAGAAAGGAAGACTCAGGGAGATTAAACACTGCACAGAGCCTGTTAGAAGCCTCGTCTCCTCAGCTGAGCCACAAACCGGCAGCCTGGATAGACAAAGAATCAAATGCTTAGGAAGACAAACAACTTTCCAAAAGTTAAAGCCTAAACACACACAAAATACTACCAGCCGCTGTCTGAATCCATCCTTGAATTTGGCTATCCAGCTGGACGTGAATATCATTTGAATTTACGGGGCCTCATTATACACTTAACCTTACATATACATGTCTGCAGTGTAAAAACTTAGTTAATGAAATAAATTTGTATTTTAAGGGTAGATTTCCTCCCAGGTTCTCTTTAAACACTGAGCTTCCTTGGTACATATTTAAAATAGGCTTGTTTGACAAGAAGGCTGGCTTGGGAGTCAGGAGGTGGCATCTTTTCCTTCTGGGTTCCTAATGCTTGGCGGTCCTTGGGTGAATCCCTTCGCCCACCGCCTGCCCTGGTTCCATCTAGCCCAGAGGATGGAACTCCCCGACCCTTCCCTTCCAGCTCCCTGGACACCTGCAGTGCCGTCTTCTAGGCTATCTTCCCCCACTGCCCAGCCTAGCCTCATCCTTAGCCAAATGAGAGACCAGAGATGGGTCTCGGGGAACTGGGAGGGAAAAACCAATGAAAGAGACCATCAGTTCTCCTAAACAGTCCCCCTGTCCCTACTTTCCCCAACCTCGTTTGCAGTAAGCTGAGATCAGGTGGCGAGTCCCGGCCAATAGCTGGGGCCGACCCCTTGCCCTCCCTCTCTCCCCCTGCCTCTGTGGCCTTGCAGCACAAGGGTTGGGGTGGCAAGAATCACAAACGACGGGGCACTGAGTCTCCAGATGGCTGGCAGATACCCCACGCCAGGCTTTGCACGAATGAGAGAGCCATGGAGATTTGGAGAGCCGTCATCGTCAGAGGCCACCGGAGATGGCCCAGGCAACATCGTCCTCTCCTGTTCAGGGGCTTAGTCCCAGTCCTGCTGGTAGTCTCACCGACTCACAGAACCGGCCGGGGGCCCAGGAGACCAAGAGGGACAGAGCGGAGACAGAAAACTGAAAGCAAAGAGAGGGTTCCTCTCAAAGTGTGCATGTGTGCCTGTTCTCACTCCATCCTGCCAAGGGGTGGCCTCAGCCTTCACGAGCCCAGAAGCGGATCTTGGGAAGACTTCCGTTAAAAGAAATGACAAGGCTGCTGCGCCCACTGCGGAGTCCACGCGGGGACCGGAGAGATCTCCCGGCAACCGCACGCAGCTAGGGGCGCTGTCTGGACACCTGAGCACTTCGTACTTCATGACACAAAATGCCGTGGCATTTTAATTTCTAGGGAACTTCCTGTGTAACAGAAAATGCATTTTCCCAGGTGAGTTGTGTAGTTAATTCTGAGAGTCTGCCTTGTGCAAAGAACATCTCAGAAGCACGGCTCTCGCTTCATTAATGAAAAAGAAAACTATTTGGGGAGTAGAAGGGGTGAGCGGAACACGGGAAAATTGCATCTTTTTTAATTCCTTTGTCCGCAGATACGGGCGCTTTAAAACCTTTCCAGGAAACAACAACAACAACAAACTAACACCTTGGAGAAGGTCAGAAAGAATGTATATACTTCCTCTCCAAAGCTTAACACTTTCTTTTGTTTTGAAAACTTTTAAAATTAACAGAACAGTGATTGCCGTGGTAGAGATGCCTAGTTCAGGGAAGACTTCCTTTTAGTTTAAAAGTGATTTTAAATTAGTGGTATGCAGAAAAATTGGAACGTTCCTGCAAATAATTCTGCTTAACTCTTGGGAGACGAAACTTGTATTCCGAGTCAGTATTAATCTGGTGTCTCTGGTTCATCAGAGTTCTCTGTTATGATGCCATATATAGTCATGTTAAACAGTTAGGCCTTACTATGGACGGGTCAAAGTATTTGTTTAAAGAGAGAGCTATTTTAGAAAAGGATGTCCACTTGTGGAAGGTCAGTTCCCTATGGGTTCTTAGGACTAGAGCCCGGGCAGGGCTCCCTGGCAAGCCCAGCACATGCGAGCTGAACCCCGTGCATAGAGGGAGGGGGAGAGGTGAAACATTCTCTGCCGCTTCCTTTTCTCACCTTCGACACAAGCTCAAAACCGTGCAGAGCTCCATTTGCTTTTGGCAAGACAGGATTTCTGGAATTGGGGAAATAGGTCATTAAAAGGGCTACAATTTGGAGAGAGAGAAAATATAAGATACTAGGATCTCAAATAGCTTCTCTAAAGCAACATTTTGATGAGTTAAGTGAAAATGAATCAGAAACACATGGATTAAATTTCCCTTAAAATACACAAGGGCTTCAAAATCAAGCTCTGTGGGCCAAATGTGTTTCTGGTTTTACCAAGCCTAGAGCCCTTTCTTAATTGTCTGGCAGGGGAGTGTGTGGGACACCCCCGCTAGTGATTGGGCCACCCATGGGGTCTCTTCCCTTTGGCACTGAGCGACGCTGCTGTTGACAACCACATTGCCAGCCCTTCCCAGGCCCTCAAGGCTGGCGATGAGCAGGCGCTTTTTGTCCCCAACCTGGGGGCTGTGACCGTAGCTGCAGCAGGCAGGACGTGGGCCTCCCAGAAGCAACCTAGGACAAGGCGTTATCAGTGGGATGGGTCTCATTGGGCTCTGCACACCCCTCTCTTCCCTGGGGCCTGACCAGAGACCCGAGAGGACCCATCCCAGAGACGGTGATGGTGACCGGTGCAAAATGGGATCATCTGTGAACCCACCAGGTGAGGAGAACCAGGCAGGAGACTGAGTCTGGGGACAGACGGCCCGCAGGGAACCGCCACCTCTGGAGAAAAGCCGGGTCATGAGCAGAAGGGCAGGCCACTGGTTCTACCCCTAACTCTTTCTCATGGCCTGCAACCCCCTCTTCCTAAGTGCCCCCCACAACTGCTCTGACCTCCTCACACTCCCGACTGTACTCCAGCCCATTTTCTGTTCTCCTCAAGCTCTCCCAGCTGGCACCCCACTTAGTTTTGCTCCTGCTGTCCCTCCACCCGGGATTCTCTTTCCCCAGAACTCACAGGGAGACCCACATTCAGGCTTTGGTCCCAAAGACGGAGGGGTCTCTGACCACGCCATCGGAAGACTGGCACACCTCCCAACCCTCACGTGCTCTTTCTCTGGCTTCTTCCTTCACAGCACCCACCCACCACCCCTTGCAGACGCGAAGGGACCCATGCATTGTCTGCTTACCGCCTGTCCCCAACCCAGAGCACAGGTGCCACAAGAACATGGGCCATTTACTGCTGTGTGGCCTTGTATCGCCGCATGGGGTAGGCCCTCAGCTCAGAGCAGGAGCTGCACACACACTTTTTTTTTTTTTTTAACTGTACATTTTTCAATAGAGAATCCGAGGAGGCAAACAAGTTGAAATTCGGAGGCCAAGATCGGCTCCTGGCCTCAAGAGGGAGACTGCGTTGAATAGCCTGGGAGAACCCGACCCAGGGCAGCAGCAAAACACCAGAAATGGCCCCCAACGGCTCAGCACCTTAAGGGGCTGGAGTGTGACGCCAGCAGAGTGCACAGGAGGTCAGGGGCTTCCTGGAAGCCTTCCTGGAGGAGGTGGGCTGGGCAGGGGAAAAAACCTCCCAGCTCCCTCTCTATCTAGGTGGGAGGAACCACGAACACACACTGAGAATCAGCAAGGCCGCAGGTGGCCTTTCTAGAAGATGGGGCCATGGTGCTAGGGCTCCATCCACTATTTTACTTGCCCACTTTCTGGCTTTTTTTTTTTTTTTTAAGAATTTATTTATTTATTTGACAGACAGACATCACAAGTAAGCAGAGAGGCAGGCAGAGAGAGAGGGGTAAGCAGGCTCCCCGCTGAGCAGAGAGCCCGATGCGGGACTCGATCCCAGGACCCTGAGATCATGACCTGAGCTGAAGGCAGAGGCTTAACCCACTGAGCCACCCAGGCGCCCCCCCACTTTCTGGCTTTCAAAGAAAGATCTCGCTGGTGTGAGAAGAATCAGCCACCCCTATGCATAAAGAGAACTTAATCGGTAGAAGAATACAGTGAAACAGATATTTTTAAAGTAATCCATGTTCCAATGACTATTGTAGTTACTGTAAAATATTTGTTATGCCTCCTTTTTCCCATCGTTTAAATGAAGTACTCCTTACTTTAAAAAAAAAAAAGAAAACTATAGAAGCCTCTACTTTCAGTAAAGCATAAATTCCCAAAAGATTTCTACATCATTTATTTTCTTTATTAAAAAAAAAAAACTATAGCTTTTAAGATCCTCTTAAGATAATTTACAGCCCCTTCATTTGGTTATGGAGGGGCGGTGGGGAGGCTAGGGAGAAGACCAGAGGAGATGTCTTTGGCTGCTGTTAGGTTTCAAGGAATTCTTACCAAAATGACGCCGAGTGCAGGCTGGACTGATCTTTTTCAAAATGCACTTGGTCAGTCGCCATAACTTGTGGGGCTGAGTTTTCTCTTGGGATCCGAGTGCACGGAAAGGAGAAGGCATGATTTGGAGATAACGTCTCCCCTGGAGACATGTTTTGCCATATTCGTTTTTAAACAAAGAAGACATCTTAAGCACCTTGCAATATCTTTCATTTAATCGTTGGCAGAAGGCAAGTCCCCGATGAACGCTGGCCTGTGTCTTTCTCTTTAACCAGCTGAGTGATCCAAGCTTTTAATATAGCCGTTCCAATTATTGTAAAAGTCATCTAGTACCTTATAACCACAAATATTGACAGTTTATTGCACAACACATTCCTGACATTTGAAGGTCACACCATACATAATACATACTCTTTTATAAAAGTGTCTGGAACAAAGAGATACATGATAAGCAATTACCTCTCCTGGCTTGTATGTATGTACAGTGCGGGCTGACTTGAGGTTGCTTGGGAAGAACATGCACCATTTTAAATAATCTATCGAGGCAGCATGGAGGCAGTCATGATGGATAATTACGAAACGGCTCGTGGACACGCTGCCGTCGGATTGGCTGGCCGGGCCGTGGGGTCTGGACGATTCTCCTCCTCCGAGCTTCAGGTCACAATGCCACTTGGCCGTGGAGAGCCCTGCCTCACTTCGCCCTCGGCTTTTCCCCGCAAAGCCACCAAGCATAACGGAGTCACAATATGTTCTTGTTTTTCAGACCGGTCCGCACGCAGCGGAAAGGCATTTTTAAAAATCCGTCAGGCCTGCTTCAAGGGGAACCCTCCTGGCCCCCGGCCTCCTGACCGTGGCCACAGTCCACATCTCACAGCCATCACGTTGCCACCACGCTGCCCGGCCCCAGGACCGTGGCATCTGCAAGGATATGTGGCTGCCAGGCGCGGGGAAAAGCCGGAGTGTAGAGGGTGCTCCAAAAAACGGGGACAGGGCAGGCCGTTCAGATCTCCAGAGGAACATTCTGAGCTGGAAAGTGCCTCACACTGTCCCCTCGTCCATCTTGTCCCTACTTGTTCTTCCAGGCCTGAGTGTGACAGAAAGGGTCAGCCACACCCTAAGCAGAAACCATTCCCAGTCCAAGGCTTCAGGTCAACACCAAGTTCGACCAATTCTTAGAATTGTGATTCTGGGTGAATTACATAAAACCTCTCTGAGGCTCGGTTTCCTTAACTGCAAAACGGGAGCAGACATGACGGCACGTAGCATGATTCCTGGTGCAGGATACGCCCCAATGAATGGCAGCTTTTAATAGGAATATTGCCAAAGAGACCCGTCCTTTGCCACGATGGCATGATGTGCACAAAGGCCTGTGGCTTTAGGGCTCTCCTCTCCCCACTAGCCTGAAGCTATGGAATCAGACACATGCCCAAGGTCAGGAATGACGGACAATGTTCCTTTCCTCAAAGTCCGGGGTGCTGCAATTTCCCCAAAGCTCTGAAGACCCAGGAAATTCTCTCAAGTTAACAGTGAAAAGCAATTCAGGCTGCAGGCGAGCCTCACATAGATGACAATCTTTAATCACAGATGACGCGGCAGGTCATTAGAACCTACATCAGACTCCCTTCCAAATAATACTAACGGCTGCTGTTTGGGGAGGGGAAAAAATACACACACACACACACACACACACACACACACACACACATAAATGCAAATACATATATATATATATTTTTTTTTAGAATGGTATTAAAATAAATAATCAGCAAATTCTCAAGTAATTTTATTTTGATTTCCAGAATGAATGCCCTGAAATTTAAGACACAGGACCAAAATGATTTCTATAAAGATGACGTGTTTATTAGCATTAAATCCCAGGGAAGAGGGCTTCCTTATAAAGAACACATTTTTGCATCTGAAAGGCATGCCTATTAGAATGTGTGTGTTTCTTTAAGAAGCTATTCTGTTTTAGAGGGTAGCGGGTAAGATAGGGCGTCACGTGATCCGGAGGTTGCTATGGTAAATATGCATTTTTTATTGAAGAGTAAACAGTGGCAGAAAACAAGTGTCAGTTGCCAGCTCTGAAGTTACTGCCATTTTTGAGCCTCACTGACTTCTTCCAGCCCTTTTAATTTGAGAACCTTTATCAGAAAAACACTATCACTGAATCAAAATTAAAAATTTTTTGAATAAATGCTAAACCTTTCAAAACCCTGTAATAATAATTACTTTGGGTGACATATAAAAATTAGCAAAAAAATAATAATAATAATCTCTCCTGTTCTGTTCATCTCAGCACATAGATCTTTCTGGAGATCTGCTGTTCAGCGGGTGCAACTCCAAAAGGCAAAACCTTTGGCCTTGGCTCAGGCCACAGAGCAGAAGAGCCAAAGCTATGGCCGAGGCTACCCCACTGTCCATTGTCTTGGTACCTGCAGGCAAAACAAAGCCAGAGGGGACGCCCTGGAGAATGGTCCTCCCTGTCCCGTATCCCCATCAGGCAAGGCGAGGCTGCTGGAAAGGCAATGGACGGTTGCAAATATGACTAGGACACTTTTAGCAAAGTTTTCACTGCTTCCCCTCTTGCAGGAATTAGGAAGAGCCTGACAGTTCTTGACATCCGCACAGGTGGCCTTACCCAGTGATGTATCAGGCGTGTTACTGGAGAGCAACCAGTTCAGTCCTGAGCGAGGCTTCCGCTGCTTTTCTGGCTGGGGGAAGAGCCTGGATTTTGTTCTTCCCTGATACCAGCTTTCCTTCCAGATGTGGCTGGCAGAGAACAGGGCTGCAGTTCCTCTTCCTCCACATCTGGCGTGTAGTAGGTGACGCACCGCTCTTCACCCGACACATGAGCGCAGGAGTGATTCTTGAACAAATGAACTGGCCCTAGCTGCGGCAGAACCAGCTTCCTGGGTAGCGGCCTCTAACAGGAAGGTCAAGTCTGCTCTTTCTTCCTTTGATCGCAGATAAAAGTATCAAGTGTTGGCAAATTTCTCAAAGGGAACTTTCCAGACTCTGCGAATCCCACAGACGCGTCCAAAGGAATCCCGATAGGGGACAAGGAGCAGACTAAGCAGGACGAGGGTGTCATGTAAGGAGCCCCCAGGGAGGAGGGGTGGCAACAAGAAGCTTCGTTTGTGGGGGACGGGGACAGCAGGCCAGAGCAGGGTGTCCGCGAGGCCCCCAGGCCGGCTCCGAGACTGCCCGGCCCAAAGGGACCAGCTCCTGACACTGCCATCTGTTGGACTCCAAGACCTGAGTTTGGGTTCTCCATTCTGTGATTCCCGAGCACACTGTGACTCCTCCACCAGCCCTAGGCCCCTTGTGGCTAAAACTACATAATCATTGGATAACGGTGCATATCACAAAGGAATCCGAGCACCTCATAAAATAGTGGCTTTGCAAGGCCTTAATGCCCCTGACATCCCACAGAGTTGCCGCGGCAGGGGAGGACGGTCACTGGCTTCTGGTCTGGCCCTGCCACTCCGGGTGCTGGGCAAATGTTTCCGAGCCTGGCCCAGCCTCCAAACGGTGTTTGTAAAGGGCGAGTAATGGCACATACTTTGCAATCTTTTGCGAAAACCAGATGAAATAGTATGAGGAAAAGGCATCAGGTAGATTCTCAACGAACAGTCCCCTCCTCCACCGAGATCCCAAACACTCACAACACAGAAAACTAGGAGAACCCGGCAGGTAATGGTCCAGCTACTGGGATCGCCCAGGGAGCCTGTCAACCGGCCAGCGCTTCCCTCCCCAGGAGTTCCCAGGAGGATTCACACTGCCAGACTGGGACGATCCTTTCCCCTGTGCCAAGTGCCACCAGCCACTGGGGTGGGGAATCCGAGCACAAGGCCCCATCATGCCTACATTTTCTAGTCCCTATGTCATAGCTTATATGGCACCTGTTCTCAAGGCACTGCCTAGACATGACCAACTTACTCCAAGTGTCCCTTTGAGGTAAGCAGTGGAGGCGGGGACCGGAGGGGAACCTCCAGGGAGGCGGAGGACTGGGATGACGGAGAGAGAGGAGCAGACCGTGACTTGGGCGGCTCAGGCCTCTCCAACATGTGCTCCGTCTATCCACGAGACAGCCAGTATTAGGGGCACTGGGCAGCTGCATCTAACTGTCTCTGCCCTATCTGCGCACTCCAGCAGGGAGACTGCAGCCCACACTACCTCTGACCAGCCAGGCACCGTCCTGGGAAAGTACACCCGAAGACGGAGGAAGGGCCTTCGAGCTGTCCTCTGGGCACAGGGCGGTGACCTGGGACTGAGCGTATGACCTGAGCTGGAAAGTTCCCTTGACAAGGTTTAGGGGGCCCCACCCTGACCTGCTCTGGATCTGTCCAGGGTATCCCCAGAACACCATGGGAATCCCGAGCCTGCTCTCCTGGCTCTGGAGAAAGGCGAGAACATTTTTTCCTGATGAACCTCAGAAGCTCACCACATTCTGGTCCCACCTCAAAGCACAAACCCCACACCCCAGGCCCACCACTACCTCCTTCTTGTCTGATTCATCCCACTCATTCTTGAGGGTTCCGCCCCAAGGACATTTCCTCTGGGAGATGTTTTCTGACTTTGGGACCACCCCAGAACCCAACGCTCACACCATCACCCAGAGTCTGGGACTTGGTCCAGGAGCATGATGCCTGCCTCATTTTGGATGCTCCCTCTAGAAGGTCCACTCTTTTAAAGGCTGGGACAGAGTTTCGTTTTCTCACCTTTGTGTTTCTAAAACTTCCCAGCACAGAACAGGTGCTCGGTAAATACTGAGCAATGTGTAAATAAAGGAAGTCATTTTTTCCTTTTAAGTTCTTCGCTGGCCTCTGTGGACCTGCCCCACACCGCCCTGCAGGCAGGTGGCCTGCGCTGGTGTGGGGTGGGGGGGTGGGGGGAAGGGACCGGCCGCAGCCAGCTCTCCCCCGAGGGGAGGGGAGACCCTGAGAGTCTGGCCTCTGCAGAGCCTCGCCCCCTGTCTGCCCAGCCACTTACCCTGGGGTGTCAGGCTACTCCTCCAGCCTCTCCGTGAGACCCTGCAAGGTTCCAACCGCCAGAGCCCAACTCCCATCAAGGGGAACAGAGCCTGCTCACCAGAGCCTCGCCTGCCCCATTTGCCATTCAAGACTGTTCACAGTTTCTCTTGCCGCAAGGTCTTTCTTGTCCATGCCTGCCCCAGCCAGGGCCCAGCACCTGTCCGCACAGACATCAGACACTGGGTGTGGTTTGGCAGCTCTAGGAGCCCTGTCCTAGATGCTGGAGGTCAGGTGGGGGGGCCGTGATTCAGCGGAACAGAACCTTGGGGTGCACGCAAGAAGCAGGGCAGATGCTGGGCCCGGACGGCTATGCTGCTGGGAGAACAGAGGCCACGCCCCAGGGTAGCACTTCAGGCCACCTGTTCTGTCTCTCCTTCTTGCTGAGTGTCTGGGCCCGAGGAAGAAGTCTGCCCGGACATATGTTCCTGGGGAGGAGAGAGGGGGGTGCTCTGCACACACTACCTGACTGGGAAAGAGGGCTCTGCTTCCGCATCTGTGGGTTGCTCCCTACATGCTCCTTTCCGTCAGCCTGGAACCCCGGCCCGGCAGGTGCTCAGAGCCTCCCACCCCCTCCCCTGTCCCCCTCCCAGCTCACCCCTCGGTGGGCATCACGCAGGGGTGACTGTTAGGCTCGCTTCCCCCAGCAAATCTTTGGTCCGTCTGGTTTTCCCTTGGAGTCCTAGAGTTCCCTTGGAACTCTAGCCAGGTGCCTGGCACATAGTAGGCACGCGGTCTTTTTTGGAAACTACAACAATTTGACAAGGGCGATGCCACGTCGCTAGATCAGATTCCGGTGACTTTTCCTTTTCCATGGAAAGTCAGTTCCCTTTGGAGACTCTTCCTCAGGAATATTCCACGCAGTGCTACATTCACAACACATACTGTCCTGTGATGCTCATTTCTATCCCATAGCCGAGAGAGACAACTAAGTGTTGCAAGGTTATTCAAAACTCCTGCCCCGGATCCTCTGCCTTCTCCTTAGGGGAAAATTTCACAGGAATACATTTCCTCATCTGTATGTTAAAGCATGGTTATAATCCACCTACCATGATTGCAATTTTGGGAATCAAAACGGAGATCCAAACAGCAGTGTGATCTACATTTTAGCCACATACATTATAATAAATTAAGTCAAAGAAAGAGTTCTGCATTAACTCTCGGTCTATTCCCTTAAAACCCTGTAAGAACAGCAGAGCTGCCCTCTGGAAGGACGGCTGCCCGCCCAGCCTCGGGCCGCCACCCTGCCGCTGCCCCACAGCCCGGAAGGGGAGGTGACGGAGCCAGCTGCCAGGTGACAGCGGCGCTCAGCCCTGCGTGCTCCGAGCAGTGACTGAATCAGGCTGTGCACCACGGGTTCGAAGGCACAGTGCGGCTGCCTGCCATCCTTGGCCAAGGGCACGCAGAAGCCTCTGGAAAGTGGCAGGCAGTGTGGGCGGCATGCTGATGCAAGAGTCTGACGTGTTCGGGCCCCTGAGCCGGGGACTTGGAGCCGGAGACAGACGGCCCACGGTGCCCACCACCTTCACGTCCTAGCCCGAGTCCTTATCTGTACCTGGGCCTCTGTTTCCGCTGCCGCGAAATGTGGGGACAGCGCTCAGGGAGGCGGCAGACGTCCATCACACAGAGCGTCCACTTGCTAAATCTGGGCTCAGCATTTACAAACATGGGGCATTTCTCCTATAGCCCGGTATGAGCTTCTCTGGGGAAACTAGGCCCACCACTGTCCCCAGGAGCCATGGCTGTTGGGCTGGGCAGAGGGGGCGCCTCCTCCCCACCAGGCCCCTCCGTCTGCCCTCCTACCTGGCTGTCCCCACCCTGCTGTTGCCAGACACCCTGTCCACCCCTAAAGACGGCCTCAGTAACCTCGGTTGAGCAAATAAGGCAGAAGCCTCCAGACTAATTCCCGTAATTATGATGGGCCTATTATTTCAAAGCCAGCGATGATTGTGGGGTCAGGTGCTCAGAGGAAGAGGGAGAGAAACATACTTTAAAGTGATAGCAAATATCCTTTGATTCTTTGCTATGATACCAAATTGCATCCAGAAATGCCGAGACATGCACTCGCAACCTTAGTCAGATTTCAAAGAGGGCTCAGCGGGAAAGGCAGTGATGAAAGAGAGAGAGAGAGAAGGAGCAAACGGGGAGCTATGATGTTTAAAGCCCCCTGTCCCAGGGCAGGGCTGCTGGGACGAGCAAAGGGGGGACACCGCACCCACTGTACCCGCCACACTGGACTGGAGGCCT